>NC_058084.1:242715892-243075054 GCF_014858855.1 Bufo gargarizans
TGTCTCTGCCACAACTAAGTCTAAGAGCTCCGCAGTCAAGAACAGCTCAAAAAATCCCAGGGCCGAACCGATCTGAGCTGTCTCAACCCGAACTCCAGACTGGGCGGTGAAAGGGGGAACTACAGGTGCGGCTGAAGTTGGGGACTGCCAATCAGGGTTTGCCAGCACCTCAGGGATTCTAGGGGCTCTACGGGCACGTCTTTGCGGTGGCTGCGACGGGGTCACTACTGCACGTGCCACCGTACCAGCTTCAACTGCCCTTCTGGTGCTCGCTACTTCACCATGTTCTACGGCAGTGCTGGTACTAGGTCCAGGAAAGGCTGGGCTGCTGGTGTATGCCTCACCACGTAATCTGACAGCACCAGCCCCACTCTGCTGCTCTTGAAGCGGATCCTGCGCAACCTGTGGTCTAGCGAAACGGTGCCGGGTACGCCTGGTGCGATCAGGGACCTCAGCCTCCTCGTCCGAAATTTGGGTCAGAGAGCCACTGCTTTCTACATGTTCGTATTCTGACCCGCTAGATTCATCAGATGAGGGTTCACATTCCTCATCCGACTGGGTCAGAAGCCTGTAGGCCTCTTCAGAAGAATACCCCCTGTTTGACATGTGGGCAACTAAATTTAGGGGTATTCCCTGAGACTACCCAAGAAAAAAAAAGTAAGCCTGTCTTACAAATGGGAGGCTAGCGAAGTACCGGAGGCCGCTGCGGTTGATAAAAAATATCAAAACTGATTTTTTTTATCGCCGCAGTGCGTGTAAAGTGAATGTGCAGTGATCAAAAAAAAATATTGTTTTTGTCACTGTGGTGTGGCGGGTGTGGGCGAACGCACGTGTGGGCGACCGATCAGGCCTGATCGGGCAAACACTGCGTTTTGGGTGGAGGGAGAACTAAAGTGACACTAATACAATTATAGATCTGACCGTGATCAGTTTTGATCACTTCCAGATACTATAAAAGTACAAATGCTGATTAGCGATACGCTAATCAGCGAATAACGGACTGCGGTGCGGGGCCTAAACTATACCTAAAACCTAACGGTCAATACCAGTGAAAAAAAAAAGTGACAGTTTGCACTGATCACTTTTTTTCTTTCACTAGTGATTGACAGGGGCTATCAAAGGGTTAATATGGGTGCAGGGGGTGATCTGGGGCTAGTATGAGGTGTTTGGTGTACTCACTGTGTAGCCTGCTCCTCTGCTGGATCCAACCGACGAAAAGAACCAGCAGAGGAGCAGGCCAGCCATATAACAGATCATATTTACAAATATGATCTGATATATGGCCTCTGATTGGATTTTTTTTAAATCAGCAACCTGCCAGCCGCGATCATTGGCCGGCAGGTTGCTGACGAAATACTGTTCGACGAAATGCCGGCCCGCGATGCGCATGCGCGGGCCGGCTGTGACGAAATCTCGCGTCTCGCGAGATGACGCGCCGATGCGTCCAGGAGGAGTAAATCAACCACCTCCCGGACGCATCGGCGCATTAGGCGGTCAGGAGGTGGTTAAAGTCACCCATTACCATAACCGGACACCGTGCTCTGGAGCCAATAAAGTCCGCCAGGTATGACATGACAGACATAGCAAAAGGAGGAGGAACATACACAAATGCCAGTATACAGACAGTACCATTCAAATAGCAATGGAGGAAAACAAATCTACCTTCTTTATCAGTTGTATGGGCTATTGGGACATATTCCATACTTCTATGCACATAAACACCAACACCCCAGGAATACGACGAGCAGCAAGCATGGTAGTCATATTTTGGCCATTTCCTTTTTGATTTATTAATATTCTCATCTATAAGATGTGTTTCTAAGAGGCATACTATTGCAGGAAGATGTCTCACGACTACATCAAATATGACCACCCGCTTAGCTCTCTCGGCCATTCCCCGTATATTCCATGTTAATATTCTGTTCATGTGCTTTCGTGTACCCCAATACAGCCCCTGGGACCCACCGCGTAGGTGGGCAAAGGAGCGGGGAGAGAGAGCGAGCACCCCACCACAACCACCGAGACACCATCCCACCACCCCCTCCCCTCCCCATCCTGGCCGGATAAACCATACAATTCCCCAACCTCTTAACCTTCACCCCTCCCACCCTCCTACCCGTCCGACGCCCTTTATGCTCACTGCACTAATATCATATTTAATCATTCAGGAACCTATCCCCTTATCATCTAACCATTCCAAACCTCTTTAGGATGAGTAAAAAAAAAAAAACACTTGTTCCTGATGAATCACTCTGTTAGGTGGGGTAGAATAGAGAGTATTTAATCTTGGCTGCCACCATTCTCTTCTTAACTTCACTAAATTCTCGACGCTTAGCCTGGGTTACCCTCGTGTAGTCCGGGTAAATTTGTATTTCCCTGCCATTATATTCTAGAGGCAAGAGATTTATTTTATTTTTCATAATAGTATCTCGAACCCGGGCATTCAACATTTTGGCAAGATTGCTCTTGGCGGGCTCCCGGCCGGTGGCTGTTTATTTGGTATCCGGTGGGCTCTCTCCACTGAGAACCACTCATAAAATCTATCCACAACAACCACTTCCAGTAGCCATTGCTGAACAAACCCACTCGGGTCTTCATTTTCAGCCCCTTCAAGGAACCCAACCAAGCGTATGTTTGCTCTGTGAGATCTATCCTCCATTTTGGTTACCCTTTCCTGTAGTGCTTTCTTTTCAGTTTCTTTACCCTCCACTCTTCTTTCAATCCCATCCCCCTCCCCCTTTAATTCCCTTGAGACCACCTGAAGATCCTTAACTTTCTCGCACACTTTGTTCATCTCGTCCTTAATCAGAGACAGATCTACCTGTATTGTGGATATTTTATCTGACAGTTCTCCCAGTGATGCACTCGACTGCTGCACAGCACTAAGAATATCTGTCAGTTTCCTATCCATCACTTCTATTTTCTCTGCCATTGGGGCGTTCTTATCACTCTTCCCCTCTACTCTGTCACTCACTTCCACTGCTTCCACTAAGTTTTGTGGGTCTATTAGATCGATTTTATTTTCTCTATTACCCTTTTGATTTGTTCTGGTCTTATATTGTAGGGATTTAAAAAATGTATCCATCTTCGAGATTGGACGACTCCCACTTGCTCCCAAAGATTTCCTGTTTTGTACCTTTGGTGGCATTATATTATCAAGGAGCTACCTTGGGTGTATAGAGAGGGTGGAAAAGAGACGGGAGAAGAGAAAAAAAAAGTGGGGAAAGAGGGAAAAAGAACAGAGAAAAAAAAAGAAAAAGAAAATCCTGAGAAAAACCAACCCTTCAGATAAGTGCACAGTTTAAACCGCGGGACATTTCCACTCAGCACTGATGATCCGCAGTCAATTTTGACTTTGCCGAATGAAAAGTTCCCTAAACAGCCAAAAGACAACCTATAACATTTACAGGGTATCAGTATTTTAGGAGGTTTCCGATTTATTAATGCTTTAGGGTCATCCTTCAAAAGGCTCACTCTTTAATCAACTACAGTTCCACAGGGCTGGAGCCCAGTCTAGAGCCCCCCCAACAGCCAGATAAAAAGGAAGCTGCGCCAAATGTGTGTGCCTCTATAAAAAAGAGGCAACCTCACTGCGCAGTGCAGATAAATCAAATACCATTCCAATGACTGTCCCGCTGTTCTGTATATCTCCGATATGCTTCAAGTTTTTTGGAGAAAGTCTCATTCACCAGGGGATTCTTCATCTGCTTCATACAGTTCATTCAGAACTTCAAGGGTTCTTAGGGAAGTTCTAAGTGAATAACCCTAATTTTGATAATCTTTCAGGGTACTGTAGTTGCCCCATTCCAGTTATTACTTTAGTTGCCCTCCTCTGGACCCTCTCCAGCTCTGCGATGTCTGCCTTGTTTACAGGAGCCCAGAACTGTACACAGTACTCAACGTGTGGCCTGACTAATGATTTGTAAAGTGGTAGGACTATGTTCTTATCACGGGCGTCTATTTTTTGCAGCTTAGTTTGCTGTTTATTAAAACTCCTAGATCCTTTTCCATGTCAGTGTTACTGAGTGTTTTACCATTTAGTATGTACGGGTGACTTGCATTATTCCTTCCCATGTGCATAACCTTACATTTGTCAGTGTTAAACCTCATCTGCCACTTATCTGCCCAAGCCTCCAATCTTTCCAGATCCCTCTGTAGTAGTATACCGTCGTCTTCAGTGTTAAATACTTTACACAGTTTAGTGTAATCTGTGAAAATTGATACTTTACTATGCAAGCCTTTTACAAGATCATTAATAAATATATTGAAGAGAATAGGGCCCAATACTGACCCCTGAGGTACTCCGCTAGTGACAGTGACCCAATCTGAGTGTGTACCGTTAATAACCACTCTCTGTTTTCTATCATTCTCATTTTATATACTAACCTTTTATGCGGTACGGTGTCAAATGCTTTGGAGAAGTCTAGATATACGACATCCATCGCCGCTGTCAAGTCTAGAACTTACCTCCTCATAGAAACGGATTAAATTAGTTTGGCATGACTGATCCCTCACGAAGCCATTCTGATATGGCGTTATTTGCTTTTTTCCATTGAGATGCTCTAAGATAGCATCTCTCAGAAAACCTTCAAACAGTTTACCCACAACAGATGTTAAACTTACCGGCCTATAGTTTCCAGGCTCTGTTTTTGGACCCTTTTTGAATATTGGCACCACATTTGCAATGCACCAATCCTGTGGGACATTCCCTGTCAGTATAGAGCTATAACCTAGAACTATAACCTATAATATTATTACACTCCTGAAGTACATCTAGGCCCCTCTTGGACTCTTTTATTGAATTTACCATCACCACCTCCTCAGGCAGAGAGTTCCATATTCTCACTGCTCTTACCGTAAAGAATCCTCTTCTATGTTTGTGTAGAAACCTTCTTTCCTCCAGATACAGAGGATGTCTCCTTGTCACAATCACAGTCCTGGGGATAAATAGATGATGGGAGAGATCTCTGTACTGACCCCTGATATATTTATACATGGTAATTAGATCTCCCCTCAGTCGTCTTTTTTCTAAAGTGAATAACCCTAATTTTGATTAACTTTCTGGGTACTGTAGCCCACCCATTCTAGTTATTACTTTAGTATCCCTTCTCTGAACCCTCTCCAGCTCTGCTATGTCTGCCTTGTTCACTGTAGCACAGAACTGTACACAATACTCCATGTGTGGTCTGACTAGTAATTTGTAAAGTGGCAGGACTATGTTCTCATCACGGACATCTATGCCTCTTTTGATGCACCCCATATTCTTATTGGCCTTGGCAGAAGCTGCCTGACACTTTTTTTTACAGTTAAAAATTCCTAAGCCCTTTTCCATGTCAGTGTTTCCCAATGTTTTACCATTTAGTATTTACTGGTGACTTGCATTATTCCTTCAACTACCAGCCGAGCGCATGCCGTATGTCAATACGGACCCATTCGCTTGAATTGGTCTGCGATCTGCAATATATGTTCTGCACCACAAAAAAATAAAACATGTTATATTTTTTGTGGTGTGGAGGCACGGATCAAAATGCCAGCGAAGTTCTTCTTAGTGCTTTGGAGGGCTTCCGATCCATGCCTCTGCTCCATATATTGTTGATTGTGAATCCATTCAAGACAATGTGTCTGCATCCATGATACAGAGTGCACAGAGTGCATATCTTGTTGATTGGGGATCCATGCAAGTCAATGGGTCTACATCCATGATACAGAGTGCACACGGCCTGTGCCTATGTATTGCGGTCTCGCTGTTTGTGGTCCACAATACAGGCACGGATGGCCTACGGTCATGTGACTGAGCCCTTAAACTGTATCTGCCACTTCTCTGCCAAGCCTACAATCTATCCAGATCCATCTGTAGTAGTATACTGTCCTCTTCCGTGTTAATTACTTTGCACAGTTTAGTGTAATCAGCAAAAATGTATATTTTACTGTTAAAGCCTTCTACGAGATCATTAATAAATATATTGAAGAGAATAGGGACAAATACCGATCCCTGTGGTACTCCACTAGTGAAATGTTTTCAAGAGGAGAAACCTTAGCTGATTATTAAAAGTTGTAATATAAAAGTTGTATAATAAAAATGAAAATGTCTGCATAAAATTGTAGTAAAATATAGCAAGCATGTAAGAAATATTTTTGATCCATACAGAAATAACAAAAACAAAAAAAAATATCTACATTTCCTCTGTACAGTGAATTTGTTCGGAAGCAGGCTACAATGCCAATTTTTCCTTCCGGCACAGCTGGAAGTTAATTCAGTACTGTAGAATAACCAAACAACTTCGAATTTCAGACAGAGACAAAGCACACTGCAGAGAATAAAAAAAAGCAGAAACCCACATTTAAATTTAAAGTGGAAGCCTACAAATTTAAAAATATACTTTTTTTTTATTATACTGCACATTTTCTGGCTTCAAATAATATAGGTATACAGTTACTGATGTTCCATTCTAATGGATTAGCAGCAGGCAATGTAATGGGCAGCACAGAGGCTCAGTGGTTAGCACTGTTGCTAAAAAATGCATAAAATAATAAATAAGCCAGAGATGCAGGGTTCAGAAGAGGGAGAAGGTATTGTGATTAATCCTAATTGATCCAGGAAACTATCCAAACCTTTATTGAGGTGATCTGCTGTTTCTAAGGTACTCAAGTCCACAACTTTAATACATTTACTATCATGATCCCTGTTATACAGTTAGACAATCAATTATTTTGCCAGATCACCTTGTCTCTTGAGGTGACTTTATCAGGGTAAGGGTATGTTCAGATTGTCGGGTTTCCTGCTGCAGTTTTGTTGCAAATTTCTTTTTATTGAGGTTGTATCGGAACAAAAGACATGTTAAGCCATCACATGCAACAAAGTTCCACAAGATTTTTGTATACAGGGAACAAACTAGATCCCAAAATTAGAATATAGTGGAAAGTGATTAGCGGAATGTTCATCTGGAGCTGGCCAAAGACATAACCTCGGTAACCCCGGACGAGACAGCGAGATAACAGTGCACCCATTCATTTCTCATAGGTGCCGTAGTTAGCTCATGATCGACAAAGAGGCCAGGAACCCGGACAAGCCCTTATAGTGATTGAAACGCTGCATAGTGAACGCCTAGAGCCCCATTCCATGCCACAGGCACCGCAATCCAATATATACAGTTGCGTAAGGTCTTGACGATAAGTCAGTGTTCAGATCAGACATAAACCCCCTCCAAGCATCCCAGAGTTTGTGAAACTTAGGAAGGTTGCATATTGCTATATATCTGAGCTCTTCCATACAGGAAATTTGGGCTACCTTGTGAATCCAGTGGGAAACTGAAGGGGCAGTAGTGTCTCTCCAGTGAAAGGGGATCATTGCTTTCGCTGCTAGCACCAGAGTGGCCCATAACTGTCTATTAAAGCGTGGCGGGAACACCAGGGGTAAGCCAAGAAAGACAATTCTAGGGGTCAGGGATGGGGCACTCGCGCAGACTTTAGCTATAATCTCTCCAACCCTTTTCCAGAATGGTTTTATAAGGGCACATTCCCTCCAAAGGTGGATATAGGGCCTACATGGGAAAGACAGCACCAGCATAGGTTAGGTATAGAAGCATTTATCTTGTGTAAGATGACAGGTGTCTTGTACCAACGACTCGTCAATTTAAGGACCACAGCTATAGCTGTATACCTGGTAGATTTTCAAGGAGATGAGGGACTGGCCTAGTTCCAGTTCCCAAGCCCTGATATAGTGTAACAGGGAGCTTGAGGAAAGTACAATCAGTTCCTTATAAATCCTAGAAAAAAGTTCAGGAACAGGGGAACATAGAGCAAAAAGCCATTCCAGCCAGGTAAGTTCCTATGTAATGGGCCAAGTCTCAGAAATGTCCTGAAACCTAGGGCAATCTGATTATAAGTTAACAGTTTCACAGAAATAGAAGGAAACTGAACATGCAATGCCTGGATGAATTTTCCCTGCACTGCTGCCTTATGTGCTTCCCATATAGTGGTTGGGGATATAGAATCGGTCATATTGTCAGAGAAATAGGAAGCAAGTGATTTTTAGATGCTTTGCTTGTATAACTCATTATTAAGGAGGAGTTTGTTTAGCCTCCAAGTGTATGAGCGTTTTAGGAGTTTCTGGATCTCAATCCGATAAGAACCAGGGCATGGTCTGAAATCGCTATCTGTCCAATATATGCTCTAGTCCCCTGATTTAAGTGAGCATCGGAAACAAATAAATAGTCTAGTCGTTGGTATAAGTCATGGGGAAAAGATTAGTATAGTCAACGTGAGAGGGGTACATAGTGTGCCAAGAGTCCCTGACTCCTAGCATCTGAAGAGCCAGTTTCAAACATCCGAAAAGACACATGATTCTTCAGGGAGGAGTCCAGATGAGGCTCGACGGCTACATTAAATTCTCCTCCGACAATACAAAGACCCTCCTTAAAAGACTCAAATTGATGGAGGACCACCACTAACAAGTGAGTTTGGTTACTGTTTGGAGCATAAAAGTCTGCAATGGATACTACCGTGTTAGCTATAGTGCCCTTTAGAAGCAGGAATCTACCCTCCGGATCAGAGAGGATACTGTGAAGGGGACCCACTTTTTAAAGGCAATAGATAGTCCCCTTTTCTTGGACGTTGGGTGGCATGAATGGAACCATTGTGAGTAGTTGGATTGTGATAGTGTGAGGATTTAAAAATACTTGAAGTGAGTCTCCTGTAAGATCGCAATGTATGCGCGCAAAGACCTGAGTTGCTTAAAGATCCTGGACCTCTTCGTCTGAGAATTCCAAGTGACTACATGAACATTAGACATAAATGGGGAACATATGCAAACAGTGCTAGCCAAAAGAAAACAATAACAAAGCAAATCTAAAAGATAAGCCCGAAAGGATTGAGGAGAAGTGTATACCCCGCCTAAAAGCCAGGGAGGCGGCACACACCTGTCTGAATTAAAGAACAATTAAACAACCACACTCTAATACCGTGAATGCCCGCAAGGGGTAGGCCCGGAGCCCACCCCAAAAAGGAGGGGCCCTAAATGAGCTGAGCACCCCCCCTCCTCCCCCCCCTCCAGCAACCACCCACAACACAGAGAAATAGTCAGAACGCTACCAATAAGTTTAGAAAGAGGTAGCTCTAGGATAGAGAATAGCTACTCATAGATAGAACAGATAGCAGCCTAAGTTAGAGGACAAGGTTCTTAATACTTAGTCCATGGTGCATACAGCAGGTCTCTTCCTGGAGGTAGGCCCCTGCACGGTTTGCCATGGCGGGATCTCAAGTAGCCCAGGGAGGTCCAGAATGTCAGAGAATTGAAGCAGGGAAAGGATAGTAGAGGGATCCAGATGCAGGTCCAAACAGATGGGAGGTAGTTCTTTGGGGTAGCAAATTACTTTAAGTGCACCATTGAAGGTGAAAGATAGACCAAATGGAAACAGCCACCGATATGGGATTTTCTTTCTTCTCAGTACCTCTGTAACCGCTTTGAGACATTTGCGCTTGTTAAAAGTCAGAGAGGAAAGCTCCTGGAAGAATGTGATTGGAGAGCTGCCAAATGTGATATTTTCTGAATCTCTAGCTGCCTTTAGGATAAGTTTGCGGTGTTGGAAATTCAGAATTCTGCAAATGATATCTTTGGCAGGATATTCTCCTCTAAGTTTATGATGGATTGCCCTGTGGGCTCTTTCAAGAACTACTTGTGGGGCATCTTCCTTTGGAAGCATGTGTCTTAGTATATCATAAACCATGTCCATCAGTAAAGAAGGGGGGATATTTTCAAGGACACTGCGGATCCTTGGGTTGTTTCGTCTACTACTGTTTTCTTGATCTTCAAGATGTGAGAGGAGGCATGGAGGTTCGAGTGGCAAGAGTGAAAAGCTGCAGTCGTGGCTTCTCCAAAGGAAACTATTGATGACCGAATCGCTTCCAGTTGTTCCACTCGAAGGCCAATATTACTGACATGTTGTTTAATGTCTGAAAAATCATTCTTAAGTGGTTTGAGAGCTGTTTCGATTATCCGCTGCATGGCTGTTTGCGAGATAGATAAGATTTGATCAGAATCCTGAAGGACCTCTTTGGTAGAGCTTTCCATAGCGAGGCTATCTGAGGGGTGATTGTCAGTCGACAGCTTGGACTCCTCTTTAGAAATGACGGAGGAGGAACCCCCTTTTTTTTCCCAAAACTTCTCCATCTCCATTTGTGCTTTTTTCTTGTTAGGAGAGTGTGGTTTGCCCACTTCACTATTTTGAGAACCCGGGCAGGAGGAGGTTGAATTCTGTCTAATAAACACAAAAAGATCAGGTTGTTTTCACCACCATCCTGGTTCCTCCAGTATTCAGAAAAATTGGTCCAAGGACCCCAAATAGCAGTAGGAACAGACAAAACCTCTGTGGTTGGTTAGCAGAGGGAAATCCAGAAAAATTAGAGCCAAGCTCTTTCGTTGTCAGAAGATGGAGTCAGCGGTATGTCCAATGATGATAATGATTGGGGGGCAGTCACCGATGAGGGTGATAAAGACAGGCAGAGTTCACCAGATATTCCTCCACGAGGGGAGTAAGGAGTATATTTTGTGCTTAGGCCACCACAAGAAGGGCGGCGTCTGGCTTTGGTGAGGAGCAGCCTCTTGTGCTTGGGGAAAGCTAGCAAGAGGGTCGGGATTATGTGTCTCCTAGCTGGGTCAAAAGGCCCTGAGCAGTGGGTGCCGTAGGTGAGAACCCTGCAGATCCTCCCACAGGTGTATGTGCTCCCCAGGTGAATATCCACAGGAGAGGATAGGAGAGGACTTGCCTGGAGACGACAGTGCAGGAATTATCCTGCACGAGCGACGGGGCGCCAAGCCAATGTGCTGGTCTCCCCTTGATCTGCCTGTGTGCTCCGGGATCAGTCCAGTGGTCCGGAGTGTTCGGAAGCCTTCTCGGCACCGACACCAGGAATGAGGGCCTGGGATCAGGGGAGGGCTGGCAGCCTTAGTCCTGGGGGGGCAAATCCATTCAAGTGGCCCATTTTAGCCCCTCCTATATATAATAGGCCACTCCCAACAAACACTATACCGCTGACATTCTACTGTTGAGGCCTGTCTCAACACATCATACGGAGAGGGGAGGACTGTCCTGGCTGCACTGCCTGCTTCACATTATACATTAAACAGCAGGCTACAGCCAGGAAGCTCCTCCGCTCTCCTCCCTCCCCAGATCCTGCTCAAGGCCTATGGTTCCCCCCACCATCTGCCACCCGCCCGTGGCCTGCTGCCCCCCTTGGCCGTCCTCACCCAGCTCTGAATCCTCCTTCTGCAAATGGCAGGGGGAGGAGCCGGAGCATCTCCTCTCCTACATAGCACCACATACCTCTTACATCCAGTGATGTCACCTTTGTTGTAGACGTTCTCTTTCCTCATCTTCTTCATTCAGACCAGACCGCCATGATAATTTTTCAGCCATCTCCCGTCTCTGCAGAGATTGACAAACAGACATTAGTTTCCCACATTTTCATCATCTTTACATCTTCTGAACACCCTTTCCTGCCACCCCCAATACTGTGCCCGCTGTGCCCCCAATACTAAACTGCAGAAACAGTCCCCCTGGAAATACTACTACCACACAGATAGTGCCCCCTTAAACAATTATTGGCACACAGTGCTCTAAAAAATAACTGCGCCCAGACACTAGTAGTATAAAGATGATGTCCCCCAAAAACATTTGTGCTAAGCTTATGCTGTGCCAGGGTGCCCACAAAGTAACAGTGCTCCCCAAAATCCCACCAATAGAAATAATTATCTGACAAAGCACACGTAGTAGTAATAATGCCCCTATAGTGCCCTAGTAATCATAGCCCCCCAGTAGTAGTAAAGCTCTGCATAATACCTCCTAGTAGTAATAATTCTCCCTATAATATGACAGTACATGAAATACCCCCGCTTAGTGCTCGCAGTTGAGCTAATGTCCCCATAATGTATGCCAGTATAAAATACCCCTATATAGTGCCCCAGTAAATGCCCTCATAGTGCTCCTCTCCCCCTTCCCCATAGTGTCCCCCATAATATGCCAGTAAAAAATGCCCCTTCTTAGTGCCCCCAGCAGATGCTCCTATAGTGCTCCTTTCCCCCAAAATGTGCCAGTAAAAAAATGCCCCTTCTTAGTGCCACCAGATACCCCAATAGTGCTCCACTCCCCCATAGTGCCCCCAAATAATGCCACATAGTTCCGCTCTCCCCTATAGTGCCTCCCATAATGTGACAGTAAAAAATGCCCCCTTAGTGCCACCAGATGCCATAGTGCCCCCCATAATGTGCCAATAAAAAAGGACCCTTTAGACCCCCAACTTCCCCATAGTGCCCACAAATAATGCCCCTATAGTTCTAACAGATACCCCATAGTGCCCCCCATAATGTGCCAATAAAAAAGCCCCTTTAGAGCTCCCAGATGCCCCATAGTGCCCCCCCCAAAAATGGACAAGAAATAAATGTCCCCAGAGTGCCACCCCAAAAAAAAAAGGTGCTGTGAGAAATGCCAGATGTCTGCATAGTGCCAGCTCCCCCCGCAAAGAAAAGAACAAAAACATAAAACACTAATACTTACCTCTATCAGCAGTGATGCGATGCAGGCCTCTTCCGGCCTGTGTCCTCCGCTGTGTGCTGCCTGGCTCAGGCAGCGCAATGATAATGATGTAATAACGCTGCCTGAGCCGCGGCCTATCAGAAGAACAGGGAAGGGAGACACCTCTCCCTCCCCTGCCCTGCCGCAGCACAGCCATCTGTATCGCTGTCCTGAGGACGGAGATACAGATGAATATGGAGATGAGCGCTTCCACAATGGAAGCGCACATCTCCTACTGCCCCCCCACCGCCGCTGGCAACTAGAACCAGGGCCGCGCCGCCTGTGGTGATCGGAGGTGAGGCCCTAAAGGAATTAAAAAATTAATAAAAATGATTTGTTAAAGACAGCCCAGCGGACGTTTTTAACATGCTTTAGAGCGGCCTGGGGGGCAATTGCCTCCCTGCCCCCCTTCCCGACCCTCCCCTTCCTGGGATTCACAGACCCGACTAGGCCGCACTTGGAAGTCGGGCTCTGGTGGGCCAATCCGAATCAGGGTGGGCTCTCCTTGTAGCTGGTGATGAGGAGAACTCAGTTGGAAGGACTTGAGGTGTGACTGCTAGGCAGAACCAGGGTGATGCCGCAGGAAATCGGGTGATAGGAGAGAGCTCAAGAAGCAGTCTGCCTTGCTCTGTGGTTAGCCACGCCCCCCCTCCTGTTGCAGTTTTGGAAGCCAAAACATTTGTCCTGTATATTTTCTCTCCTTTTATGATCCACTCCAGATCTTGACTTCCAAATCTGCATCCAGAAACCTGACTGTGTTGCCGTACCCTTAGTGTCGACCCTTGAACATCATTTGGTCTATAATGGTACGGCCACACGGTCAGGTTTCATTAAGGTTTTAAAAAAAAATGCCTCATGCACAGGGTCGTTGTGCGGCCATTCCGTGCATCAGGTCTCCAATGCATGGGCAACATCTGTGTGGCGGCCGGAATGGATTGAGACCCATTCAACTTGAATGGGTCCGTGATCCGTCCACACCGTAATAAAAAAGTGATGTTCCGCACCTCATCTCCCGGATTGTGGACCCATTTAAGTGAATGGGTCCGCATCCGTGATGCGGTAGGCACACGGCCGGTGCCGGTATATTGCGGACCCACTGTATGCAGGCCACAATACCGCCACGGGCAGGCAACGGCCGTGTGCATGAGCCCTAAGCGTGATTTCACACTGTGGATTTTGTCTGCAGATTTCAGTGGTTATTTGACGTTGTTAAACACTTGCCATCCAGATCATGCAGATGCAGATTATATCCATTTAATTTTCCAGACCAGCCATTGTTGGTGCAGTTTCTGCTGAAAAAAACTATGGTGGGATTAGCCTTAATAAATAGGGTTAAATCTTCAAGCTGATCCATCATAATCAAATTTCAAGGACATTGCAGAAACCTAAGGCCCCTTTCACATGAGCGAGTTTTCTGCGCGGGCGCAATGCGTGACGTGAACGCATAGCACCCGCACTGAATCCTGACCCACTCATTTCAATGGGTCTGTGTACATGAGCTTTTTTTTTCACGCATCAGTTCTGCATTGCCTGAAAAACGCAGCATGTTCTATATTCTGCGTTTTTTTACGCAGCCCTGGCCCCATATAAGTGAATGGGGCTTCAATGAAAACGCATTGCATCCGCAAGCAAGTGCGGATGCAATGCGTTTTTCACTGATGGTTGTTAAGAGATGTTGTTTGTAAACCTTCAGGTTTTTATCATGCACGTGCAAAACGGATCAAAACTAAAGAAAACGTGGATATTTTCTTCCAGGAACAATGCCTCACCTGCCATGCATTATGCCTGGTATTGTAACTCAGTTTCATTAAAGGGAATGGGGGAAGATTTATCAAAGTGGTTTAAAGGACAACAGGCTTAGTTGCCCAATGCAATCAATCAGATTCTACCTTTTATTTTTCAAGGGAGCTCTAAAAACTGAAAACTGAAATCTGATTGGTTGATAAATCTCCCCCAATGGGGCCAGCCTGTAATACCACACATAACCACAAACCCCGCAGCATATTTTTCTGCTGAACATTCCATTGCGTGTGTCCCTGGCCTTAACGCTAGGCCTACAAGGCAAAAAAAGTCGTGCAACATTTATCATGACAGTCAATGGTGTCGCTCTGCGACATGTGACATGCTGCAACTTTGATACTACAGTACAAGTCACCCTCCTACCTCTGCAGCTGACAGAAGTTGATTTTAACGTCATTTTTCCAATCTCAGTCGGCTGAGGAGTGAGGAAAGGTGTGGCCTAACTGGATAAGGGCGTGTCCTTTTGAACAGATCACTCTAAGGGTCCATTCACATGTCCATAGAATGGGTCCGCATCTGTTCTGCAAAAAATAATGGTTGCGGAACCATTTATTCTCTATTGGGCCAGAAG
Organism: Bufo gargarizans; assembly: GCF_014858855.1. Classification (NCBI taxonomy): domain Eukaryota; kingdom Metazoa; phylum Chordata; class Amphibia; order Anura; family Bufonidae; genus Bufo; species Bufo gargarizans. The sequence goes on from NC_058084.1 coordinate 242,730,833, forward strand.
AGATGCGGACAGCACACAGTGTGCTGTCCGCATCTGCATTTCCGGAGCGCGGCCCCGACCTTCCGGTCTGCAACTGCGGAAAAAAATAGAGCATGTCCTTTTCTTGTTCACAATTGCGGACAAGATTAGGCATTTCTATGGGGGTGCCGGCCGGGTGTATTGTGGATCCGCAATGCACTACGGACGTCTGAATGGAGCCTAAGACAGCAGCAATGTGCTGTCTGAGTGTAAGCTGCAGGGAGAAAGTTACCCTCCCTCCCACCCCTGCAGCTGACAGAAGTTGATTTTCACCTTCATTTTTTCAATCCCCGTCTGCTCAGGAGTGGGAAGGGGCGTGGTCTCACCAGATCAGGGGGTGGCTTAGAGGGGCAGGGTTTAAAGTATTTTGAGGGTGGACACATTGTGGCAGGGGGCATGTCTGGGCTCCTTCCTGCAAGAGTGATGCCCCTCTGGGCATACCAAATAAACTGGATTTTTAGTGGATAAAAACATCTATTGCTGGAACAAAGGCACATCTTAAAATAAGGTACTAAGTGCTATTAGGTCATGGCTTTACTTCAATAGCAATTATCCTGGTGACAGATTTTCTTTAAAGCTCTCGTACAGCAGTGAAGATAAATGGCTGGGTTGTTATGGAAACCTGGAGTAAAACTGTGTATGTGGAGGACCTGCAAGCTTCTATTGGCTGATAATGCTCATGTGACTAAGCTTCTATTGGATAATGCATTTTTGGGGGATTATCTCAGGAACGGTACATCCTAGAGCTTAGACCTGGTCTAAAACCTTCCTGATGCACCTGTGTGCCAAATTTTGTGATTGTAAATGTAATGGTACAAATTCATTTAGCGGACATACACACACACACACACTCAGCTTTATATATTAAATGCTGCGATTTTTCCTGAATGCAGAGATGAGGAGTGATAAACATTGTTCATGTGCACAGAACCATTGAAATGAATGGGTCAGGATTAATTCTGGATGCTAAGTGCTCACTACATGCATCGCATCTGGATGTAAAACTCGCTTTGTGTGAAAGAGCCCTAAGTCATACATTTTGGCTGCATAAAGTGGAGCTTATGAGCTTGCTGCATGTAAACTTGTGACTGAATAGTAAAATGCCATGCTATAAACTCCTAAATTTTCATTACACAACTTATAATGACTGATTCCAACTAGTGTTGAACACGAATATTCGAATTGCACGTAGTCCAATAAAATATTCTAATCACTGCCGATTAGCGCAATCACAAATATATTGGAGCACTCTATCTGCATATAAAGCTATTCTAATGTTCTGCCGTGCCAACCATTTTCTCCAATCTCCAGAAACTTATACCAGCTTGAGAAATGTAACCAAAGTGACCCACGCCTGTATTTCGTGTTACAAATTCGCATGACATGTTTTCCGTTAACCAATTTGTGCCATTAACAGGAATTCTTCAATGCATTTTATTAAAAAGGACCCATCAAATGACCTGTCTGCTGTCTAACATACAGTGCTTTGCAAAAGCATTTACCCCACTTGACTTTTTTCGTGCTTTGTTACATTACAACTAGAGTTGAGCGAACACCTGGATGTTCAGGTTCGAGAAGTTCGGCCGAACTTCCCGAAAATGTTCGGGTTCGGGATCCGAACCCGACCCGAACTTCATCCCAAACCCGAACCCCATTGAAGTCAATGGGGACCCGAACTTTTCGGCACTAAAGAGGCTGTAAAACAGCCCAGGAAAAGGCTAGAGGGCTGCATAAGGCATCAAAATGTAGTTAAATCCCCTGCAAACAAATGTGGATAGCATATAAAACACTAAAACAGGAAGGTAGCACGGAAGCACTGAAAAACTATAAGGAAAAAAAAAGAATATGTAAAAAAACAAATAAAAGCGGCCAAACTAGAGACTGAGAGATTAATTGCCAAAGAGAGTAAAACTAACCCTAAAATGTTCTTCAATTATATAAATGTTAAAAAGTATAAATCTGAAGGTGTCGGCCCGTTAAAGAGTAATGAGGGGGGAGTCGCAGAGAGCGACGAGGAGAAAGCAAAGCTGGTAAATATTTTTTTCTCCAATGTATTCACTGAGGAAAATAAACTGTCAGATGACATGCCGAATGTTGAAATAAATTCCCCATTAAAAGTGTCCTGTCTGACCCAGGAAGAAGTGCAACAGCGACTTAAAAAGATTAAAATAGACAAATCGCCAGGACCGGATGGCATACACCCCCGTATCCTAAGAGAATTAAGTAATGTCATAGCCAGACCCTTATTTCAGATATTTGCAGATTCTATATTGACAGGGAATGTCCCACAGGATTGGCACATGGCAAATGTGGTGCCAATATTCAAAAAGAGTCCAAAAACAGAGCCTGGAAACTATAGGCCGGTAAGTTTAACATCTGTTGTGGGTAAACTGTTTGAAGGTTTTCTGAGAGATCCTATGTTAGAGCATCTTAACAGAAATAAGCAAATAACGCCATATCAGCATGGAGGTAAGTTCTAGACTTGACAGCGGCGAATCAATGGATGTCGTGTATCTGGACTTCTCCAAAGCATTTGATACTGTACCACATAAAAGGTTAGTATATAAAATGAGAATGCTCGGACTGGGAGAAAACGTCTGTAAGTGGGTAAGTAACTGGCTCAATGATAGAAAACAGAGGGTGGTTATTAATGGTAAATACTCAGATTAGGTCACTGTCACTAGTGGAGTACCTCAGGGGTCAGTATTGGGCCCTATTCTCTTCAATATATTTATTATTGATCTTGTAGAAGGCTTGCATAGTAAAATATCAATTTTCGCAGATGACACTAAACTGTGTAAAGTAATTAACACTGAAGAGGACAGTATACTACTACAGAGGGATCTGGATAGACTGGGGGCTTGGGCAGATACGTGGCAGATGAGGTTTAACACTGACAAATGTAAAGTTATGCACATGGGAAGGAATAATGCAAGTCACCCGTACTTATTAAATGGTCAAACACTCGGTAACACTGACATGGAAAAAGATCTAGGAATTTTAATAAACAGCAAACTAAGCTGCAATAAAACTGTGTCAGGCAGCTGCTGCCAAGGCCAATAAGATAATGGGTTGCATCAAAAGGGGCATAGATGCCCGTGATGAGAACATAGTCCTACCACTTTACAAATCATTAGTCAGACCACACATGGAGTACTGTGTACAGTTCTGGGCTCCAGTGAACAAAGCAGACATAGCAGAGCTGGAGAGGGTCCAGAGGAGGGCAACTAAAGTAATAACTGGAATTGGGCAACTACAGTACCCTGAAAGATTAGGGTTATTCACTTTAGAAAAAAGACGACTGAGAGGAGATCTAATTAATATGTATAAATATATCAGGGGTCAATACAGAGATCTATCCCATCATCTATTCATTCCCAGGACGGTGACTGTGACAAGGGGACATCCTCTGCGTCTGGAGGAAAGAAGGTTTGTACACAAACATAGAAGAGGATTCTTTACGGTAAGAGCAGTGAGACTATGGAACTCTCTGCCTGAGGAGGTGGTGATGGTGAGTACAATAAAGGAATTCAAGAGGGGCCTGGATGTATTTCTGGAGCGTAATTATATTACAGGCTATAGCTACTAGAGAGAGATCGTTGATCCAGGGATTTATTCTAATTGCCTGATTGGAGTCGGGAAGGAATTTTTATTCCCCTAAAGTGAGGAAAATTGGCTTCTACCTCACAGTTTTTTTTTGCCTTCCTCAACTTGTAGGATGACAGGCCGAACTGGATGGACAAATGTCTTTTTTCGGCCTTATGTACTATGTTACTATGGATAGGGAAATTAATAAAAATAAAATAAATAAAAATTAACCAATATCAATTGGAGAGAGGTCCCATAGCAGAGATTCAGGCTTCATGTCATAGCAGAGAATCAGGCTTCACGTCACCCAACACTGGAACAGTCCATTGTCATAAATTTAGGCCCGGCACCCAGGCAGAGGAAAGAGGTCCCATAACAGAGATTCAGGCTTCATGTCAGCAGAGAATTAGTCTTCATGTCATAGCAGAGAATCTGGCTTCACGTCACCCAACACTGGAACAGTCCATTGTCAGATATTTAGGCCCTGGCACCCAGGCAAAGGAGAGAGGTCCCATAACAGAGATTCAAGCTTCATGTCAGCAGAGAATCAGTCTTCATGTCATAGCAGAGAATCATGCTTCACGTCACCCAACACTGGAACAGTCCATTGCCAGATATTTAGGCCCTGGCACCCAGGCAGAGGAGAGAGGTCCCATAACAGAGATTCAGGCTTCATGTCAGCAGAGAATCAGTCTTCATGTCATAGCAGCGAATCAGGCTTCATGTCACCCAACACTGGAACAGTCCATTGGCAGATATTTAGGCCCTGGCACCCAGGCAGAGGAGAGAGGTCCCATAACAGAGATTCAGGCTTCATGTCAGCAGAGAATTAGTCTTCATGTCATAGCAGAGAATCATGCTTCACGTCACCCAACACTGGAACAGTCCATTGCCAGATATTTAGGCCCTGGCACCCAGGCAGAGGAGAGAGGTCCCATAACAGAGATTCAGGCTTCATGTCAGCAGAGAATCAGTCTTCATGTCATAGCAGCGAATCAGGCTTCACGTCACCCAACACTGGAACAGTCTATTGGCAGATATTTAGGCCCTGGCACCCAGGCAGAGGAGAGAGGTCCCATAACAGAGATTCAGGCTTCATGTCAGCAGAGAATTAGTCTTCATGTCATAGCAGAGAATCATGCTTCACGTCACCCAACACTGGAACAGTCCATTATCCGATATTTAGGCCCTGGCACCCAGGCAGAGGAGAGAGGTCCCATAACAGAGATTCAAGCTTCATGTCAGCAGAGAATCAGTCTTCATGTCATAGCAGAGAATCATGCTTCACGTCACCCAACACTGGAACAGTCCATTGTCAGATATTTAGGCCCTGGCACCCAGGCAGAGGAGAGAGGTCCCATAACAGAGATTCAGGCTTCATGTCAGCAGAGAATCAGTCTTCATGTCATAGCAGAGAATCATGCTTCACGTCACCCAACACTGGAACAGTCCATTGCCAGATATTTAGGCCCTGGCACCCAGGCAGAGGAGAGAGGTCCCATAACAGAGATTCAGGCTTCATGTCAGCAGAGAATCAGTCTTCATGTCATAGCAGCGAATCAGGCTTCACGTCACCCAACACTGGAACAGTCCATTGGCAGATATTTAGGCCCTGGCACCCAGGCAGAGGAGAGAGGTCCCATAACAGAGATTCAGGCTTCATGTCAGCAGAGAATTAGTCTTCATGTCATAGCAGAGAATCATGCTTCACGTCACCCAACACTGGAACAGTCCATTGCCAGATATTTAGGCCCTGGCACCCAGGCAGAGGAGAGAGGTCCCATAACAGAGATTCAGGCTTCATGTCAGCAGAGAATCAGTCTTCATGTCATAGCAGCGAATCAGGCTTCACGTCACCCAACACTGGAACAGTCTATTGGCAGATATTTAGGCCCTGGCACCCAGGCAGAGGAGAGAGGTCCCATAACAGAGATTCAGGCTTCATGTCAGCAGAGAATTAGTCTTCATGTCATAGCAGAGAATCATGCTTCACGTCACCCAACACTGGAACAGTCCATTATCAGATATTTAGGCCCTGGCACCCAGGCAGAGGAGAGAGGTCCCATAACAGAGATTCAAGCTTCATGTCAGCAGAGAATCAGTCTTCATGTCATAGCAGAGAATCATGCTTCACGTCACCCAACACTGGAACAGTCCATTGTCAGATATTTAGGCCCTGGCACCCAGGCAGAGGAGAGAGGTCCCATAACAGAGATTCAGGCTTCATGTCAGCAGAGAATCAGTCTTCATGTCATAGCAGAGAATCAGGCTTCACGTCACCCAACACTGGAACAGTCCATTGGCAGATATTTAGGCCCTGGCACCCAGGCAGAGGAGAGAGGTCCCATAACAGAGATTCAGGCTTCATGTCAGCAGAGAATCAGTCTTCATGTCATAGCAGAGAATCATGCTTCACGTCACCCAACACTGGAACAGTCCATTGTCATATATTTAGGCCCTGGCACCCAGACAGAGGAGAGAGGTCCCATAACAGAGATTCAGGCTTCATGTCAGCAGAGAATCAGTCTTCATGTCATAGCAGAGAATCAGGCTTCACGTCACCCAACACTGTAACAGTCCATTGTCAGATATTTAGGCCCTGGCACCCAGGTAGAGGAGAGAGGTCCCATAACAGAGATTCAGGCTTCATGTCAGCAGAGAATCAGTCTTCATGTCATAGCAGAGAATCATGCTTCACGTCACCCAACACTGGAACAGTCCATTGTCATATATTTAGGCCCCGGCACCCACACAGAGGAGAGAGGTCCCATAACAGAGATTCAGGCTTCATGTCAGCAGAGAATCAGTCTTCATGTCATAGCAGAGAATCAGGCTTCACGTCACCCAACACTGTAACAGTCCATTGGCAGATATTTAGGCCCTAGCACCCAGGCAGAGGAAAGAGGTCCCATAACAGAGATTGAGGCTTCATGTCAGCAGAGAATCAGTCTTCATGTCATAGCAGAGAATCATGCTTCACGTCACCCAACACTGGAACAGTCCATTGTCAGATATTTAGGCCCCGGCACCCAGACAGAGGAGAGAGGTCCCATAACAGAGATTCAGGCTTCATGTCAGCAGAGATTCAGGCTTCATGTCATAGCAGAGAATCATGCTTCACGTCACCCAAAACTGGAACAGTCCATTGTCAGATATTTTGGCCCCGGCACCCAGACAGAGGAGAGGTTCATTCAACTTTGGGTTGCCCCGCAATATAATGGTAAAATGAAAATAAAAATAGGATTGAATGAGGAAGTGCCCTGGAGTACAATAATATATGGTTAAGGGGAGGTAGTTAATGTCTAATCTGCACAAGAGATAGACAGGTCCTGTGGGATCCATGCCTGGTTCATTTTTATGAACGTCAGCTTGTCCACATTGGCTGTAGACAGGTGGCTGCGTTTGTCTGTAATGACGCCCCCTGCCGTGCTGAATACACGTTCAGACAAAACGCTGGCCGCTGGACAGGCCAGCACCTCCAAGGCATAAAAGGCTAGCTCTGGCCACGTGGACAATTTAGAGACCCAGAAGTTGAATGGGGCCGAACCATCAGTCAGTACGTGGAGGGGTGTGCACACGTACTGTTCCACCATGTTAGTGAAATGTTGCCTCCTGCTAACACGTTCCGTATCAGGTGGTTGTGCAGTTAGCTGTGGCGTGTTGACAAAACTTTTCTACATCTCTGCCATGCTAACCCTGCCCTCAGAGGAGCTAGCCATGACACAGCTGCGTTGGCGACCTCTTGCACCTCCTCTGCCTTCGCCTTGGGCTTCCACTTGTTCCCCTGTGACATTTGGGAATGCTCTTAGTAGCACGTCTACCAACTTGCGCTTGTACTCGCGCATCTTCCTATCACGCTCCAGTGCAGGAAGTAAGGTGGGCACATTGTCTTTGTACCGGGGATCCAGCAGGGTGGCAACCCAGTAGTCCGCACACGTTAAAATGTGGGCAACTCTGCTGTCGTTGCGCAGGCACTGCAGCATGTAGTCGCTCATGTGTGCCAGGCTGCCCAGAGGTAAGGACAAGCTGTCCTTTGTGGGAGGCGTATCGGCATCGTCCTGCGTTTCCCCCCAGCCACGCACCAGTGATGGGCCCGAGCTGCGTTGGGTGCCACCCCGCTGTGACCATGCTTCATCCTCATCCTCCTCCACCTCCTCCTCGTCCTCCAGTAGTGGGCCCTGGCTGGCCACATTTGTACCTGGCCTCTGCTGTTGCAAAAAACCTCCCTCTGAATCACTTCGAAGAGACTGGCCTGAAAGTTCTAAAAATGAACCCTCCTACTCCTCCTCCTCCTGGGCCACCTCCTCTTCCATCATCGCCCTAAGTGTTTTCTCAAGGAGACATAGAAGTGGTATTGTAACGCTGATAACGGCGTCATCGCCACTGGCCATGTTGGTGGAGTACTCAAAACAGCGCAACAGGGCACACAGGTCTCGCATGGAGGCCCAGTCATTGGTGGTGAAGTGGTGCTGTTCCGTAGTGCGACTGACCCGTGCGTGCTGCAGCTGAAACTCCACTATGGCCTGCTGCTGCTCGCACAGTCTGTCCAGCATGTGCAAGGTGGAGTTCCACCTGGAGGGCACGTCGCATATGAGGCGGTGAGCGTGAAGGCCGAAGTTACGCTGTAGAGCAGACAGGCGAGCAGCGGCAGGATGTGAACGCTGGAAGCACGAACAGATGGCCCGCACTTTATGCAGCAGCTCTGACATGTCGGGGTAGTTGTGAATGAACTTCTGTACCACCAAATTCAGCATATGCACCAGGCAAGGGATATGCGTCAAACCGGCTAGTCCCAGAGCTGCAATAAGATTTCGCCCATTATCGCACACCACCAGGCCGGGCTTGAGGCTCACCGGCAGCAACCACTCGTCGGTCTGTTGTTCTATACCCCGCCACAACTCCTGTGCGGTGTGGGGCCTGTCCCCCAAACATATGAGTTTCAGAATGGCCTGCTGACGTTTACCCCGGGCTGTGCTGAAGTTGGTGGTGAAGGTGTGTGGCTGACTGGATGAGCAGGTGGAAGAAGAGGAGGAGGAAGCCGAGTAGGAGGAGGAGGCAACAGGAGGCAAAGAATGTTGCCCTGCGATCCTTGGCGGCGGAAGGACGTGCGCCAAACAGCTCTCCGCCTGGGACCCAGCTGCCACTACATTTACCCAGTGTGCAGTTAGGGAGATATAGCGTCCCTGGCCGTGCTTACTGGTCCACGTATCTGTGGTTAGGAGGACCTTGCCACAGATGGCGTTGCGCAGTGCACTCTTGATTTTATCGGATACTTGGTTGTGCAGGGAAGGCACGGCTCTCTTGGAGAAGTAGTGGCGGCTGGGAACAACATACTGTGGGACAGCAAGCGACATGAGCTGTTTGAAGCTGTTTGAAGCTGTCTGTGTCCACCAACCTAATGGACAGCATTTCTTAGGACAGTAGTTTAGGGCCAGGGATCGAGGGTGGCTAGGTGGGAATTTACTCTTTCTCTGAAATGTTTGTGAGATGGAGAGCTGAACGCTGCCGTGTGACATGGTTGAGATGCTTGGTGACGGAGGTGGTGGTGTTGGTGGTACATCCCCTGTCTGCTGGGCGGCAGGTGCCAACGTTCCTCCAGAGGCGGAGGATGAGGCCGAGGCGGCAGCAGCAGAAGAGGCCGAGGTGGCAGCAGCAGAAGAGGCCGAGGCGGCGGCAGCAGCAGAAGAGGTAGCAGGGGGAGCCTGAGTGACTTCCTTGTTTTTAAGGTGTTTACTCCACTCCAGTTCATGCTTTGCATGCAGGTGCCTGGTCATGTAGGTTGTGCTAAGGTACAGAACGTTAATGCCTCGCTTCAGGCTCTGATGGCACAGCGTGCAAACCACTCGGGTCTTGTCATCAGCACAGTGTTTGAAGAAGTGCCATGCCAGGGAACTCCTTGAAGCTGCCTTTGGGGTGCTCGGTCCCAGATGGCGGCAGTCAGTAGCAGGCGGAGTCTCTTGGCAGCGGGTGTTCTGCTTTTGCCCACTGCTCCCTCTTTTGCTACGCTGTTGGCTCGGTCTCACCACTGCCTCTTCCTCCGAACTGTGCAAGTCAGTGGCACGACCTTCATTCCATGTGGGGTCTAGGACCTCATTGTCCCCTGCATCGTCTTCCACCCAGTCTTCCTCCCTGACCTCCTGTTCAGTCTGCACAATGCATAAAGAAGCAGCAGTTGGCACCTATGTTTCGTCATCATCAGAGACGTGCTGAGGTGGTATTCCCATGTCCTCATCATCAGGAAACATAAGTGGTTGTGCGTCAGTGCATTCTATGTCTTCCACCGCTGGGGAAGGGCTAGGTGGATGCCCTTGGGAAACCCTGCCAGCAGAGTCTTCAAACAGCATAAGAGACTGCTGCATAACTTGAGGCTCAGACAGTTTCCCTGATATGCATGGGGGTGATGTGACAGACTGATGGGCTTGGTTTTCAGGCACCATCTGTGCGCTTTCTGCAGAAGACTGGGTGGGAGATATTGTGAACGTGCTGGATCCACTGTCGGCCACCCAATTGACTAATGCCTGTACCTGCTCAGGCCTTACCATCCTTAGAACGGCATTGGGCCCCACCAAATATCGCTGTAAATTCTGGCAGCTACTGGGACCTGAGGTAGTTTGTACACTAGGACGTGTGGCTGTGGCAGAACGGCCACGTCCTCTCCCAGCACCAGAGGGTCCACTAACACCACCACGACCATGTCCGCGTCCGCGTCCCTTACTAGATGTTTTCCTCATTGTTACCGTTCACCACAATAAGAAAAATATTATTTGGCCCAATGTATTGAATTCAAATTCAGGCATTTGTTTACAGACACCTAACACTATCTGGCTATCTATTTAGGTACCGTATTACACTAATACAGGCACAGCAGTAATGACCGATTTAGCTGAATATAAATTTGAGGCCTATTATTTAGGCGCTGGGTGACAGGTATACGTATACGGACAGAATTAGATTCGGAAATGCACGGTAGCGTGTGTGTGAAGTTATTGAGAATGACCCTGTCTGCACCTTCAATCTAATATACCCTTTTATGGATAGATTTAAAGTAGGCCTGATACAGCAGAAATAACTTATTTAGGGAATTGCTAAGTTGGGAATTGTATTTCAACCCAGAACAAAAACTGTGCTTTGGCGGACACTAGATGAATTGACCAGCCTCAGCAATAAACACTGATTTAGCTGAATATAAATTTGAGGCCTATTATTTAGGCGCTGGGTGACAGGTATACGTTTACGGACAGAATTAGACTTGGAAATGCACGGTAGCGTGTGTGTGAAGTTATTGAGAATGACCCTATCTGCACCTTCAATCTAATATACCCTTTTTATGGATAGATTTAAAGTAGGCCTGATACAGCAGAAATAACTGATTTAGGGAATTGCTAAGTTGGGAATTGTATTTCAACCCAGAACAAAAACTGTGATTTGGCGGACACTGAATGAATTGACCAGCCTCAGCAATAAACACAGATTTAGCTGAATATAAATTGTAGACCTAGTATTTAGGCGCTGGATGACAGGTATACGTTTACGGACAGAATTAGACTTGGAAATGCACGGTAGCATGTGAAGTTATTGTGGATGACCCTATCAGCACCTTCAATATAATATACCCTTTTTTGGATAGATTTAAAGTAGGCCTGATACAGCAGAAACAACTGATTTAGGGAATTGCTAAGTTGGGAATTGTATTTCAACCCAGAACAAAAATATATCCTTTGCCAGACAGCAGACAGTATTACAATTGGCTGGCCACAGCTGAAACACCAGATTTAGGGTTACTGCTATTTTGGCAATTGTATTTCACCCCTCAATAAAATAGCAAGCACAGCCAAGCCCCTGATGTAGGATATAGAAAAAAAATAACCACACTATTGATGGTTAAATGGACTTGGTGGCAGCTTGTGCTGGTGCACCACAAGACACAAAATGACCGCCGATCACCCTAGAAAAAGTGACTGAAAAATGCTCTGGGCAGCCTAAAAACAGTGATCAATTGAATAGCAGCAGTTCAATGATCCACAGCTGTAGATCGATTACTGAATTAAGTGTTTTTTCGGAGTTAATCACTGCCTAACCTCCCCCTAACAGTCGCAGCTGCAACCTCTCCCTACACTGATCAGAGCAGAGTGACGTGCGGCGCTACGTGACTGCAGCTTAACTAGAGGCTGGGTCACATGCTGCACTGGCCAATCACAGCCATGCCAATAGTAGGCATGGCTGTGACGGCCTCTTGGGGCAAGTAGTATGACGCTTGTTGATTGGCTGCTTTGCAGCCTTTCAAAAAGCGCCAAGAAAGTGACGAACTCGAACCCGAACCCGGACTTTTACGAAAACTATACAGTTCGGGTTCGCTCATCCCTAATTACAACCTTAAGTTTAATGTTTTGTTAATCTGAATTTTATGTGATGGATCAAAACACAATAATCTAAATTGGTGAAGTGAAATTAGAAAAATATATAAATAAAACTATTGTTTCGAAATAAAAAACAGAAAATTGTCATGTGTGTATGTATTCACCCCATTGTTAGGAAGCCCATTAAAAGCTCTGGTGCAACCAATAACCTTCAGAAGTCACATAATTAGTGAAATGATGTCCACCTATGTGCAATCTGAATGTCACATGATCTGTCATTACATATACACACCTTTTTTGAAAGGCTCCAGAGGCTGCAACACCTAAGCAAGAGGCATCACTAACCAAACACTGCCATGAAGACCAAGGAACTCTCCAAACAAGTAAGGGACAATGTTGTTGAGAAGTACAAGTCAGGGTTAGTTTATAAAAAAAATCAAAATCTTTGATGATCCCCAGGAACACCATCAAATCTATCATAACCAAATGGAAAGAACATGGCACAACAGCAAACCTGCCAAGAAACGGCCGCCCACCTAAAGTTATGGACCGGGCAAGGAGGGCATTAATCAGAGAGGCAGCACAGAGAACTACGGTAACCCTAGAGTTGCTGCAGAGTTCCACAGCAGAGACTGGAGTATCTGTACAGAGGACAACAATAAGCCGTACGCTCCATAGAGTGGGGCTTATGGCAGAGTGGCCAGAAGAAAGCCATTACTTTCAGCAAAAAACAAAAAGGCACGTTGTGAGTTTGCGAAAAGGCATGTGGGAGACTCCCAAAATGTATAGAGGAAGGTGCTCTGGTCTGATAAGACTAAACCTTTCCGGCCATCAAAGAAAACGCTATGTCTGGTGCAAACCCAACACATCACATCATCCAAAGAACACAATCCCCACAGTGAAACATGGTGGTGGCAGCATCATGCTGTGGAGATGTTTTTCAGAAGCTGGGACTGGGAAACTGGTCAGAGTTGAGGGAAAGATGGATGCTGCTAAATATAGGGATATTCTTGAGCAAAACCTGTACCACTCTGTGAGTGTTTTGAGGCTAGGACGGAGGTTCACCTTCCAGCAGGACAATGACCCCAAACACACTGCTAAAGCAACACTTGAGTGGTTTAAGGGGAAACATGTAAATGTGTTGGAATGGCCTAGTCATAGCCCAGATCTCAATCCAATAGAAAATCTGTGGTCATACTTAAAGATTGCTGTTCACAAGCACAAACCATCCAACTTGAAGGAGCTAGAGCAGTTTTGCAAGGAGGAATGGGCAAACATCCCAGTAGTAACATGTGGCAAGCTCATAGAGACTTATCCAAAGCGACTTGGAGCTGTGATTGCCGGAAAAGATGGCTCTACAAAGTATTGATTTTAAGGGGGTGAATAGTTATGCACATTGACTTTTTCTGTTATTTTGTCCTATTTGTTGTTTGCTAATAATATCTTCAAAGTTGTGGGCATGTTCTGCAAATCCTAATTCCAGGTTGCGAGGCACTAAAATGCGAAAAAAGTCAAGGGGTGAATACTTTTGCAAGGCACTGTATATGCTTTAGCAAATACTGTACGTGTATCCCAGTAAAATAACAACTTTAGAGAACCTTTTCTAAGAACCTCTGTTGTTCCTCCTGGAAATGCAAGAATAAATTGACATCTGGGTATTACCATTTCCCTTGTCCCCAAACAGTCAGCAAGATTGATAAGGGGAATGGTATTGTTTAGGGATGAGCAAATTGACTTGTGTAACCCTGTGAAGTTACACAGGCTGCATTATCGGAAATGCCCAGTAGATGGCAGATGGACTCAGTATGCTGTTAATAAAACATTGAGCATTGATAGCGTTCTGGCTGAAATGAAGGAGGAGCTGCAAGGTCCTGTGGGGTATACTTCCTGCACAGCTCTGAGGAAAGAGGTCCTGGAAGATTTCTAGAAGTTACCACATGCTCAGCCAAAGAAAGGACATGTGTCTAGTTGTGAGAGACTGCAGCACAGAGATAGAACCTTGCTGAGAGAACTTGCTTCACCCAAGATCACACCTGCTGAGAGAGGGACCTGCTGGCAAAGACAAGCACTGAGTCCAGACGTCTAGTGAATCCAGTGAGAGGAGACTGCTGCTGACTGACCTGGCTAATCGTGTTGTGAGGGTAAGCCAAACCTCTCCCTGTATCACCACAGGGCATCTGTCTCCTCACTCACAGTAAAGGCTCTGAGGTCCAGTGACGGACATTACACAGCTCAGGCTGCTTCAGTGACCCTGCGGAGCAGGACTTATAAGGGCCCCAACTCTCCTATGTGCACCAACGGCCACTAGGGAAAAGAAAAGGGGGTGGGATGCAGGTGTGCTGGTGGGTGGGTGAGAAAAATCCACATTGCATTGTTATCCGTGTTACTCTATTGTATTTTCCTATGTATGTTGGTTCATTTGCTACTTACTATATAAAGTTAATTCCAGTTAGGCTGTGTCAGTCTCATTGCACCAAGCATGTTCCCAGTGGGATCCCACATCCCTACTCCGGATGCTCCACTGGGTGGAGGCACTGCCGCAGACATGTACCCCAGCTCCCAGATAGCGGAGGCTCAGGATCCGCCTGTCAGGCATAGTGAGTTAACTAGGTTTAGGGACCCCAAAGACACTAGGGGGCGCCCTCAAACCCCCATTACATATGGAGGCACTGCTGAGATGTATTGGGGTACAACCAGTGAGAATAAGTTAAGTCCTCAGGCCACTCCCTCCTTTGCAAAAGAGTGGGCCCAGCAAAGAAATGTACCATTACAGCAAGCTGTGATGTTATGCAAAGTCCCATCCTGCTGTGAGATGAATCACATCATCTTGTGTATAGAAATTCGACTGGGAATAGAAATGGCGACCGTCAGGGATATCCTGCAGAATTCCGAAGGCCAAACTTACATGTTAATATATTGTCATACGTATTTGGGAGACCATGAGATGCCTACCAACATTCATTTATATGGAGCCCCGGATGAAGGATGCTCTTTAGTGTATGCTCTCCTTGATAAGAAAGAAAGGGTCTCACTGCAACAACCCTTTAAATTAGAACAGAGAGATTATGTCACAGAAAATTATTCTAAGCTCCTGACTCCCATCTCCGGAAAGGCTGGAGCCATTCCTAAACAAGCTGCCCATCCTCCTAGAGGACAGGGGATGATTACTCCTAAAGCAGAATCTCATACATCTACAGCATTACTGAAACCAGACAACCCTGAAGTACGCACCCTGCCTACAGGAGGTAGTGATGTATCGGACATACTACAGAAACTCTCAGAAGCCATAGTGACGGCAAACCACACCCATAGTTACCGCAAACTAAAGGTGTTTTCTGGGAATCAGCCTGTTCCTTCAGGAGAAGAGCCTTTTGAGGTCTGGAAGGATAATGCTATGCAGTTGTTGGAGGAATGGTCTTGTACGGATACCATAAAGAAACAGCGGTTGGTGGAGAGTCTTCGTTTTCCCGCTACAGACATGATAAGACTGTACAAGGGAGTAAATGGGCAAGCTACTGTGCACGACTATCTACAAGTTTTACAGGATGCTTATGGGAAATCAGAAGATTTGGATGATCTGTTAGTTAAGTTCCTAGCCACTAAGCAGAAGGAGCATGAAAAAGCCACTGACTATATCAACCGGTTACAGCTATCGCTTGGAAAGTTATTCCATAAAGGAGCAGTCACTGCCTCTGAGTTGGATGCTCGGCTATCTAAGCAAATTCAGAGAGGTGGTTTGACCAATAATCCAGTTATGATTCTGCTGAGAGCCAAGTTGGATGATAAAGTTCTGCCTTATTCCACATTAATAAATACAGCCAGGAGATTGGAAGATCAGATGTGTCCACCCCTACAGAAAGAGAAAGAGGATACAGAACTGTCAGCTCTTAGGAAGAAGGTGGCTGAATTGGAGCTCTTATGCAAATCATCACCAGAAAGAGAAGATCCTCCCCCTGGAAGTGGGGGGCAACACAGGAAGACTCAGAAAAAACTGTTTCCTGAGGATTCACCCCGCTGAGGGGACTGCTTTAAATGTGGAAAGTCAGGGCATTTTCAGCGGGAGTGCCCTGCGAATTCCATGGAGGTGGATGTGGAGGTGCTGGCAAACGAGCTCGAGGAGACTCAAATGACCAGGTCTTACAAGCGAAGGAAGACTCGGCCTACATATAGTTTATCTGTAGGGGCCAAGATTGGGCCTAAATCTTTGATACACGTGCAAGTAGAAGGAATTCATGCTTCAGCATTGCTAGATACAGGTTCTCAAGTCACCATTTTCTACAGAGACTTCTATGAACGTCATTTGAAACACATTCCTATGGAACCTGCAGGAGAGTTTCAGCTATGGGGCGTTGGGTCTCAAGCTCAACCTGTGGAGGGATGCATAAAAGTGACCATAACTATTCCCCAGTTAAACACCGGGATGATATGTCCTATGGAGCTGGAAGCTTTGATATGCCCTGCAGCCAAGAAAGTGTGTGCCCTAATAATATTGGGTACTAATGCAAAGATGGTACAGGATGTATTCAAGGCCTATCTGACAGAAGTGGGAGATGTCTCCTTAGACCGACTGATGGAGGTCAGCCCTGTCCTAGGAAAAGAGTGTAGACGACTAGCCCTTGAAACAAAACCAGGGTCGTGCCACTATTCAGAAACAGAACCCGCATTTGTGAAGCCTGGTGAGACCAAAACCTTACGGGCCATAGCCTCAATGCACCATGAAATGTTGGGGGGAACTGGACAATACCTTATTGAGTCTCTGCCTGAAGAGGATCAGAAGAAGGGGTGGACTCTCATACCTGAGGTAAAAGATTGGCGAAAAAGGTGGTGTCGGAGCTTTCCTGTGATGGTACAGAATTTAACCCCCACAGAAATCCGGATTGATCGTCATCAGAAGATTGGTGTGTTACACCTTTTAGATCAAGTTTCGTCCATCATGTCTGTGAGTGCAGAACAGAAGGATCATGTGAAAGCACCTTTAGATTTTGATCTAGAAGATTCTCCTCTACCACAGCAGTGGAAAGACAGCCTTCGTTCAAAACTGGCCACCCGAGAGGGAGTGTTCTCCAGAGCAGAGATGGACATGGGGTGTTCTAAGAGCGCCACCCATGCTATAAGACTTGCTGATCCTACTCCTTTCAGAGAAAGGTCAAGAAGAATACCCCCTCGAGATGTGGAAGATGTCCGGGACATACTCCAGCAGATGGAAGGAGCAGACATCATCACAGAGTCCCGGAGCCCCTATGCCTCACCTATTGTGGTAGTGAGGAGAAAGAATGGTTCTGTTCGGCTATGTGTGGACTACCATACTCTGAACAAGAGGACTGTGCCAGATCAGTACACTTTGCCCCGGATAGAGGATCTTCTGAACGCCGTATCTGGCAGCCAGTGGTTCAGTGTGCTTGACTTTAGGTCTGGATATTATCAGGTACCCATGAAGAAGGAGGATCAGGAAAAGACAGCGTTCATCTGCCCTTTGGGGTTCTTCCAGTTTACCAGAATGCCACAGGGAGTCACAGGAGCTCCTGCTACTTTTCAGAGGCTGATGGAGAAAACTGTGGGGGATATGAATCCCAAAGAGTGTCTAGTGTATCTAGATGACCTAATTGTTTTCGGGAAGACACCAGAGGAGCATGAACAAAGATTGCTAAAGGTGTTGGATCGACTTCAAGCTGAAGGCCTGAAGCTATCAGTGGACAAATGCCGATTTGCCCAGAACTTGGTCACTTATGTGGGGCACATAGTCTCCGCTGAAGGAGTAGCTACAGATCCTGCTAAAATTGAAGCAGTGTTGAATTGGCCAAGACCAAATAACATCAGTGAGTTGCGGTCCTTTCTCGGATTCTGTGGTTACTACCGAAGGTTCGTGAAAGACTACTCAAAGATTGCTCGAGAGTTACATGACCTACTGAAGATTACCTCTGACGTAAAGGGTGCTAAGGCACCATATCCTAAAGACCCCTTTGGAGAGAAATGGACTTCAGGATGTGAAGATGCCTTTCTGACATTGAAGAAGAGACTTACAGAAGCTCCTGTCTTAGCCTATGCAGACCCTGAGAAACCATATATCCTCCATGTGGATGCCAGTATGGAAGGCCTAGGGGGTGTACTGCACCAAAGTTATCCAGAAGGATTGAGGCCGGTGGCTTACATAAGTAGAAGTCTTACAGGTGCAGAGAAGAACTATCCAGTCCATAAATTGGAATTTCTGGCACTCAAGTGGGCCATCGTGGATAAGCTGCATGACTATTTGTATGGAGCAACATTCGAGGTAAGGACTGACAACAATCCACTTACCTACATCCAGACTACAGCTAAGCTGGATGCCACAGGACATAGGTGGTTGGCTGCCTTGTCAAGCTACAGTTTCAGCCTGAAGTACAAGCCTGGGCCCAAGAATGTCAGCGCAGATGCCCTGTCCCACAGACCTAGACTCCCTCCTCACCAAGAAGAAGAGGAGTGTGAAGAGATCCCTGGGCCGGGGGTAGGAGCCTTTTGTCAGATGTATGTGGTGGCCGAGAGTCAAGAAGAATTTGCAGAGCTAAGAGGGATAGACTCCATTAGCCACTCTCCAGAAGCCGTGCCTGAGGTGTTCCATGCTCCATTCATGCTTCAACAGTGGTCCAGTATAACCAGAGAAGACAAGAGGAAGGCTCAAGCGCAGGACTGGTATATTGGGATAGTTATCAGAGCCATAAAGACTAAGATTCCTAAATTGCTGACTTCTCTACCTGTGAGTCAAAGAGAATTATACCGAAGAGAATGGAGCCGACTACATATCGAAGATGGAGTGCTCTATAGGGTCGTGAAGTATCATGATCACCCTGACAGAAAACAATTGGTACTACCGCACAGACACCGTGGCATGGTCCTGAGAGCTCTCCACGATCAACATGGGCATCTCGGGGTGGACAAGACCTATGGCCTAGTACAAGATCGGTTCTATTGGCCTCGCATGAGGGAACATGTCGAGCAACATGTAAATACATGCAGGAGGTGTATCCAGAGGAAGACCCTGCCTGTGAGAGCTGCCCCTATGGGTCATCTGAAAAGTACGGGACCCATGGATCTTGTGTGCATGGACTATCTCTGCATTGAGAGCGATACAGTGGGAATTGGAAATGTGCTGGTGGTAACGGACCATTTCACCAGATATGCTCAAGCCTTCCCCACTAAAGATCAAAAGGCTGTGACTGTAGCCAAAGTCCTTTGGCAGAAGTATTTTATTCACTATGGACTACCCAATCGGATACACTCTGATCAAGGTAGAGACTTTGAGAGTAAGTTGATCAAGGAGCTGTTGGACATGTTGCAGGTGCAGAAGTCCAGAACCACACCTTATCATCCGGAGGGTGATGCACAGCCAGAACGGTTCAATAGGACCCTCCTAGGTATGCTAGGGACTTTCAAGCAAGTCGAGAAGCGGTCTTGGAGTAAACATGTGGAAGCCATGGTCCACGCATACAACTGTACAAGGCATGAATCTACAGGGTTCTCACCCTATTTCCTAATGTTCGGAAGAGAAGCCCGATTGCCGATAGATGTCCGTTTGGGAGTGTCTCCTGATGGAACAGATTCAACTTCACACTTTCGATATGTGAGGAACCTCAAACAAAACCTTCATCGGGCCTATGAGTTGGGTACCCAAGCTGCAGCAAAAATGGAAGAACGGAACAAAAGAAGGTATGATTCTAAGGTGAGATATCGGGAGATTCAAGCAGGGGATAAAGTTCTTCTCCGGAATCTAGGTGTGCCTGGAAAACACAAACTGGCTGACAGATGGAAAGATACCCTGTTTGAGGTTGTGTCCAAACTGGAAGGACTGCCAGTGTACAACATTAGGGGGCCGGAGGGCCGAATAAAGGCTTGGCATAGAAACCATCTGCTTCCAGTTGTGTATGCTGATGAAGAGGAAGAGAGTAGTGAAGAACTGGAGGAAAACCCAGCAGAGAGTCCTGGAAATGGGGCAGAGGAGACCCCGGGAACTCCCAGTGCAGAGGATCAGTGATGGTCATCACCCGCAGAAGAAACACAGCAATTGCCTCCTTTAACTCCTGTGGTTTCACAAAGTCCCGGAACCTCTCCTGGGTCACAAAGTTCTCCAAGGTTGAATCCAGAAAGTCCATGTTTTGTGCCTGGAACTTCCCTTAGAGACTCTACTTCGAGGGCAGGAGTCGAAGTTCCACAGTTGATGTCCCAAGATCCTCTCCCACAGCGAGAACTGAGACACAGCACCAGAGAGCCCAGTTATGCCCCGCTGACACAAGCAGCATCTAAAATGGCCACTTTCCTACATGCACTAGCTGAAGTGGTAAATGTTAGTGACTCTTTACCCTAGATAACTAGCTAGCTAGGATGTTACTGTGCTAACTGTACTGTATGTATGCTAAACCTTTTTCTGTTGAACTTTTGTTAAGCCCCCTGGCTAGGACTTGCCAGTGGAAGGCAAGTATTTTCAAGGGGGAGCATGTAACCCTGTGAAGTTACACGGGCTGCATTATCGGAAATGCCCAGTAGATGGCAGATGGACTCAGTATGCTGTTAATAAAACATTGAGCATTGATAGCGTTCTGGCTGAAATGAAGGAGGAGCTGCAAGGTCCTGTGGGGTATACTTCCTGCACAGCTCTGAGGAAGGAGGTCCTGGAATATTTCTAGAAGTTACCACATGCTCAGCCAAAGAAAGGACATGTGTCTAGTTGTGAAAGACTGCAGCACAGAGATAGAACCTTGCTGAGAGAACTTGCTTCACCCAAGATCACACCTGCTGAGAGAGGGACCTGCTGGCAAAGACAAGCACTGAGTCCAGACGTCTGGTGAATCCAGTGAGAGGAGATTGCTGCTGACTGACCTGGTTAATGGTGTTGTAAGGGTAAGCCAAACCTCTCCCTGTATCACCACAGGGCACCTGTCTCCTCATTCACAGTAAAGGCTCTGAGGTCCAGTGACGGACATTACACAGCTCAGCCTGCTTTAGTGACCCTGCGGAGCAGGACTTATAAGGGCCCCAACTCTCCTATGTGCACCAACGGCCACTAGGGCAAAGAAAATGGGGTGGGATGCAGGTGTGCTGGTGGGTGGGTGAGGAAAATCCACATTGCATTGTTATCCGTGTTACTCTATTGTATTTTCCTATGTATGTTGGTTCATTTGCTACTTACTATATAAAGTTAATTCCAGTTAGGCTGTGTCAGTCTCATTGCACCAAGCATGTTCCCAGTGGGATCCCACATCCCTACCCCGGATGCTCCACTGGGTGGAGGCACTGCCGCAGACATGTACCCCAGCTCCCAGATAGCGGAGGCTCAGGATCCGCCTGTCAGGCATAGTGAGTTAACTAGGTTTAGGGACCCCAAAGACACTAGGGGGCGCCCTCAAACCCCCGTTACACTTGTATGAATCTATTTTTTCATCCAAATTTACATTTTTTAAGGAGCATCCTCACAGGTCAGAACACTTTCTCTGCTGGCAGATTACTATGGCTGCAGATCTCACATAATGCTGTAAGTATTATCCAATAAATTCCAGACCTATAAGGGTTACATAGCATCATAAATCAATATAATGTTAGGCGACCCCGGTAGAGCTGGAAGTTCAGGACAGGAGCTGTCTTGTACTCACTCTGCGAGTCTGCAGTATGCAACTCGCTCGTCTGAAAGAGGCCTATGGAGAACAGTTCAACCACCCCCACTCCTGCTGCTGACACCTGGGGGAGACCTGCTAGGAGACACAAGAGAGGACTGGACTAGAAGGGACTAGACTGGAGTGCACTGCGGTGGGCAATGCTCTTCCTTCAATTTTGCACAAATACAGAGCGGTTCCTGAGCACACAAGGAGTGGATGATCGCTAGACTGACTACCGGCAGGAAAGCAGCACACGGTGCTGACTCTATCACAGGACAGCTGCACTCATAGCGTCAGCTCTGTGGAAGAGGGTAGAGAGAAGAGAAGAATACTAAACGAGATACTAGCCTGGTGTACCTCAGGGATCAGTATTGGGCTCTATTCTCTTCAATATATTTATTAATGATCTTGTAGAAGGCTTGCATAGTAAAATATACATTTTTGCTGATTACACTAAACTGTGTAAAGTAATTTACACTGAAGAGGACAGTATACTACTACAGAGCGATCTGGATAGATTGGAGGCTTGGGCAGAAAAGTGGCAGATGAGGTTTAACACTGACAAATATAAGGTTATGCACATGGGAAGGAATAATGCAAGTCACTAGTACATACTAAATGGTAAAACACTGGGTAATATGTGGAAAAGTGGACAGCAAACTTAACTGCAGCATCCAGTGCCAGGCAGCTGCGGCCAAGGCCAATACGATCATTGGTTTAATACAAGGATACACATGATGAGAACACAGTTCTATCACTTTACACAATTCTAGTCAAACCGCACATATTATATTGTATACAATTTTGTGCACTGGGCACAAAAAAAGACAAGAAAGTGGAGCATGAGTGTGTTCAAAGGCAGGCGACTAAATAAATGGGTGGACTACAGTACCTAGAAAGATTATCAAAATTAGGGTTATTCACTTTAGAAAAAAGACGACTGAGGGGAGATCTAATTACTATGTATAAATATATCAGGGGTCAGTACAGAGATCTATTCCATCATCTGTTTATCCCCAGGACTGTGACTGTGGCAAGGGGACATCCTCTGCGTCTGGAGGAAAGAAGGTTTGTACACAAAGAGGATTCTTTATGGTAAGAGCAGTGAGACTATGGAACTCTGCCCGAGGAGGTGGTGATGGTGAGTACAATAAAGGAATTCAAGAGGGGCCTCTATGTATTTCTGGAGTGTAACAATATTTGAAGCTTTAGGAAGAGGGCTGTTGATCAAGGGATCAGTCGTTCCAATTATCAGATTTAGACTACTGGTGAATGTTTTTTTTTTTTTTTCCAGTGTTCTTATTAATAAAAATAAGAATGACCACTAGTTATTTTTAGAAGGTCTGAAAGCTTTGATACTATGTAAGTTACAACAGCTTTTTTGAGCTCTTTCTACGTGCAATTTTTTTTAAATGAATTTAGAATTCTGGCTTATTACCTTTTATTTTTTCAAAATCCACTCTTTTTCAAACTGCTGTTTGATTTTTTTTAAATACAAGGGTCAAAATAGTTTACTTTCTGAAAACTGGAGCTTCTGCTATGTACTGGAGGAACAAACTGACCTCAGTATGATTCTTATCTACCATTTACCTACTTGCCTAGTGTACTGTGGATAATAATGGCATGAACCTTGGCTGTGAATCATACTCAGAACAACAGCATAGGGCTTTATGGCATGATTCCTCAAATATGTAATACAATTATTTGAGGTGAGGGCTGGTAAGAAGGAGCAGTAAGAAATGTAGATACATAAGTTGAAAAGGTTGTACAGCTATACAAATGGATATATGAATAGATAGGTAATTAGAAAATAGGATTACATATGTGAAAAAATACAACTAGATATCCAGTATAGACAGAAATTACTTGCTTTGAATGTAATTACCTATTTATTTGTATATTTGGTCAGCTGTACACCTGTAATTTATTCACTTTTTGTGTCTACTTTACTTAGTTACTTCTGACTAGCCCTGAGGAACTTAGGCTAGTTGCAGACTAGCACTCTGCAGTTTTCTTCTAGCCTCTTCTCTGGATATCTAATGCTAGTCTGTAACTAGTCTTATCTAAGAAATATTTGGGACTGCTGAAAATAGCCAAGCACTGTACATCAGGGCATATTCTCAGCCTGCTGCTCAATAAAGATAGGAACAAGGGATCCCTGTTACCCCCTATCCTGTAATTTATGGATAACTTTTATTCTTGGCACAACCCACCTATTTCGCAGAACCAATTATAAATAATGTAGTTATTTATTTACAATTACATATTTAGTGATAGGCAAATGATTTGCCGGATTTGTGGGAGGGGAGGCTGATTTATGGCCCTATTTATACTCACCTGCGTCCCCAGGCTGACGTCGGCTCGACGATTTTCTGTTTCCGGGTTGTCATCTCGTGGCGATTTTCTTCAACGGAGGGTGCAGTGGAGGAAGTGGTAGTCATATCGGTGAGCCACTGCTGATGAGGTAGGATCGGGGTTGGAGGGGGGGGGGGTTCATGTGGCGATCTGGGGCCAGCGATAATTAGGGAGGGGGATCGGACTTACAGTGGTCACGCTCCGGGCAGGTACTGGTCGGTTGGGGGGTTGGTTCTGTTGCGCACTGGGTCGGTCTGCTGGGCTGGATGTCAAGTGTCCACGCAGCTAGGGACTGCCCAGCACATGCGCACTGGGGGGTGGTGTTCAGGGCATGCGCACTGGGTTTTCGTCTGTACTGGATTTCAAGTGTTTGCGCTGCATGGCACCACGCAGCGCATGCGTACAGGGGGGTGGTTCGAGAAAAAAAAAAAAAAAAGGAGGTAGGGAAATCAAGCAGATATCAAGCAGTGTAAATTAAATTTCAGTCATGTCATAAGCGGTGTCCCACATCTCACTACACATTTCTGATGTATTGTCTCAACTCATACAGGGCAAGTCGGCGGTTGTTCTGACTGCTGATCCTTAGACAGGGGGACGGTTCTCATTTACAGTTCGACTCCTGACAAATTGGGAGTTGGAGTTAGTCAGTCTGCCATGACAAGGCAGCAGCACTTAGAGTTATGTCAAATCGGGTGTGTGTTGCTGCTCCTACTCACTTGACGCATGTTTAAAAAATATATATATTTTTTCTCCCTTCTCTTCCGACCATTAAGTAAATGCCTTCTTTGTCCATAGTTCAGTTAGGTCTGTGGGTGCTGTGCTCGGGCAGTCTAGTGTCGTGTCTCGCATACGGCTGGTCAGAGGGTAGGTATGGTCTTGATGGGTCAAGTCAATATTGGGGGGCACTAGTTGGCACCTAGATTCACCATGATTGCTCAAATCTGTCACAGCTGTAGGCACGGTATTACAGAGTCTGTCACGACTACAGGCACAAGATTACGAAGTTTGTCACGACTACAGGCACATTACTACAAAGTCTGTCATGACTACAGGCACAAGGTTTACGTCCTGTCACGACTACAGGCATGAGATTACACAGTTGGTCACGAGACTAGGAAGTCGGTCACAAATACAGTTGCGATGTTAAAGTCCTGGCATGACTACTGGCACGGTTATAGGCACTATATTACGAGGTTAATCACGACTAACAGGCACCAGATTACGACAGTTCGATCACGTCTACCACTAGTAATTCGTGGAGCAGATAGGCATGATATTGACATCACATGTACAGGCACGGTTCGGAAGCTTGTCACATGATAGGCACCAGGTGGTTTAGAGGTGTGAATACTAGGGGGCTGCTTTGGTTGGTTACTTTGTCATTTGTCTTGTTTTAGTTGCACGATGTCTCATAACTCAGGCATCGAGTGCACGTCTTCATTGCATGGAAGCATGGATCAACAGTCTTTACGGGGCACTGTTCCTTTTGATTAGTTCTTGGACTATCCCCAAGCTGACGGCTGAATTACTTAAGAGAGGAAGAACTTTACCGCCCACTCTCTTCAGAGTCGGCAGGTCCTGGTCAGGATGTAGTGTCCATGAACACGAAACAGACTTCCCTGACTCAGCTGCATGCAGTCATCAATTCTTTGGCCATGTCCATTTCAGATGTCCAGGCTAGGTTGGAGACGGTGGAAAGTATGGGTGTGGCAGCTAGTTTAGCGGTGCAGAGAACTTCAGGGGCCTCAACATCGCAAAAAAGGCGTTTCTGGTGGTTTAGTTAATCTTTCCTCTATAGCACCATCACATTTCATCCCAGCCAACATTCTCCAGGACATCCTCAAGGGTAAGGACATTAATTTAGCATCGTTACTTATAGCAACGCATGAGGTTCCTGATAATAAGACGATAGCCTTTGGGGAAGTGTCCATTGTTCTAAAGTCCAAAGATGTCAGACTGAATAGAAAACTAAGTGTTGCAGAATTTGTCCTAGCGTTTAGTTTATTTCGGGATGCGGTCTCTTCAGCTAGCCCACATAGGAGGGAGGAGTTGGATCTTTATTTATACAAGGTGGTGTATTTAGGGTATAAATACGGTGGTACAGTGTTTTATGACTACCACCATTTGTTTTCAGCTAAGGCAGCTGCCGCTCTGGCTGTGCCTTGTGTAGTTCCTACTTGCATACAACTGAATGGTGTTCCAGTCTTAATATACCGACAGAGATCTCACAGACTAGGATCATTCTGGATCCATCGACTAGCAATAGCAGAGTTGTGTCAGGGGTGGATAAATTGGGCCAACCAATTAAGTATCTTGGCAGGTCACAAGTGTGTAATAATTTTAATTTCTCGGCATGTCACTACAGCCAGGGTGTTGTTATACTTGTGTTCTATGTGTTTTAGGGCTCATCCCCGTGTGGCTTGATTAATAACCACACAGCATGACTAGGCATGGTAGATGCTGAACTACTTCATTCTTATTTAAGAGACCATCCAGAGCCCGGCTGAGTTAAATATGTGGTGAACGGCTTGATTAATGATATTCATATGGGTCTAGTGGAACTACCTCAGTTCTCCTATGAGTGTAAGAACCTGCTGTCAGCCCTCAAAGACCCAGTGTCAGTCTCAGAGCTGATACAGACCGAATTGGAGAAGGGTTATTTGATAGGTCCATTTAGTCAGCCCCCCTTCGACTGTTGGAGGGTAAACCCTGTGGGTGGTAACTGGGAAAGTCTCCAATAAAAAAAGGTTAATTTATGATTTGTCAGCACCACATTCCTTACTTATCTCTAGTCTGAACTCCTTGATACTATCAGAGGAGTTGTCTATGAAGTACTCTTCCATTGACGAGGCTATCCAGGTGATACTTCTCTTAGGTAAAGGCACATGGTATCAAAAGCAGACATTGCAGACACCTTTAAATTACTTCCCTTTCAGCCTGAGTTATAGCCGTGGCACGGTATCAGGTGGCAAGATTGGTATTATTTTTCAAATAAGTTGACCTTCGGGTCAAAATCCAGTCCGTGGTTGTTTGACCAATTCGCTAAGGCTCTACACTAATAGATTCCATGCTAACCAGGTCATTCATTACTTGAACGATTTTTTGTTAATCAAACCCCCGTCATAAGCTCCCGGGTTCTGCACATATTACGTACTGCATTCAAAGATCTCAAAGTACCAGTGGCACTGCATAAGGTGGAAGGCCCTAGTACTTCAATTACCTTCTTGGGGCTACAGCTGGATACAGTAAAGATGCAGGCCAGTCTTCCGCAAGATAAATTGTGCAGAATCAGATACATGGTACACAGGTCAGCACATGTCAGGGTCACCACGAGGGCAAACCTCCAGTCCCTTCTGGGCATGTTAAATTTTGCCATGAGCATTATTCCTCAAGGGAGGATGTTTATTTCTAGGCTGATGAAACTGCTTCCATCAGCCCTAGATCAAGATAGTTCAATTCATTTAGACCAACAAGCGACGAACGATTTACTGATGTGGGACACCTTTTTGACACAGTGGAATGGAAATTCTTTGTTTGTTCCTGCAGTGTCAAATCAGTCCCCCTTGATACAGTGGGATGCAAAGATTTGGACAACCTTGTTAATCTTGATGATTTTCCTGTATAAATCGTTGGTTGTTGCGATCAAAAATGTCAGTTAAATATATCATATAGGAGACACACACAGTGATATTTGAGAAATTAAATGAAGCTTCTTGAATTTACAGAAAAGGTGCTATAATTGTTTAAACTAAAATTAGGCAGCTGCATAAATTTATGCACCACAAAAAATAAATTAAATCAATATTTAGTAGATCCTCCTTTTGCAGAAATTACAGCCTCTAAACGCTTCCTGTAGGTTCCAATGAGAGTCTGGATTCTAGTTGAAGGTATTTTGGACCATTCCTCTTTACAAAACATCTTTAATTCATTCAGGTCTGATGGCTTCCGAGCATGGACAGCGCTCTTTAAGTCACACCACAGATTTTCAATTATATTCAGGTCTGGGGATTCCAGAACGCTGTACTTGTTCCTCTGCATAAATGCCTTAGTGGATTTTGAGCAGTGTTTAGGGTCGTTGTCTTGTTGAAAGATCCAGCCCCGACGCAGCTACAACTTTG
The DNA here is from genome assembly GCF_014858855.1 of Bufo gargarizans. Classification (NCBI taxonomy): domain Eukaryota; kingdom Metazoa; phylum Chordata; class Amphibia; order Anura; family Bufonidae; genus Bufo; species Bufo gargarizans. The sequence goes on from NC_058084.1 coordinate 242,758,889, forward strand.
TCACCGATTCCTGGACATTGGTCTCCAGAATCTGCTGATACTGAGTTGAATCCATGTGTCCCTCAACCTTGACAAGATTCCCAGTCCCTGCACTGGCCACACGGCCACACGGCCACACGGCCACACAGCCCCACAGCATGATGGAACCACAACCATATTTTACTGTAGGTAGCAGGTGTTTTTCTTGGAATGCTGTGTTCTTTTTCCTCCATGAATAATGCCCCTTGTTATGGCCAAATAACTCAATTTTAGTTTCATTAGTCTGCAGCACCTTATTCCAAAATGAAGCTGGCTTGTCCAAATGTGCTTGCCCACCTCAAGCGGCACTTTTTGTGCTGTGGGCGGAGAAAAGGCTTCCTCAGCACCACTCTCGCATACAGCATCTCCTTGTGTAAAGTGCGCCGAATGGTTGAACGATGCACAGTGACTCCATCTGCAGCAAGTTGATGTTGTAGGTCTTTGGTGCTGGTCTGTGGGTTGACTCTGACTGTTCTCACCATTTGTCGCTTCTGTCTATCTGATATTTTTCTTGGTTTGCCACTTCGAGCCTTAACTTGAACTGAGCCTGTGGTCTTCCATTTCCTCAATATGTTCCTAACTGTGGAAACAGACAGCTGAAATCTCTGAGACAGCTTTCTGTATCCTCCCCCTAAACCATGATGGTGATCAATCTTTGTCTTCAGGTCATTTGAGAGTTGTTTTGAGACCCCCATGTTGCTACTCCTCAGAGAAAATTAAAAGAGGAGGGAAACTTACAATTGACCCCCTTAAATACTCTTTCTCATAATTGGATTCACCTGTGTATGTAGGTCATGGGTCACTGAGCTTACCAAGCCAATTTGAGTTCCAATAATTAGTTCTAAAGGTTTTGGAATCAATAAAATGACAACAGTGCCCAAATTTATGCACCTGCCTAATTTTGTTTAAACAATTATAGCACACTTTCTGTAAATCCAATAAACTTCATTTCACTTCTCAAATATCACTGTGTGTCTCCCCTATATGATATATTTAACTGACATTTTTGATCGTAACAACCAACGATTTATACAGGAAAATCATGACGATTAACAAGGTTGCCCAAACTTTCGCATCCCACTTTATATACAGATGCAGCTTTGTCGGTGGGGTTCGCTGCCATATAGGGAGACACTGGTTGGCTAGTCCTTGGCCATCTGAGGTAGCGAACATTCTGGGGTTTGGTCAGTCAGTAGGTATTGGAGAAACCGCACAGTCTTGTTTTTGACGGAAAATGCTGTTACTGCAGACATTTTTATGAAGGGCAGGTCAGGTTCCATAGAGATAATGTCGTTCGTTAGAAGGCTTGTTTGGCTGGCACTACAGCATGGATTTCATTTTATTTGTACACACATTAGTGGGGAAAAGAATGTAGCAGAAGACGCTCTGTCCCGGCTTAACTTTCGGCTCTTCTTCCAGGTATTCCCAGAGGCAGACACCTTGTAGACGCCAACCCCTCATCATAGTCAACTGGTGATGGACAGGCATTATACTTCCCTACAGCTTGGAGTCTTGTGGCTAAGTCGTTGTCCAGCAACACGCTTAATGTATATGAGACTGCTTGGGGGTTGTTCAACAAGTTTAAGGAAACTTACCAACCTGTGGGCACAGGGCACATAGCCTACTTGATGGCGTTTGTTGCTTTTTGCCGCTCTCACCTCAAGTTAGCACATAGCACCATCAAATGATATCTTTCTGGCATACAGCATCACTGCTATGTCCTACACCCCGATCAGCCATCTCTGTTTTCAGCACATCCTATGAAAGACTTGTTGAAAGGCATTCAGAAGGTGACAGCTAAAAGCTATCTTACTCGGCAGCCGTTATCATGGTTATCATGGCGGATGGTTAGATCTTTGTCTGACTTACTGCAGAAAAAGCCCTTTGGCCATAGCTCTAGCCTGTTTATTAAAACGGTCATGTATTTAAGTTTTTACAGTTTCTTTTGGCCTAGCAAGTTTACACGTTCGGCTTCATCTAAAGTGTTCTTCCGTAAAGGACAATTTGTGTGGTGCAACACTTGTTATGTCTTAACTTTAAGTTCTTTAAAAACAGCTCAGCCTGGGGAACTGGTGGAGGTGAAGTATTTTCCCACCAGGAACAGTTGGTGTCCGGTCAGGGTTCTTCGTGAATGGTTTGAGTACGTCAGGGCTGCTTCAGAGGACTCGCCATTGTTAGCCTTTAATGCTGCACCCCTTAGTACTCAGACCTTGATGAAATATATCCGACTACTGTTAGTGAATATGAGGGTCAATCCTATGATCATCACAGGCCACTCCTTCAGAATTGGAGCAGTGTCAGCTGCCTCTAGAAACAATGTCCCAGTTCATGTTATTAAGACATCGGGTAGATGGAAATCATCTTGCTATGTATGGTACATTCCAGACCCTCATCGTGAAATGTCTCTCGCTTTTCAGACATTGGTGTTGTAACGGTATGTTGATACAAATATTTTCTGAATCTATGGTCTGTTTATTTTTGGCCACTTTAGGCGGCCCTACTCTGGCAGTTGTGGCATAACTCTACTGCTAAGCGTAGCTAGGGTAAGATAGATTAGGTACCTTCTGATAGCCGACATGAGCACAAGTGATAGGCAAATTCATTTTGCCGGATTAGTGGGAGGGGAGGTTGATTGACGGCCCTATTTATACTAACCTGCGTCCTCAGGCTGACTCGGCTCGGCAATTAGAATCATTCATATTAAGGTTGCCCCCTTTAGGCGGCCCTACTCCGGCAGTTGTGGCATAACTCTACTGCTAAGCGTAGCTAGGGTGAGATAGGTTAGGTACCTTTGGATAGCTGATCTGAGCACAATTACATATTTATATTTGTATATTTATCTAATCATGTATACAGCTGTTCGGCTGTATCCTTTTTATCCATACTGTTTACATTTATATGGATGTGTAACATCCGCTTTTGCTAATACCTGGCATTGGGTTAATTTTCAGCAGTATCATTGATTGGAGCTTTCTTCACTTGATCTGGAAAATCACTCCCATCAAAGCTTGTCACTAATGACACTGCTCTGTGTCAAGTGCATTTTTATACATGCATTGATTTTAATGCTATATTTGATGTAATACCTTGAGGATGAGACCTATTCAGTTTTACAATGCGTAGTTATTAATACATCCAATAATAGTTTTGTTGGTTCAAGTACCTAGCTTTCTGAGAACCCATCTTTGCAGCAGAAGCATTAAAATTAGTTACTTCCGTTTGCTGCACTCCCTCCAGCATCATTTCTGTAGACCAAGAAGGCTTGTTTTGAAGTACAAGTATAAAATGAGCATTCTAATTTACATTGTGATTGAAAAGTTGTCGTAGACAGGAACATACATTATGATATTTTTCTGACAATATGAAGTGTTGTCCCCTCATGGATTTTGTAGGTTTGCAATGCCTTATATCTGCAGAACCAACTGTTCTGCCATTGACACAGTGAATTTTTCAATGACTCTAAAATCTCTCGTATTGGTAACATTAGCTTGGCTAGATTTAGTAGATATTCATTGAAAGATCAATACCCATATAAATAGCTTCTGATAAGCCATAAATCTTGGAGATCATTATAGCAAAACATTAATGAAAGTTTTCTATTTACAAATGGTCAGTCATGTTTATTATACCGGACAATAATCATATGACATTTAATCATACGAATACAGTTGCAAGAAAAAGTATGTGAACCCTTTGGAATGATATGGATTTCTGCACAAATTGGTCATAAAATGTGATCTGATCTTCATCTAAGTCGCAACAATAGAAAATCACAGTCTGCTTAAACTAATAACACACAAATAATTAAATGTTTACATGGTGTGTTTCATAAAAACATGGTGACATTCATAGTGCATGTGGAAAAAGTATTTGAACCCTTGGATTTAATAACTGGTTGAGCCTCCTTTGGCAGCAATAACTTCAACCAAACGTTTCCTGTAGTTGCAGATCAGACATGCACAACGGTCAGGAGTAATTTTTGACCATTCCTCTTTAAAGAACTGTTTCAGTTCAGCAATATTCTTGGGATGTCTGGTGTGAGTCACTTTCTTGAGGTCATGCCACAGCATCTCAAAAGGTCAAGACTCTGACTGGGCCACTCCAGAAGGAGTATTTTCTTCTGTTTAAGCCATTCTATTGTTGATTTACTTCTATGCTTTGGCTCGTTGTCCTGTTGCAACACCCATCTTCTGTTGAGCTTCAGCTGGTGGACAGATGGCCTTAAGTTCTCCTGAAAAATGTATTGATAAACTTGGGAATTCATTTTTCCTTCAATGATAGCAATCCGTCCAGGCCCTGATGCAGCAAAGCAGCCCCAAACCATAATGACCCCACCACCATACTTCACAGTTGGAATGAGGTTTTGATGTTGGTGTGCTGTGCCTCTTTTTCTCCACAAATAGTGTTGTGTGTTTTTTCCAAACAACTCAACTTTGGTTTCATCTGTCCACAGAATATTTTGCCAGTACTGCTGTGGAACATCCAGGTGCTCTTGTGCAAACAAGCAGGAATTTTTTTGGGGGGACAGCAGTGGCTTCCTCTGTGGTATCCTCCCATGAAATCTATTCTTGGTTAGTGTTTTACGTATCGTAGATTCGCTAACAGGGATGTTAGCATATGCCAAAGACTTTTGTAAGTCTTTAGCTGACACTCTAGGATTCTTCTTCACCTAATTGAGCAGTCTGCGCTGTGCTCTTGCAGTCAACTTTACAGGACGGCCACTCCTAGGGAGAATAGCAGCAGTGTTGAACTTTCTCCATTTATAGACAATTTGTCTTACCATGGACTGATGAAAGGCAAGGCTTTTGGAGATAATTTTAAAACCTTTTCCAGCTTTATGAAAGTCAACAATTCTTAAGCGTAGGTCTTCTGAGAGTTCCTTTGTGCGAGGCATCATTCACATCAGGCAATGCTTCTTGTTAAAAGCAAACCCAGAACTGGTGTGTGTTTTTTATAGGGCAGGGCAGCTGTAACCAACACCTCCAATCTCATCTCATTAATTGGACTCCAGTTGGCTGACACCTCACTCCAATTAGCTCTTGGAGATGTCATTAGTCTAGGGGTTTGCATACTTTTTCCACCTGCACTGTGAATGTTTACATGGTGTGTTCAATAAAAACATGGTAACATTAATTTTTTTTTGTGTTATTAGTTTAAGCAGACTGTGATTGTCTATTGTTGTGACTTAGATGAAGATCAGATCACATTTTATTACCAATTTGTGCAGAAATCCATATCATTCGAGAGGGTTCACATACTTTTTCTTGCAACTGTACTTGAACATCGTACGTTTGGTTCATAGGATTATTATAAGGGGTAACAGCATTGTTAGAAAAAGATAATAGAGGATCCTACCATTACCAAATTGTGACACAGCTCCTCTCCCTACCTGTGCTCCCTTATGGAAGCCTTTTTCTGAACACTATCTTTGTGGGAGTTGTAGCACTGAATGAACCTTGATATGTAAACATTTATTTAATTATGAATACAAATTAGTGAATTTCCTGAAATTCATTTCCGCTCAGATTCCGTCGGTTCGGCCGTCAGATTCTATTCAGTCTTAATTAATTCAACAAGAATCAAATGTGCAACAACTGCTCTGAAAAGTAGTATATCACTCTCTTAGGCCTGTATCCAACATGGACAGCATTAATAATCACAAGGTGACTTATGGGTAAAACAGTGGTGACAAAAAGCCAGTATAAAAGTACACGAGCTGTAAGATTTTTTTTGTTTTAAAGTGTAACTGAAATGTATTTTTTTCTTCTAATGTGTAAGGGTGGTGATAGGGAACATTTTTCTAATATACTTTATTTAGTGAAGTACATGTATAAGAGAAACTTGCCTAAAATGTTCCTTAGCAGCGCTCTCTAAATGAGGGTTGTTAAGGCATATTCAAAGAGTGCAATACGGACTGTGAAGATGAAAATAAGGGAAAAGGCTGCACTCGTAACTCAAAAAGATGAAATTTAGTAGATGCAATGCTGATTATGGATGAAAGACTTCACTTTTTTCATCTTTTTGGAATTACGAGTGCTGCCTTTTCCTTCATTTTTAATTATTTTAGGAGATAATTTGGCCTTTTCTTCAATCAAGGTGAGTACCAAACCTCTCTGAATTTGACAAGGGGTGCTCTATTTTTCCTTTCTTGTAAATGGATGTGAAGACAACTGGGTTCACAGCTGCTGTCCTCGCTTCTCCCTCAAATACGGTATATATCCCTGAATATTAGCATGTGTACACTGCTATTTTGACACTGATCAGTGTGGCCATCGCTCACAGGGAATGATCCTTCTGTATCCCCGGGGCGCTGCATAACTAGCCAGTTGCCGGGAGATACATGATAGAGGGAAGTAAGCCCTCGCTATTTAGAATGCAGGAAGATGGTATATACAGTGTATAGTGCCTATGACACATCCACTGACTTCATACCTCTACACTTTCAGAGGCTAACTGCAAGGCATTATGGGCAAGCCTACTGGAAAGAGTCATGTGATCCTCCATCATCTTCTCTGTATTCTGATATGTAAAATGACAGATGCTTAGTTTGAAGTTGAATTTTTTGAGAAATTCATAACAAATTCATTTTGTTATGTTCATTAACTGATTTGTAAATTTTAGTAATAAATTATTGGTGGAGGTGAACAATTACATTCATTGATTTCTCCTTGGCAAGATCTTTTTCTAGCTCTGAAAACACCAAAATCATTGTTTTCTGAAGATATTTTTCTTTTTCTATGGTTGTTTCCTTTGGCAAACTAATATGGAGCAAATAAAAAATAAAACTGCCTTCGTTTTATATCTTTTCCCTTTAAATCAGCCTGGTTCTACTGGAGATCTGACACACAGCTGGATTCTTTATGACTTTTCTAATAGTGTTCTGACTTTCTTTACAACTTTTCCTTCTTTTCTACGTTGTCGTTTCCTTATATCTCATTTTGACTCCCCTGGCTCACCTTATCTTTATTGTTTCACACTTTTGGGTTCTATTAGAGTAACATCAATTCACCTTTTCTTTCTCTCGCTGCTTCTGTGAGGTTCAAGTCCACAGTACAATTAAAGCACAGTTTGTGGCTTGTGTCTGTCAACAAAGCCTTGTAAATAAATGATGATCCCAATGAGCCTAACTCTGTGAGAAAGAAGTCAGCTACAGTAGCTTGTCAAGTGTGCAGGTTTATTCAAGCTAAATTAGATTAAATTAGTCTGTAACCTTTGAGATTGAGGATTACTCACGCTTTGTTTTAATAATTTTTTACCAATTGCATATTCTAAAAACAATACAAATAGTATAAACTTAGAGCTGAATTCCCCTATACCAGCTTGTCATTTCTCCATTAGAAAAATAGATAATAGAAGGTTTTGTACATTTGAGGACAAGAATAGGAATTGTTACAATGGACCTGCAAAAAAATAATGCAACACAGATGTCACACGGATGTCATTCGTATTTTTTGCGGATCCGTGTTTTGCGGTCCACCAAATACATACAATCCTGTAAATGTATCCTTATGGAAAAGATTACAGTTTGGCTTATATCCTTACTCATATTGCAAAGCATGTCAAAAGGTTGGACACAGACTCATAGGGAAATTTCTTTCAATAGTTGGCACTAAACAGACAGTTTCCCTTCTTCCAGGTGGAGAGCTACTATGCATACTTTTTCCTAGGAGCAATTCCAGGATTATAAAGGCATGGTTGCAGGTTTCAAAACAGAAAAAAACACATGTTTTTTCAGGCATATTTCTGTATGGATGTGTTACTTGTGGTTTCTGGTGCACATTTGATGCAGATTTTCCACAGATCTCACCCTTGCACTACTAACGGTGAAATCTGCACAGAAAACCACAAGCATAATTGACATGCTCTGGATTTCAAAATCTCATACACTTTTCTGGTACTGTATTACTCTTCACTTGAGAATCTGTGCAGAAAAACTGTGAGTAATACGTAATGTGTGCATAATCGTTCAGGTAATTGATGACACAAGAGAGCGACAACACCAATGATGTTGACAAGCATTTCCATGCAAAGAGTATTGTGTACAAATTCATACATATCCCATCGTATACTCACTTAAACGATCGTTGACAGTGCTAAGACAGGTCTAGTCATTGTGCCTATTGGTTAAAAGTCACATGCTTGCAAATTTACATTACCACTACTCATTAACGACAAAAGATTATTTACTTGTTCGCATCAAGTGTTGAGTGAGCGTTTTTAGTAAAATCATTCAGTATCGACATACATTAACATTACACAATTATCGTCCACCATGAATCGCTAGCGTTCAAATGATAAAAATTATCAGGACCAACAACCTGTGATCTCTGCATCTGCGAGACGGTCATGTGGAGGTCAGCTACCTCCAAAGAAAGCCCTTACAGCTGACCTGCCAGTGCAGAAATAGGATCCATGGCTGCACACAAACAAAAAATGAAGGTTAAGGTGGTTTATAATGTCACTCTTCGGTGTAGGAGGTAAACACCACACCGAGCATAGGAGGGAAGGGTGAAACAAGGAATCAGGCTGGAGAACTAGTAAAGGAATATGGACACCTCCTAGTGAAAACCCTAACCAAATCCTGACTGACTACCAATATGAACAGACCCTTAAGGTAGGTGAGTTCATACGCAGGAATACCTAGAGTCCTATAGGACCCTGGTACTAATGGCAGGGACGAGACCACCTGTTCCTCCAAAAGGAAGGACGAACAGGAGTCTACTTTAGGCCTAATACAAACAATAGGGAAATGCAACAGAGAGAACTCAAACAAAATACAAAAAGGTAAAGGAAAGACTTAAGTTCAAAGAGGCTATAGAACCACCAGGAACTCAGCCGAGATACAATCACAAAAAATTCACAGGCACAGAAGCTATAAACCGCCCAGCATAGTGGGAGAATCAACTATAAATAAGGATGGTTAAATGACCACATAAGCAACACCTGGAGGCAAGAGGTGTGGCCATTACTAGAAACAACACAAACACCTATTTATCCACAAGAAAAACCTGTCAGATCAAACCACGTGTTGCCAAAGCCAGATCTCCAGACACTCACTGTCGCCGGGACGTCCGTATGTCTCGGTACCTCTGTGACAGTGTTATTACAATTTTGCATATTTGTTCACAAGACATTTTGGCGATGTACAAACATTTTCTTATTCTGTAAAAAAGAAACAGATGTCAAGCGGGATGCAACTGTGTTATCTGCTGCCACAGACTTGCATTGTACAATAAACTGATCTATGGGGTGCTTTGTTCAACAGATAAAAATAATGAGACAGTCCCCATTTGTTCTAAACAAAAAAAATAAAAAATGATGCTGATGGAAACCTGTTAAATGGGGACAAACAGACACTTTTAACTATGGAAGCCCCAATCAAAAACTGTAGAGTAGAGATGAGAGAATGCCTTAAAAAATATTTTTTCAGGGGCCTTTGACTTTTCCTGTCATTCATCAGCGCAGGGCGCACTATGAACAGCACAAGCAGCACACTGGATGTAGGCAGACTATTATAACTAAATGATAAAGTACATGGAAGATATACTATATTATTAAATTGCAGTGTTGGCACTTTGCTATAAATAAGTGGGTTTTTGGTTGAAATTTGGGCACTCGGTCTGTAAAAGGCTTGCCATTACTGCATTAGAGAAAGGCCAGGGTCCAGGTAGGAATAAACTGGGTATTCAGGCAGTACATCTCCATTTGCTGATTTTTGTCAGCCTGTAGCTGCAAATAGAAATATTTCTCTGTCATGTTGGTGATACTGAACTGGCTGCTGTTGCAGCTTCTGCTACTTGTGGTAGCATAGATGACAGGAGGTGGGTACCTCTGTAGGGAGTAGAGAAGGGTCCCCCGGTGAGACATGTGGACGGCAGTAGTCTACTCACGTGCAGCAAGCAGCTTACATAGTGTACCGTGGTGATAAAATAATTAGTATTTCATTTTGGCAACAAGAAAATGTTCTCCCATTTTGGGACTAAAGGCATGGTTATCCAGAAATCATCAGATTGCTTGATAATGAGGATATCTGACGCCTGTGATTAAATAAGTAAGCTAGCAAACATACAGCTTGTCATTCAGAGTGCTGGAGAAACAAGTTATTTTTGCCCCTCCCCTCGACATTGAGATGATTGATCATCATGGTCAGTATTGTCATCATCAGGCTCGTCCTCCTGCACAAGCAACTCTTCCAGCTCCTCCTCCACTAGTGGCAGCTCCGCATCCGTCAATTCCTTCTCCTCTAGGGGACTTTCCCTGTGTGAGTCCCCAACAGCTACAGGGTGGCCAGCAACATGTGTAAACTATTCTTCCACCATCCCTCCCTTGTTGTATCAGCGTGAGCATCTGCCCTAAGATAAATATTAGGTGTATAATGCTGCAGTTGTCCCTACTGACAAATCTGGGGGCCTCTTCAAAGGGCTTAAGTATGTGACAGGTATCGGTCTGGTGTGTGACAAAATTATTCTACTTGTATAGATGCTCTAGTGTATGCAAAGTGGAATTTGAGCAAATCAGAATGTTACTGTTTAAGTGGCGCAATAGCAGACTGCTAGCAGACTGTTCTGTCTCCGCAAGTCGAGAAGGATGTTCCTTGTCACATAATAATGGCTGACACGCAAGGACAGTCTCCTGAACATGGCCAGCATCCTCTACAAGCCGCTGCAAGCCATGTATGGTGCTAAAGGATGCTAAAATATGATGTTAACCAAGCCTCATTACTTTATGGAATTTCATTTGTATGTGCTGAAATTTTTAAAGATGTAACATACGTTGAAAGACACGGAGATGAACATTGACAAATTTTACTTTCCTAAAATATGCAATTATCATATGGTTATTATAATCTTTAGTAGAAATGTTCATGAAATGACAAAACAACTGCTAACAAGTGAGCAAGAATCCATTCCAATACAAATGCTGAATCTTAAACAAGTCACCACAATACAAGTCTGTAATATGCATTTTAGCTTTATTGTTTTTAGATAAGAACCAAAGAGTAATATGACAATGGAATTTACCCAACATATTTTTTTGTATTAAAATTCTCATTGGGATATGGACTTGAAAAAAATTTGAATGCATTAAATAACCATTTGCTGTAAACCAAAAATCATATCAGCCAAAATTAAAAGCTCAATCTATGTTAGTAATTACATTTTCACATAATGTGCAGTCCCAGAGGGTTTTCTGTTGTCTGAGATGAAAAACATAAACAGGCAAATAAATTTCTAGCCACTTTTCATTCAAATTGGAAAGGCTATTATGGGTCATGTTAACTTAAAACAAAATACTTAAATATACTTAAAAGTTAACAATATTTTATATGATAATGACCAATAGTTTTATATTCTAGAACACTGTAGGTTTTCTAGAAACAGAAATAAAGTCGAAAGTAAAGAAAACATTTGTTTTCTCAGCAACATGTTGATGAAACAATAAATTCAGTTTTTAATAAGCTGTGTGAAATTATATTTGGTTCAGCTTTCAACTGATATAATGAGAAAAATGTATTAATGTACATTTTAATCCCTTAATGACTGGACAATTTTCCATTTTTTTCCTTTTTGATTTTTACTCCCAGCCAAAGCCACAAATCTTTTATTATTCATTCACATAGCCATATTAGGGCTTGTTTTTTTTTGTGGGACAAGGTGCACTTTCTAATGGTACCATTTACGGTTGCATAAAATGTGGTGGGAAGCGAGAACAAAAATACATTTAGTTTCAATAGCTTTTTATTATCAGAGAATATGCTCATATACAAAGTATACAGTACGCAAATACAGTGATTTTATAAAGAACATATATCTCCAATGTTTTCCAATTTTTGGGCAAAGAACATAGGTAAGTCAGATCCAAGAACATTAGTTCGCTCATAAAGCAAAAAAACAATACAAAGTAAAATATAACAAACAAGGTCATGTCTGAAAATCAGTACACGTTATTGCCAGTGGAAGACATAAATTGGGTATAATTCATCAAAATGTAATAATGCAACCAAAAGTCAGGGAGCTATCCACCACTCCGTCGTTCATAATTAACTATCATTCTACTCCTATTCTTTCTTGAATCGTTGGAGACAGACCCCTCCAGGACCCCCAGGATTTGAGGTGGCGACTAACTTGAAACGCTTGATGAGCAAGCATATATTCGTAAGACCTAGTTGTATCTACTAACAATTTCTTGTAAGACAGGAATATTTTTACTTTTCCAATTCCTTGTAATTGCTAGTTTGGTTGCTAATAACAGATGGGCTATTATAACCCTTAATTTAAAAGATAGTTGGTCAAGGTCTATTAAAAGTAATGCCAAGGCGGGGTACGGAGAGATCCGATATCCATCAATCTCGGATATCTTTGTGAACACCTGGATCCAAAGGGGATAAATCCTCGGGCAAGCCCATAGGATATGGTAAAGTGTCCCATGCTCACCACACCCTCTCCAACATTGAGCACTAGCATTAGGGAAGAACCCATGTAACCGTACCGGCGTGTAATACCATCTAAGTGTAGTTTTAATGTAGGCTTCTACATGTGAAGAACATCTAAAGATGGACATTGCTGTTTTATAGGCAGTTCTCCACTGCGCCAAAGAGAATGACCTTTTCAGATCCTTCTCCCAAGATAAAAGAGGGGTTGTTTTGACAAACTGGTCCTTATCCCCTAAGTACATATATAAAACCTAATCCCAGTATTTACATGGTTAGCCGCAGACCACCGGGTTAATAGTTGAAGATTCCCTTTGAGACTAAAGGACGGATTGTCCCCTAATGCATGTTTAATTTTAATATATGAGAAGGTTTCTCTGGGGGGGATATTGAACCTACGTGCAATTGTGTCAAAGGGCATTAAAGTCGATCCTGAGACCACATCGGTTACCAATCTTATACCTTTATCCTTCCACACCCTCAGGTTTAGGTCAGTAGAAAGATGCTGTAAGGATTCAATTGGCACTAGATGTGCCATAGATATTGAGTTACCATTCCCTTTGCTGTGATATATTTGCCATAGTGCTAAGGATGTGGAAACGTAATAAGCAGGTTGTATAGCCGCATAACAATCGTGCAACGCAGCCATGAGTAAGGCGCGTGACCTGGGATTTGTGATTGTTCAATATACACCCAGTGTTTCCTTATGTCCTCTTTCCACCACTCCTTTAATTGGTTAATTCTGGATGCTAAATAATAATCGTAAAGGTTCGGCAGGCCCACTCCGCCACTTCTTTTGTGTCTATACATTATGCTTTTTGCCACTCTCGGTTTGGACTTATTCCAAATAAAGGTATTTAACATCTTATTGGCCAAGTTGAAAAAGGACATCGGAATGGGTATAGGAATAGTGCGGAATAAATATAATAGCTTAGGGAGGATGTGTTGTTGAAATGCCGCGATACGGCCTAGCCATGACAGTTCTGCCTTAGCCATGCTATCTAACTCGGGTTGGAGTGAGCTTAACAGAGAAGGGAAATTTGCTTTGTATAATTCTTGGGGGGTGGCAGTTACATTGAACCCTAAGTACTGGACCTTCGAAGTTTGCCAATCTAAAGTGAATTCTTTCCTCATTTGGGTTAAAATTCCATCCGGGATTCCTATTGGAAGGGCCTGAGATTTACTCTCATTAATTTTATAATATGAAAGAGCTCCATAGGAACGGATAATCTCCATCACAGTCCTTAAAGATGCCAAGGGATTGGTCAAGGACAGAATTATGTCATCCGCATACATAGATATGCTATGTTGCCTATCCCCTATACTAACTCCACTTACCAATGCAGATTGACGGATCGCCTGCGCCAAAGGTTCTAAGGATAGTATGAAAATTAAAGGCGACAGGGGACAGCCCTGTCTGGTGCCATTGGACAGCGCAAAGGAGTCAGATAATACTCCATTCGCTAATACACGGGCAGAGGGGTCCGAGTAGAGGACTTGTATAGCTTGTATAATAGACTCAGGAAAGCCCATTTTGTGGAGTACCAAGAAGACCCATTCCCAATTAATTCGTTCAACAGCCTTCTCGGCATCCAGAGTGACCAACACCATCGGTGTCCTAGATCTATTAGCAAAATCAATTAGATTCAGCACTCTCCTTGAATTGTCTGTGATTTGGCGCCCTTTCACAAACCCCACTTGATCAGGGGCAATTAGGGTAGGGATGATGTCTGCTAGCCGGGCTGCTAAAATCTTTGCATAAATCTTTTGGTCAGTATTGAGTAGGGAGATGGGGTGGAAGTTTTGGGGGATAGAAGGATCTTTGCCAGGTTTAGGCAAGGTAATAATAACCGCCTCCAGCATTTCCTCGGGCATCTTTCCTGTCGACATGGCACCAGACAGAGCTGCATGTAGGTGAGGGAGTAGTGTATCTGAGAATGTTTTATAGTAAGAATACGGAAGCCCATCTGGGCCAGGGCTTTTTTGATTCGGCAGGCCTTTTATTATTCTAGATATTTCCTCCTGAGATATGGGACTACATAGGGATTCTTTTTGAGTCTTATCTAAGGATGAAATAGTCAGTGAGTTTAAAAAACTGTCTATTGCATCTGGAGTTACAGGGGTGAAACCCGGCTCTTCTTTTAAGTTATACAGTTGTGAGTAGTAAGACATGAATCATGTTATATATTTAGGATATAGTTTATGTGATTTGGAAGCGTCCCATAGGTATGGCATTTTTGACTTTAGAGCCCTAGCCTTAACCCTATTCGCTAATAGTTTCCCTGCCTTATTGGCTTGAGAATAATATTTGGTTTTGGTTTTCTTTAGGGAAAGTTCATATGAGTGAAGAAAGCATTCTCGTAGTTGCAGTCTGAGTAGTCTAAGTTTATCAGAGAGCTCTATCGAAGGAGAGAGTTTGTTTTGAGTCTCCACAGTTTGGACCTGCGCTATTAGGTCATTCTGATGTTTTTATTTTAGTTTTTTTATATCGATGCCCTAATTTTAATAAGATGACCTTACATAGGCCTTGTGGGCTACCCAGACAGTGGCCGGGCTAGGTCCAGAATTAGCATTACATTTAAAATATTCCGCTAAAGCTGTTGTTACTTCTGATTGGAATTTGTTGTTAGCTAATATGAACTCATTAGCTCTCCATAGCGGATTTGGGAGAGAGGTATACTCATCAGCTAGTTCTAGCGAGACTGAGGCGTGGTCTGACCATGTAATTGGCCCAATGGAGGAGCTTTTGGACGCCGCTAAGGAGACTCTATCTGTCAGGATTAGATCAATACGGGTATAAGATTTATGTGCTGGCGAAAAATACGAAAAATACCTTTCTGATGCATGGTGGATGTGCCAAATATCAAACAGGGAATTTTCCATCAGGGTTCGAGCGAGTGCAGCTGATCCGGTTCTCGCAGCAGCAGTGGAGTCCTGATGCGGATCCGGAACAATGTTAAAATCCCCGCAAATGACCAATCAACCTTCTTTCAAGGCTTGAATCTTCTTGAAATTCAGGAACCGAATAGGTCTAATATTTGGGGCGTACACTCCCACTATTGTGTAGGTGATATTATTTATAGAGCAAATATGTATAATATAACGGCCACCCACATCTACCACAGTTTTTTTCTCTGTGTGAGCCACTGAGTTCCTAATAGCTAAGAGCACTCCTCTCCTCTTTCCTGGACCATAGGAATGGATCTGGAAAGCTGGGTTTTTCAGCCTTTCTGCATCTACACCTATGATATGCGTCTCTTGCGCACAAAAAATATCACATTTGGATGATAGCGCTTCCCTCCACATCATCCTTCTCTTGTATGGGCTGTTTAGACCCCGAACATTAAGTGAAACCACTTTAAGCACCATCTGGATAATCGAGGTTAGCTAAAAAGAAGTCGCTCGGTTGATGTGGAGGGAATCGCACATCATATTTCCACAGCATAATCGGTGTACAATAAGATTGACATGACATGACAGAACATAGTAGAGAAAAAAAGATAAGAACAGTAACAGTATAAACTGACTGCCCATACATTGGGGCAGAAACAGAGGAGTGGATGGGTACAAGTAGTTGTGAAATGTGTGAGGTAACTGAGTGGTTAAAAGCCAAAAACATGTCTTTAAGCAACATGCTGGGAGCAGGCTTATCGTCCGTTGGAAAGCTGCTCAGTACCTCGATTAAGTTGTTAGTGTTTTTAACTCCATGAGGATCGTCTGCCTCGGTGTCCTGGGGTTTCAGGGCCCTGGATTCTGGGTCTCTGTTTCGCTGGGCTCGTGGGCGCCCGGCTGGATAAAGCCGTTACATTGTGGCCCGTCCTGTCCCCCGTGCTGCTGGGTATACTGCGCTCACCCGATTCGGTGTGTAGTGGTGACCTCCGAGGGCTCTGATGGAGCGAGCTACCATCCTCCGATGCACGAGGAGATCCAGTACTTGCTGTTGAAAGCGGGTTGGGGGAGGATTCCGCATGTGAGGCTCTCATGATGGCGCCATCTTTGTCTCGGTCTTGACCGAAGAAAAATTCAAGCTTTCCTTGCTTTTTCATGCTCCTTTTGCCTCTGGTCATCATTAGGGCAGGTTTCAGTACCGTATGGCAGCAAAGGTACTCTGTGAAGCACGGTATGAGGGTTGTGCTGGTTTAAAACGCTGTGCAGGAGCTCTGAGTTCAAGCGGCCATACTCCTCGGCTTCACGGCCACGCCCCCCAGCAAAAATACATTTGAGGCTGAATTGTAAAAAACACCATTCTGTCACAGTTTTATGATTTTCATTACCTATGGTGTAAAACTGATTTACTTAAGGTTACTTTTATTCTCCAGGTCAGTATGATTCTACATATGCATAGTTTTTCTTGCGTTTTAATTCTGAAACATAGTCTGACCCATATCACTTTTTTTTTTTTGTTATGTAAATTGAGCTGTGTAAGGGATAATTTTTTGTGGGACGATTGATACTTTATAATTATACCATTTTGGGGTGTGTTTGACTTTTTGATCACTTTTATTGAATTTCTTGTTGGAGGTGAAGTGACAAAAATAATCATCCATTTTGACTTATTTCCGTTTCCCCAAAAACAGCAGAAATACACCCCTATGTTCCTATGGAGCCCTGCATAGGAACTAATATGCGGAAGCTTCAGTTCATTCCAGAGGACTGAAGCTGCCAAACAACACATCTGACTCCCTATATTCTCGCAGGAAGGAACCGGGGCACACCCGGAAGTGCGCACTTCCATGTTTTAGCACATCCAGATGCTGTGGTCACATTTAACCATAGCATAAGAATGGTTAAAAGTCTGCGACCAGCATTACCACTGATTCCCGGGTGCCTGCTGCTTGTGACATTTTGGAAATTACACCTTTCAAGGAATTTAGAGTGAGTGCTTTCATAGAATTTAGGAACTTGACTGTGAAAATAAAAAATTACATTTTTTCCTTTCATTTTCATAAGGGTAACAGGAAAAAAGCCCCAACAATTAGTTTTACTTTTTCTCCTGAATACGGCAACACACATATGTAGTCGTAAACTGCTGTATAGGCACAACACAGGGCTCAGTTTGGAAGCTGCTCTATTTGGCTTTTGGAGTGCAGATTTTGCTGGAATGGTTTTTGGGTGCTATGTTACATTAGAAGAAACCCTGAGGTGTGAATATGCACAAAGAAAAGTCCAGCTCACCCAATTATTCCACCACCTGCGTGCACGGAAAAGGCCGGCAAGCCCGTATATTCTTGATATGAAAGCACAATGAAATTCCAGCACTCACGATTTTGGTAGCTAAAATCTTCGTCTTTTATTCAGGCAGTAGACATATAAACAGGACATCCACCCACAAGTGCAGCAACCTTGACGCGTTTCGAACAGTAGTTCTTAGTCGTAACAATGAGCAGTGTCTCCTCTGGCACCTTTATACCAGTCTGTACCAAAATGTAATTGCTTTTCTCCTCCACCTGAGGGGTGGGGGAGTGTAGGAGGCAGGGAACATTTTAACCTCTTGTTTTCCAGGTGAGGCACTGCTCATATGTTTCACAATAGAAAATTCATGCATCTATACAAAGTCACTGATTATTACAAAAATTTGTGTTGAAAAATAACCATTAAATAAAAACAGTGAACATATTAAAATTGTCAAAGAATGTCAATTGTCAGGATAGCATCAGAACACCATATTGGTTATATATAGCCAACTTATTTGTATGGATCCACATATATTAGTGCTGTGTTGCTAATTCTGGCATGGATCCCTTTTCTCCATTACTGCTCTTGATTGAATTGAAAAAATGCATGCATACATAGCTATGATGAAAGGAAATGTGAAAAAACAGGAAAGTCATGAGTTAGTAGAAATACATAAGTTCATTTTTCTTATTGAGGCCATTTGGATGTCTGGTATTCAACTTAAAAATCCAAAAAGCCTCTCTGAGTCTCACTAAACGTTTAAAATCTCCTCCTCTGTTAGGTAATTTCACCTGTTCAATTGCAAAGGCTTTGAAATTGCGCACCTGGCTTTCGTGTTTACTAATAAAATGTTTAGCCGCATTGGATGTGTTCACACTATGCGGATTTTTTATGTAGTTGAGGTGCTCCAGAATTCGGACCTTAAATTTTCTAGTGGTACATCCCACATATAACATGTCACAGGCTATACATTTTATGATATATACCACCCCCATAGAATTACAATTAATATAAGATTTGATTGGATATATGTGTGAATTATTCGCATCGTGAAAAGTTTTGGTATTTACTGCGTATGTACAAGTGCGGCAGCGCAAACTTCCGCATTTAGTGAAACCCTTGTATATAAGCCAGGGATCCCGTTTATATTTGTTTCGATGTATATACATGGAGGGTGATAAATCATTCCCTATAGTTCTTGGCCGTCTTGACACAATTCTACAACCTTGTTTTAGCGCACAGTGCAATATTTCGTCATCATGAAGAATAGGTAAATATTTTTTAACAATTTGTTGAATTTTTTCAAATTGTTTACTGTACGTCAAAACAAGTGTAGGTAAATTGTCTTTTTCATTTTTATTTACATTTATATCTGAACTCTCACTTTTTGATATCTGTTTAGAGATATTTTTATTTTTAGGAGTTGAAAAGAGTAAGGCTTCTCTATTTTTCTTTTTAGTTATAGCTAGGCCTCTGGATATCATCCAGTTTGGATATGCTCTTTGTTTTAATCTATTTATAATAGTTTGAGCCTCTATTTCAAAAGCCGCTGCGGTACTGCAGTTTCTGTAGGCACGTGTGAATTCTCCCACAGGAATTGATTTTATTGTGTGTAGGGGGTGATGGCTGTTTGCCCGTAATAATGTATTTCCTGTTATTTCCTTGCGGTAGGTTTTAGTTTGTATAATCTGGTTCAGTTTTCCTGTAAGTGTTAGATCAAGAAAATTGATACTTTGCGGATGTTCCGTATATGTAAATTTTAAATTATATGTGTTATTTTCCAGATATTGCATGAAGTGTTGTATGGCAGGTACATCACCACTCCAGATAAGGAGCATATCATCGATGTACCTGCCATACCACACCACATGGTCCGCAAATGGATTTTTAATATTATATACATATGCCTCCTCCCAATAGGACATTGTTAGATTGGCCAGGGAGGGTGAGTACTTCGCACCCATTGATACACCAGATATCTGTACATAGTATATAGAGTTGAATGAAAAATAATTGTGAGACATCAGAAATTGAGTAACCTCCAGAGTATAATCTATAAAATCCTCAGAAAAATTGCTGTATTTGTGCAAATGGAATTCAAGTGCTAGCATCGCCACATGATGTGGTATTGATGGATAAAGCGATACCACATCAATGGACAACCATCTGTAGTTTTCAGCCCAGGTCATGTCATAAAAAGATTGCAGAATTGATGTGGTATCTTTAATATACCCTGGGATTCTTTTGACAAGGGGCTGTAATCTACAGTCTAGCCATTCACCCAGCCTCTCTGTTAGGGATCCAATCCCGCTGACTATGGGGCGTAGAGGGGGAGGAAATTGGCCCTTGTGGACTTTAGGGAGGGCATGCATTATAGGTGTAACTGTAAATTCTACATTTAAATAATTAAATTGTTTTTGGTTAATGTGATTATATTCCAAACCTTTTCGCAAAATCTCAAGAAATTCCCCTTTATATTTGGGTAAAGGGTCAATATCTAACTTTTGATATACTGAGAGATCAGAGAGCAATTTATTCATTTGTTCACAGTACATGTCACAATCCAGGACGACGACGGAGCCTCCCTTATCGGCCATTTTTATAACAATACGTTCATTATCTGCTAGTTCCTTGATTGCTTTTTTATATTTCATAGGCAGGTTGGTATATCCCCCCTCGTCCTGGATGTGACTATGTATTTCTTTTAGCTCCCTCTCTATGATATCTTGAAAGGTGTCCATATTGGTAGTTCTGGACATGATAGGATAGAAATCCGGATTAGTGATTTTAAATTTCTGAGCATCAACACATCTATCATATTCCAGTGATTCCCCTTGAAGATCGGTGAGACATGTTAGGGCCAATTGTTCTTGGAACGATAAATGAAAATATTAATTTTCAATTCTACTTTCCGAACATGTCTGATCGATATTTCGTATGGGCTCATTCATATCCACATCACTGAAATGTCTAGTCACTGTCAGTTGTCTTATAAATCTATTTATATCTAATAAAGTAGAAAATAAATCAAAATTGACAGAAGGTACAAAATTTAAACCTAATTTGAGAACTTCAATTTGTTCAGTTGAGAGGATTGTGGCAGACAAATTTATAACATCTAATTGTGCACAGTCAGCTATCTTTGTTGGTAGCGTGTTGACCTGGTTTGGGGCGTTTTTGTGTTTACGTCCCGCCCGGCGCACTCGTTTTTTGACGATTTTGTTGCAGTATCCTCCTTTTTATTTTTATTGTTCTCCAGGTTAATATTTTTAGATTTTCTATAGTATGACAGTTTGGGTTTCGCTCCATATTCCATGATTTGCTGAGGGCTTTGTGGTAAATCCTGTGAGCCATCAGAGGTGTCAGCGGTATCCAGTTCAGATGAAAAGCTCACTCTTGGTGATTTATTTTGGGACTTTGATTTATAATTGCGGTTATCTTGCTTTGATTTATTTTTGTTTATATTTTTCAAAATGGATCTGGGGGTCGAGTAAAGGTTTTCCCTCCTACCCCATTCATATACTTGATCCTGTTTGTAATCATATAGATCTCTCTGGAATTTTTTGTGTTTAATATCCGTGATATATTCTTCCATATGATGTATATTATTCAGCATTTCTGTTTGCAAACTTTCAAAATCTGCCCCAGATTCAAGAGGTTTTAAAGATAATTTACAAAGTTCAATTTCATCTTGTAGTTGTAGCAGCTTTTCACTTTCACACTTTACAATGAGTGACATGAGTTGTAATGAACAATTTGAGAGTAATTGATTCCATTGGGATATAAAATCAGCAGAATAAATCGTCGTAGGTATTTTTTTGATCCTGAGGCCTCTAGGAATCATAGATTTTTGTAGATATTTGACCAGGGTGGTATGATCCCACCATACTCTTGTTTCCTGTAGTAATAACTTTTCCAACTCGGACATCTTGTTTTTCACATCATAGACATCTTGCATCTTTTTATCACCTTCAGAAAATACCAAATCAGCTTTGGACATGCGGTCCGGTAATAGAGAAAAGGCCATTGTGAAACAAGTTGCATAACACTTTGCGTGGGTTTAAATCCTCACAGCTATCATGCTGTGTTGCCTGATACGAAGTAGCTTTTCAACCATCAGGTGTATGGGTGAGTCACGGATTACACCAGCGGTGTGAATATGCACAAAGAAAAGTCCAGCTCACCCAATTATTCCACCACCTGCGTGCACGAAACAAATTGAAGTTCTCAAATTAGGTTTAAATTTTGTACCTTCTGTCAATTTTGATTTATTTTCTACTTTATTAGATATAAATAGATTTATAAGACAACTGACAGTGACTAGACATTTCAGTGATGTGGATATGAATGAGCCCATACGAAATATCGATCAGACATGTTCGGAAAGTAGAATTGAAAATGAATATTTTCATTTATCGTTCCAAGAACAATTGGCCCTAACATGTCTCACCGATCTTCAAGGGGAATCACTGGAATATGATAGATGTGTTGATGCTCAGAAATTTAAAATCACTAATCCGGATTTCTATCCTATCATGTCCAGAACTACCAATATGGACACCTTTCAAGATATCATAGAGAGGGAGCTAAAAGAAATACATAGTCACATCCAGGACGAGGGGGGATATACCAACCTGCCTATGAAATATAAAAAAGCAATCAAGGAACTAGCAGATAATGAACGTATTGTTATAAAAATGGCCGATAAGGGAGGCTCCGTCGTCGTCCTGGATTGTGACATGTACTGTGAACAAATGAATAAATTGCTCTCTGATCTCTCAGTATATCAAAAGTTAGATATTGACCCTTTACCCAAATATAAAGGGGAATTTCTTGAGATTTTGCGAAAAGGTTTGGAATATAATCACATTAACCAAAAACAATTTAATTATTTAAATGTAGAATTTACAGTTACACCTATAATGCATGCCCTCCCTAAAGTCCACAAGGGCCAATTTCCTCCCCCTCTACGCCCCATAGTCAGCAGGATTGGATCCCTAACAGAGAGGCTGGGTGAATGGCTAGACTGTAGTTTACAGCCCCTTGTCAAAAGAATCCCAGGGTATATTAAAGATACCACATCAATTCTGCAATCTTTTTATGACATGACCTGGGCTGAAAACTACAGATGGTTGTCCATTGATGTGGTATCGCTTTATCCATCAATACCACATCATGTGGCGATGCTAGCACTTGAATTCCATTTGCACAAATACAGCAATTTTTCTGAGGATTTTATAGATTATACTCTGGAGGTTACTCAATTTCTGATGTCTCACAATTATTTTTCATTCAACTCTATATACTATGTACAGATATCTGGTGTATCAATGGGTGCGAAGTACTCACCCTCCCTGGCCAATCTAACAATGTCCTATTGGGAGGAGGCATATGTATATAATATTAAAAATCCATTTGCGGACCATGTGGTGTGGTATGGCAGGTACATCGATGATATGCTCCTTATCTGGAGTGGTGATGTACCTGCCATACAACACTTCATGCAATATCTGGAAAATAACACATATAATTTAAAATTTACATATACGGAACATCCGCAAAGTATCAATTTTCTTGATCTAACACTTACAGGAAAACTGAACCAGATTATACAAACTAAAACCTACCATAAGGAAATAACAGGAAATACATTATTACGGGCAAACAGCCATCACCCCCTACACACAATAAAATCAATTCCTGTGGGAGAATTCACACGTGCCTACAGAAACTGCAGTACCGCAGCGGCTTTTGAAATAGAGGCTCAAACTATTATAAATAGATTAAAACAAAGAGCATATCCAAACTGGATGATATCCAGAGGCCTAGCTATAACTAAAAAGAAAAATAGAGAAGCCTTACTCTTTTCAACTCCTAAAAATAAAAATATCTCTAAACAGATATCAAAAAGTGAGAGTTCAGATATAAATGTAAATAAAAATGAAAAAGACAATTTACCTACACTTGTTTTGACGTACAGTAAACAATTTGAAAAAATTCAACAAATTGTTAAAAAATATTTACCTATTCTTCATGATGACGAAATATTGCACTGTGCGCTAAAACAAGGTTGTAGAATTGTGTCAAGACGGCCAAGAACTATAGGGAATGATTTATCACCCTCCATGTATATACATCGAAACAAATATAAACGGGATCCCTGGCTTATATACAAGGGTTTCACTAAATGCGGAAGTTTGCGCTGCCGTACTTGTACATACGCAGTAAATACCAAAACTTTTCACGATGCGAATAATTCACACATATATCCAATCAAATCTTATATTAATTGTAATTCTATGGGGGTGGTATATATCATAAAATGTATAGCCTGTGACATGTTATATGTGGGATGTACCACTAGAAAATTTAAGGTCCGAATTCTGGAGCACCTCAACTACATAAAAAATCCGCATAGTGTGAACACATCCAATGCGGCTAAACATTTTATTAGTAAACACGAAAGCCAGGTGCGCAATTTCAAAGCCTTTGCAATTGAACAGGTGAAATTACCTAACAGAGGAGGAGATTTTAAACGTTTAGTGAGACTCAGAGAGGCTTTTTGGATTTTTAAGTTGAATACCAGACATCCAAATGGCCTCAATAAGAAAAATGAACTTATGTATTTCTACTAACTCATGACTTTCCTGTTTTTTCACATTTCCTTTCATCATAGCTATGTATGCATGCATTTTTTCAATTCAATCAAGAGCAGTAATGGAGAAAAGGGATCCATGCCAGAATTAGCAACACAGCACTAATATATGTGGATCCATACAAATAAGTTGGCTATATATAACCAATATGGTGTTCTGATGCTATCCTGACAATTGACATTCTTTGACAATTTTAATATGTTCACTGTTTTTATTTAATGGTTATTTTTCAACACAAATTTTTGTAATAATCAGTGACTTTGTATAGATGCATGAATTTTCTATTGTGAAACATATGAGCAGTGCCTCACCTGGAAAACAAGAGGTTAAAATGTTCCCTGCCTCCTACACTCCCCCACCCCTCAGGTGGAGGAGAAAAGCAATTACATTTTGGTACAGACTGGTATAAAGGTGCCAGAGGAGACACTGCTCATTGTTACGACTAAGAACTACTGTTCGAAACGCGTCAAGGTTGCTGCACTTGTGGGTGGATGTCCTGTTTATATGTCTACTGCCTGAATAAAAGACGAAGATTTTAGCTACCAAAATCGTGAGTGCTGGAATTTCATTGTGCTTTCATATCAAGAAACCCTGAGGTGCCTCACACTGTGACAACCCCCAAAAAGGGACCACATTTTGAAAACTACACTCCCCAAGGAATTTTTCAAGCGATATAATGAGCATTTTGACCTCACAAGTGGTTTTGCAAAAATTAATTCACATCAAATTGGGCAATGTGAAAATTGCAATTTTTCCACAGATATGCCATTTCAATGTCCAATATCCTGTGCTCATTTTGCACCTGTATGAAAAGCAAGCCCTCTTTATTATTATGTTGTGTCTCCTGGTTTTAGAAATGTATGCTTGAATGTATGAGAGTGCTCAGGACCAAGAGCACCGTGCACATTTTAGGCCCTATGTGGTGATTTATACCGCTTGTGCTGATAACTGTAGAGGCTCTTGGGTGAAATAATCAACTGATCCCATTTTGTAAACTCCACCCCTCAAGGTATTAGTGGGTAGAGTAAGTAGTTTGACACCACAGGTACATTGCCAAAATACCTGTCTAAAGTGAAAATTGCAAGTTTACCACAGATATGGCATTTCAGTGCCCAATATGTTGTCCTCAGCTGGTCCCATCTCAGACACACCATGCAGGTTCTACTAGGTATGGAAATATCATAAATCTGACCATAAACTGCTGTTTCAGTTTGCTGCAGGGTTCAGAAGGGTAACCCCAAGAAGAGACATTTCAGAAACTACACCCCTCTAACAGGTTTACCCAACAGGCGTTTCATAAAATGTAGAAATACTTGGCTGTTAAAATGATAAATTACATTTTTACTAGTGTTGATCGAGCATGCTCGGCCGTACACTAGTTCACTCGAGCATCTCGATGCTTGGCACATGGCGGTATTCGACCGAATGCTGCATAAGCTCGTGTGCAATGCTTGAGTCTCCTCCCCGCACTTTTGCTGGCTGCTACACAGCCAATAAACATGCATGTAAGTACTGCCCTTCACTGTAATGTAGTAGCCATGTTGGTTACTGGAGTCACAGTGGCCGGAACACGTCATAGGGTGCTATATAGCACCCGATGACACGTATTCGGCTCAGTGTTAGTCAGGGAGAGATGTGCTGAAGAAGGGAAAGATAGTGTAAGGAGTGAATAATAAAAAAAAAAAATTGTAAGTAAATTTTTTTTTTCAGAGACCCAAAAGTTCTTTTAAAGACTATTGTTGTGTGTGGAAGCAGCAATATATATTTTTAGCACAACCTGCGATAAATTGCTAAAACTTTACAGACCCAAAAATCCTTTTAAGGACTGTTGTGTGTGGCAGCAATATCTATTTTTAGCGCATCTTGCGCTAAATAGCGTGCAATAGTTCGGCCGCTTCAGACAGCGATATTATCTGAGCTACATATCCTGTGTAACGTGTGCACATCCAAAAAATGTCTGACATCCAGCATACTTTTTCCGTAGACGATGTCCGCTGACTTTAGTGACATTACCTGGGGTATATCTCCTGTGTAACGTTTCCACATTCAAAATACCTGCGACATTCCCTGTAATTTTATATTAGCCGCTGCTGACATCAGCGACATTATCTGCGGTATTTCTCCTGTGTAACGTTTCCACATCCCAAATACCCGTGACATTCCCTGTAGTTTTTTATTAGCCGCTGGTAACATCAGTGACATTATCTGTGTTTTTTCTCCTTTGTGACGTTTAAACATCCCAAATACCTTAAATTTTTTTGCGTATACACTTCCAAATCCTATGCTACTGTACGTGTGAGATACTTTCAAGCATATCTAACATTTAATATGAAGAAGGCAAGTAGTAAGGGACAGGGAAGTGGCCGCGATGGTGCACGCAGAGGCCGTGGCCCTGGGAGCGTTGAAACTGTGCCTGATGCCAGAGCCCAAGAAAAACATCCATCCACGATACCTAGCTTCATGTCCCAGTTTGCAGGGCGGCACAGGACAACGCTCTCAAAGTCAGAACAGTGCGACCAGGTGGTCGGTTAGATTGCAGCAGATAATGCTTCCAGTATGTTAAGCACCACCCTGTCTTCCACCAAGTCCAGTCTCAGTAGCCAAGAGTCTGGTGAACACAATCATCACCTTGATCCTCCTTCCTCCCACCATGGAGAGTCTTGCCAAACAAGTGATTCCCCACTCGGATATTCCGAGGAGCTCTTTTCAACGCCATTCCTATCATTTTGGCCTCTCGACAAGCCCGCTTGAAGAGGGACATGAGATCTTGTACCCTGATTCCCAAACTCTTGAGCATCCACAGTCACAAGAAGAAAATGGTGCGGAACAATAATTAGAGTTTCATGAGGTGGATGCTGATGATGAGACACAGTTGCCAATAAGTCATCAGCAATTAGTGTCTCAAGAGGCTGATGATGAGGATGAGACACAGTTGTCAATAACTGAGGTTGTTGCTAGGTCAACAAGTCAGGAGGATGAGCAGAGTGAGGAAGTGGAAGAGGAGGTGGTGGACGATGAAGTCACTCACCCAACCTGGGAAGGTGACAATTACAGAGGGGGAGGGATCCGCAGCACCTCAACAGGCTGGAAGAGGCAGTGGGGTGGCAAAAGGGAGAATGCGGGCCACACCAAACAGGCCCACAACTGTTCCCCGGAGCACACCCTTGCGGAAATCTCCCTTGCCAAAGGGGGAAGATGTTCCACAGTCTGACGTTTTTTTTTTAGGAAAGTGCGGACGACAAAAGAATTGTAATTTGCAACCTGTGCCATACAAAAATGAGCAGGGGCGTTAACACTAGCAACCTCACCACCACCAGCATGATCCGGCAGATGGCATCAAAGCATCGTAATAGGTGGGCCGAACGCCTGGGTCCACAATCTGTGTCTGCAGGTCACACCACTGCCTCCTCTTCCACCTGTGCTACGTGCTGGCCAATCCCCTGTCGAAGGCGCAGGCCCGGATGCCTCACGCCTTACACCCGGACCTTTGCAAGTACCATCAGTGACCACACCCACTTCTGTGTCCCAGCGCAGCATCCTTACCCTAGGCATTTGAAACCAAGTGCAAATAACCAGCAACCCACCCACAGGCCATAGCACTAAATGCACAACTTTCCAAATTAATAGCCCTGGAAATGTTGCCATTTAGGCTTGTGGACACCGAGGCCCTCCACAGCCTGATGTCGGCGGCCGTCCCTCGTTATGCAGTCCCCATTTTTCACGGTGTGCCCTGCCTACCTTACACCAGCATGTGTCCTGTAACGTCATTCGTGCCCTGACCAATGCAGTTACTGGGAAGGTCCACTTAAACACTGACACACGGACAAGTGCTTTTGGCCAGGGATGCTACATTTCCCTGATGGCACACTGGGTGAATGTTGTGGAGGCCGGGAGTGAGTCGTACACTGGGATGGCACAGGTGCTACCAACGCCAAGGATTGCGGATCCTAATTCGATCAGTGTTTTTGCCACCACCTACATTAGTGGCTACAACCCCCTCTTCTCCTCCTCCACTTCCACCTCAGAATTATTCTCTTGCAGCACCAGTCAGCCATCAGTCGGTAGCTGGAAACAGTGTAGCACTGCAGTAGGGAAGAGTCAACAGGCTGTGCTTAAGCTGATCTGCTTAGGTGACAAACACTCAGCACACTGCTGCAGAGCTGTGGTAGGGGATAAGAGACCAGACGGAGCTGTGGCTCTCACTTAGAACCAGGCATAGTTGTGTCTGATTATGGCTATAACTTGGTGGCAGCTTTGGAGATTGGCAAGCTCACACACAGCCCATGCCTAGCCCACGTCTTCAAATTAGTGGTTCAGCAGTTTCTCAACACCTAATCCAATTTGCCTGAGCTGGAATACCAGCTGCAACATGGTCGTGTTCTCAATGATCCCTCTGTGCCTTACAACTACTGGGTGTCCAAGCTAGACACGTGGCACGAACTGGCGCTCTACGCCTTGGTGGTATAATGTTTTTGAGGGTCAACAGCAGGCCCTCAACCATAATTATTTCCATGGTTAGCTAACCAGCACTCGCCCATAATTTTTTCAATGTCAGCTCTGTAGCAGACCCTCACTCCTAATGTTTTAGATGGTTAGCTCAGCAGCAGGCCCTTGCCGTAATGTTTTAGAGTGTCACCAGCAGGCCATCAATCATAATTTTTCAAGGGTGTATGACGTCCTCCTTTATCTGTAATAAAGGGTTTATTGGAGTGCCGGTTCCTTGTAATTTTTGGAAGCCCTTTCGCTTAATATACAAGAAAATATACAGGAAAGAATGTAATTCTTGCAATTTAATCTCTAAAATCGAATTCTTTTCTTCGGCTTTATGAGTGCAGGAGTCCCAACAATTGTACCACAATGTGAATGAGGCCATCCAGGAAGCTGTGTGCATCAGGTATCCCAGAGACTATAGACAATAATCACCTATGCCAGGTAGAAGAGGGAGACACTCAGGGAGTCTGGTGTCCCTAATAAGAGCTACCCTGGTGCGGCCAGACGAGTATACTGGTCAAAAAATCGGGTCGTGTAAATACATAAAAAAGTAAAGGACTATCCCACTGCCCTAGTGTCTCTATCCACGGGAGGCGGCAAGTGGCCCCACGAGGTGGCCGTTGCCACCACTTTACTTTATGAGCAAATAATAGGGAGAGAGTTTCCGGGCTTCCCGGCCAATTGTGGCCGGCTGTGAGTGTTATTGATGCCCCTGAGTCAGGGGTAACTTCAGCAGAGTGGCCTGGCTCAGGCGGGAGGGGAGCCTGAGGCCGAAGGGCCAGCGGTAGGGGTGACAGCCACTTTGGTGGAATAGGGGGAGACAACCCGGCTAAGTGTGTTGGTAGGAGACGTTGAGGACTTGCCGCCGGGTCCTGAATTGGCAGACCTCAATGTTTCCGATAAAAATTTCAGAACCGCACAACACCGGGACCCAACCTTATCCTGGGCCTGGAAGAATATGGTAATAATTTATGGTGAACCACAAAAACCTGGGGCCGAGTCGATGTTTCCCCGTTTTGTCGTTCGCCAGGAAATGCTGCATCTGGTAAACCAACTGCGGGATGAGCATATTGAACAGCTGGTGGTGCCCACAGCGTATCGCAAGCTCGTGTTGGAGCTTGCCCACGAACATGTTTTTGGTGGTCACTTGGGGTGGCAGAAAACACAGGACCGGATACTACAGCAGTTTTAATGGCCCAGTGTGTTCAGCGAGGTAGAAGAGTTTTGTAAGTCTTGCCCAACCTGCCAGATAAATAGCCCCCAGCCACATTTTCTGAGCCCCCTGGGGCCTCTCCCGATTATCGAGGTCCCGTTCAAGTGAATCTCTATGGATCTCATAGGCCCTGTACCGAAGTCCGCTAGAGGGCACCAACACATCTTTGTCATCCTCGACTACAACACTCGGTACCCGGAGGTGGTGCCATTGCAACATACATCAGCCAAACTCAAAGCTAAGGAGCTAATGGAGATGTTTTCCCTGAGTGGGACTACTTAAAGAGGTTCTGACTGACCAAGGGACCCCTTTTATGTCCAAGGTCATGAGGGAACTCTGTAAGTTGCTCCACATAAAATAGCTACGGACATCCGTGTATCATCCGCAAACGGATGGCCTGGTAGAGAGATTTAATCAAACATTAAAAAAAAACATGTTAAAAAGAGTGGTGTCTAAGTATGGGAGGGACTAGGACCTTCTTCTGCCCTATCTCATGTTCTCAGTGTGAGAGCTGCCCCAGGCCTCTACTGGGTTCTCGCCTTTCAAACTGCTATATGGCAGACACCCTCGCTGTCTGTTGGACATAGTCAGAGAAGCATGGGATCAACAAGCCACACCGCAGAAAAGTGTTTTTGAGTACATCACCCAGATGCAAGGACGGATGGAAACTGTGTTGCCTCTGGCCAGGGAGCATATGGAGACAGCACAGAGAACCCAGAGTAGGGTCTATAATCGGCAGGCTCGGGTTTGGAACTTACGGCAGGCTTTCCTATAAACAGGCTCAGGAAGCCAGGGAGTTCATTAGTCGGAACACGGATGTGTTCTTGGACCTCCCTGGATGCACTTCCATAATCCAGCATGAAATGGTCACTGAGCCTCAGGCAAAAGTCCGGTTAAAACTATAACGGGTACCCGAGGCTCTGCGACAAACCATTGCGGAGGAAATCAAGCTAATGCTGCAACTGGACGTCATTAAGGAGTCTAAAAGTGAATGGGCCAGTCTGATAGTCTTAATACCCAAGCTGGGTATAAAGCCTGCAAGTTGACTGCTGGAGGCAGAACCGCAGACAAGGTGACTTTTTTTGTTATGCACAAACTTTCCACTTGATGTGAACAAACACCAACCTTGCAAAGGGTGTTTTTGTTTGACCTTATGTGTCAATAAACACTTGACATTTGGATTACGAACTTGTACTTTGTCTCTGTATTGCACCCGCTTATCCAAACTACCAGAGGGAATCCCTACAGTACATACACATTTTTGATTGCTTGACATCATGCTATTTGTGAGGTGATACAGATAGTTTGTAACAGCCAGGCCCCTGCAGCTGATCAAGCAAGTGTAGCTCGATTAGCATACCTTACATGCACGGCACAAGTCCAGAACTCCCTACTGACCATGCTGTACATTTAAGGGGAAGGTCTGGAAGAGCTTAAATGGGTTTTCTGAGATATTTTTACTGATGACCTATCTTCTCCTTTTCTTAGGTCAGTGATGACACGTTCATTGGTCACGTGGCCTAGGAGCAGCTCAGCATTCAAGTATAGCCGCTAGACAATGTACAGCACCGTGCTTGGTGAGCAAAAAATGTTGGGACACCCTTTTAAAGAAAAATGCCCTTATCTAAATGTATTTCTGTTTAACTTAGCAGGGGTGTGACTAGATAGGGTGGGCTTCAACGCTCTAACTCCTCACCGTATGAGCGGACTCAGCAGCACAGTGCCGGGACTTTGCAAGCAAGCGCAGGTAAGTATTTAGCTTTAGTTTTTTTTTTTTTTGTTTTATGTGCCAACTTTGGGGGACATGAGGGGGCCGGGGTGCACAGAGGATATATTATATTATAATGTGGCAACTTTGGGGGACATGAGGGGGATGCACACAGTAGGACGTGGGGGGAATGCGGTGGGATAAAATCCCTATATACTGCAATACAGAAGTATTGCAGTTTACAGATTGCAGAGGGATCAAGCCTAGGAATGTATAGAATTAAAACACAAATGGTTTATTTTAAACATATAACAAATTAATAAAATAGGGATAAACAAAATCTTTCAAATTTTTCATATAAAACATAGTGCAGCATTTGAAAATGTCCAGAATATTGCAATTTATTCCGCACTGCAAATTTGTAAAGATTTTTTTTTTTGTCAAATCACCTCACTAAAAAATGATTATAAACTTATTGAGGCCTCTTTTACACAAATGATACGGATTGGCTCCAGATGCGTTCAGTGAAACTCGCACCATTTTGCAAGCAAGTTCAGTCAGTTTTGTCTGCAATTGCGTTCAGTTGTTCAGTTTTTTTCTGCGCTGGTGCAATGTGTTTGGATGTGTTTTTCATGCGCGTGATAAAAAACTGAAGGTTTACAAACAACATAAGCAACCATCAGTGAAAAATACATTGCATCTCGACTTGCTTTTGTTTTTCTCTGAAGCCCCATTCACTTCTAGGGGCCAGGGCTGCGTGAAGAACACAGAATATAGAACATGCTTTGTTTTTCACGCAACGCAGAAGTGATGCATGAAAAAAAATGCTCATTTACACAGACCCATTAAAATGAATAGGTCAGGATTCAGTGCAGGTGCTATGCGTTCACGTCACACATTTCACCCGCGCTGAAAACTCGCTTATGTGAAAGGGGCCTAAAAAGGCAACAAATACAAATGTACAAATAAAGACTACACCAGGAAAAAGTGCTTTCCACACTTGTGAGTGAGACTGTTAGCGAGCTCATGCTTAATAGTGATGATTGCGAATATTCTTATCGCTAATTTTTATTGCGAATATTGGCACTTCGAGAATTCCCGAATATCTAGAATATAGTGCTATAGCTTCATAATCGCAAATATTCTAGATTTTTTTCCTCAGTACCCATGATCCCTCACTGCTTCTTGTTTGTGGGCCAATGCAAAGGCTGCAATATCTTTGATTTCAGAAGTAGTGTTGATCATAAATTTTTATCGCAAATTTTCAGATTGCTGATTTTCGAAATCAAGAAAATAATGACTGGAGAGCACGAATTCTCGAATTTGTGAATATATGACAAATATTCACCCAAATATTTGCAAAATATTGCAAATTCGAATATTGCTCCTGCCGCTCATCACTCATGCTCAGCAGCTCCTGTCCCCTCGTATCTGTGCTGCAGCAGTGGTTATAAGTACCCCCAGAAATGAGCAGTGTATAATATGATGGAAAAATGAATACAGACAGCAAAGGAGGCAATACGGACAATTACAATATACAGCCCTAATCAAAAGTTTAAGAACACTTGAATAATGGCAAAAAATCATATTTTACATTGTTGGATCTTAACAAGGTTCCAAGTAGAGCTTCAACATGCAACAAGAAGAAATGTTAGTGAGACAAAACATTTTTTGAGCATTCAATTAATTGAAAATAACGATTAAACTGAAACAGGCTGTTTTTCAGCTGATCCAAATTTTAGGACCACATGCCTTTAAAAGGCCAAATCTGTGTAAAGATGTGGATTCATTGTCATTTTCTGTCAGGTAGTCACATGTTGTGATGGCAAAGGCAAAAAAACTCTCCCTTTTATAACGTAGTCGGGTTGTTGAACTGCATAAGCAGGGTCTCTCACAGCGCTCCATCGCTGCTGAGGTGGGATGCAGTAAGACAGTCATTTGGAATTTCTTAAATGATCCTGAGGGTTATGGAACAAAAAAGTCAAGTGGAAGACCCAAACAGATTTCACCAGCACTGAGCCGGAGGATCCAATTGGCTGTCCGTCAAGACAATGGACGATCCTCGACCCAAATTAAGGCCCTTACTGGTGCTGACTACAGCCCCATATCCATCAGATGGCATCTGAGACGGAAGGGCTTCAAAAACAGAAAAACGTCTTCAAAGACCTCGTCTCCTTGAACGCCACAGAACTGCTTGTTTGGACTTTGCAAGAGAGAAAAAATTTAACCTTGATGGTCCTGATGGTTTCCAACATTACTGGCATGACAAGCAGATCCCACCTGAGATGTTTTCTACGCGCCACAGTGGAGGGGGCGCCATAATGGTCTGCGGTGCTTTTTCCTTGAGTGGAACAATGGAGCTTCAGAAAGTGCAGGGGCGTCAAACGTCCGCTGGCTATGTCTAGATGTTGCAGAGAGCATATCTCATGACTGAGGGCCCTCGTCTGTGTGGTAACGACTGAGCTTTTCAACAGGACAACGCTACAGTACACATTGCCCGCAGGACAAGGGACTTCTTCCAGGAGAATAACATCACTCTTTTGGCCAATCCTGCGTGTTCCCCTAAATCCAATTGAGAGCCTTTGGGGATGGATGGCAAGGGAAGTTTACAAAAATGGACAACAGTTCGAGACAGAAGATGGCCTTCGTGCGGCCGTCTTCACCACTTGGAGAAATGTTTAGTTTTTTTTTTGGAGGTGTGGTCCTAAACTTTTGATCAGCTGAAAAACAGCCTGTTTCAGTTTATTCATTGTTTTCATTAAATTGAATGCTCAAAAAATGTTTTGTCTCACTCCCATTTCTTCTTGTTGCATGTTGAAGCTCTACTTTGTTAAGATCCAGCAGTGCTAAATATGTTTTTTTGCCATTTATCAAGTGGTCTTAAACTTTTGATCAGGACTGTATTAGTAAGAGATGTCACAGAATGTAATGGATATGTAGTGCTGTATTGTTCTGATTTTTAGTAGTGCTGAAACACCAGGCTGGCTTATTGCTGGGGCCCCTGTTTCACCATCTCTGCCCCTTCCTCTGTATCTCAACTAGAGAGAACTTGAGGAGAAGGAGAACAGAATGTGGCATCTGGCAATCGGAATCCACAGAGGGGAATCTTCTGGGGAGGCATTTAGTGCTGCTTTTAGTATTTTGTGCCGCATTGTGGCATTTCATTCTGCTGGGGTAGTATTTTGTGTAACAAGTGGTGACTCTTACTCTAAGAGACTGCCATTTATTGCAATTTTTAAATTCTACTAATTAAACTCTCAGTGCCCTGTAAACAATTATTTGCAGTTTTCAGTGACACGTTTAATTGCTGAAATTCCTAGTTCTATGTTTTACTCTCTGTGATAAACCACAGCTCTTATTATGTTTATTTCATCAGAGAGACTTTTTCATTTTTAGCACTGGCCAGACAACAGGGGGATTTCACAAAATGCAAACCATGAGTTTTATACATAAAACATTGCAATTGCTTTTTTATGTTTAATGATTTACTTGTAGCACATTGAGAGTTTTTCTGTCTAGTCTTCTTAGTGAGATACATAAAGTGCATGACTACAGAAATCTACTTGACAGCTAACGCTTTCCTAAATGAGGCAAACAGTAAAATGCTATCACCTGACTTGACTATCCAGGGTATAACATGATTATTACTGTAAGAATATTTGCATTGTACATATATTTAGAGGCAGTGGAAAACAGATATTGGCCAACCTATTGGTAATCTATCTTGTACTTTCCAATGGCTTCCAATTTAACATTTCTTTATTAAGTAAAACAAGTACATTTTAACCTTTAAACCACATGAAAGGAGGGTACTATCGCACAGCACTGACCAGCACCCCTTATAAATTAGTACACATAAGCTGCTATGAACTGATCTTTTATATTGTGCACTTGAACTTTGGATACACCAGTGGAGTTGACCACATAATGTTGCTGTGTTTAATTGTTGTGTGGTTGACGTGTTTAGTTTACAGTTACTGTGCTATTAAAATGGTGTTACTATGTCTTTTATTGTGTATTGTGGGGGCACAACAGGCTTGCAAGAGTCTATCTTGTGTGGATGCAGTGGCATAGCACAGGCTCAGTGCTATATAATAAGGTGTTTGGCATGCCTTGGTGTTTTTGTAGTGTTCGGATGGAACTGACAATGTAGCAGAGAGTCAAAGTAGAACTGTGGAGGAGTCAAGCCCTGCCAGTGTATGCTGTCAAAGAGATTTAGGTCTTGAGAATCCATCTAAGAAGTTGCAAACCGCTTTCAGTACCTTGATCTTGAACTACGATGCATTGTTGCTTAACACTGACAGGAAAAGGATGCTCTGGGACCAGAAGAGAAGGCCCTGTGTATCCTGCAAATATATTTGCTCTACTTCCTGCATGCCATTGTACCAAGGCTACCCTGGAGCCGGGTAGCCTGTCTAGAGCCACGTACCAAAATCTGACTTCCTAAAATCCATATTTTTTACAGCAGACATTCTGTGAAACATAAATTTGATATTTGTATTGTACTACAATACAGTAGAGTAAAGATAATACGATCCCTCAGTAATGTTACCATTCTAGAATTAAGGCAGTACAATGTTGGAATTTACATGAAGTCTTCCTTAGGCAACATGCTTGAGGTTAGTGTATCCTAGATTCCTTGGAAAATAGCAGTTTTGCATGTAACTAAACAGATTGTGTTGTTCAGGGGAAATGGCTTAATGACAAATTGCTCAGTAATGGCCACATAAACTTTCAAATTTGTGTCAAAAACTATACAACTCTTGGCAAGTGTATTTACAGCTCGAAGCTCTTCTCACTATACCCTACTAACACTAGCAACAACAAACGTATCAACATACTGGCAATGAGCGAGGTAAAGCAGCATCTGCAGCTGGGAATTAACACACCAACGTATTACACTAAGCACTTCTGACATGTTGTGTCATTTTCTTCAGACATCGAGTCCTTGAAATGAAAATAAACCTGCATTATAATTAAGAAGTTTCATTTATGCTAGTGACAGTAATTAAAATGTATTAATTTAGACAAAAAAAAAATACTTGGTTGACATGTGATGATTGACTGCAGGCATCAGCTGTCGGTGACAAGAAAATTCCTTAAAATAGAAAGCCATGCTCTGTGACATTAGCGCACATCTATTCACGGCTGTATATGCTGTCAGCTTTTCATTCAAACATGCAAATGTTAACTGCTGGTTCAACCTTTATTTCTGCTATGCTATATTCTTCTGCTCCTCTACTATACAGAAGCAATATATAAAACGTATGGACATTTATCCTCAATCTATACCATAAAGAGGCAGGATCCACGTTTGGGACCCGCACCTATATGGAGAACATGCTTGATTGTTTCCATTAATCTCATAAAAGTAATCCGCTGCCAATCTGTCTCCTCACCAGGTGGGTAGGGGCACCCCCATTTTCTTTATACAGTAAATGTAGGTACCAGAGTTGAGACTTAAATCTAGGGGACATGTATAGTATATGCTGTTGATATGTCACAAAAGTCTATATTGGCAAAGCTCCTTTAAAAGATAATATAAAGATATGACATGAAAGTAAATCTACAATTGCCAAAAATTAATTATATTTGTGCACGAAAATTTTTGTAAATCTGCCACAATGTGTATTAACTGGCACATGTAACAGCTGATATTCAATTAAAAGAAACAAGTCTAGGATTTAGGCCTTATGCATAGGAATGTATCTGTTTTGCGGTACACAAATAGCGGATTCACAAAACACAGATACTGGCCATTTGCTGCCTGTATTTTCCCCTTCTGCACTTCTCACCTTACAAATATTAGAAATGCATATTCTTGTGCAGAAAAAAAAACAGACAAGAAAAGGCCATATTCTATATTTTGTTGTGGGGCCATGTAACAGAAATACAGATCTTTTGCAGCTCCATTGAAATTAATAGGTCCGCATCTGAACCGCGGATCAGATGCAGACCAAATATATGGTTGTGTGCATTGGACCTTAGGGAAACTGGAGCTTTCACAAGAGCTTCAAGTGACAGTGATTTTAAATATAGTAATAGTAGGTTAGAGAAGGTAGAATGTGCACACAATATCCGATATCTTTAAAGTCTGGTTTAAAATGTACATTTATAGCAAATGCCTTATTGGCTAAATCTTAATAAATAGATGAGGATCCCATGTTCAGAACTCCTGTTGGCTCTGCAGGAAACGGTATACTCATGCATAGCATTGAGACCATTAAATTCAGTGGTGACTACATAATGGTTAATTAATTAATTAACCACATGGTGGCACTATAGGGAACTGATCACTTGTTGTTGGGTTCCTTCCAAAGATTACAGCTGAAGGCTGGCTGCTCCAGTAGCACAATACCATTTGATCAGCATATTATCAAGGAAATATTATAACAAGAAGGGAATGCCTAAAGGGATGAATTAACTTTTAAATATGTAATTAACAAATATAAATAAATAATTTTCTAACATGAGTCCTTATGTAGCAAAAGTAGCCCCTGATGTCAAACCTAACACTTTGAATTCTGTAGTCCTCATAGTGTTTGTGTTGTGTTTTCTTGAAAATAAGGAAATAAATATATAAAACAGGAATCTTTTGTTCTTTGGAGATATTCCCTAAAGGCCTTTTCTGTCAGTCCCTTTAAAAATGAATGCAAGTGATTTTTCATTTTAACATCCATTTCAACTCAGAAATGTAGAGCGTAGAAGAATTATCATGAAATAAGTAGGACACAGTTCTTGACACATTTCTTTTCTGCTGCATGATATCTTGCTGTGATAAAATCTATTGCTTTTGTTGTGTTGTTACTAGTGTTTATTGAGCACCAAAGTGCTAGGGTGCTCTGGCCGAACACATCGGTATGCTCGTGTGCTCTGCCGAGCACAATGGAAGTCAATGGGAGAACCCCAGGCACCCCCTGCTCGGAAGAGAAGAGGGTGTCTGGTTCACAAAAAAAGATTAGAAATTGATGCAAAACCCCATCAAAATGGTTTGGAAATAGCATTAAGAGGATAGCTGGATGCATCTTGGACTCCTATTATCTACGATATACAATAGACAACCACACAAAGACTATATGCCAAAAGCCATGTATATGCAAGCCATTAATCTATCCATGAGACAGATGACAGGCTTAGTCAGCTTACCTTACAATGGCAGTCTTGTGCACTATGAGACATTCCAAACCAGCTCTCATCTGAGAGCCAGTGAGCCTCAAAGTTACTTCAGATCTGTTGTATGGCTTGGGTGGACCTGCGCACCTAGATCAATATCATTAGGAAGACAAAAAGTTTTATGATTTTCTAACATAATATTCAATAACCTTTCTATACAGTTTTGTCATGTAAAAACTAATTCGCAATAAACATGGAAATATGGGAAAGACATGCAAATGAGCAGAATCTGCCTTGTTTTTCAGCTAAAAAAACATTTTCATGGAAAATTTGCGATCTACACTACTCATGAACAGCGCCATCTATTGGTTTCATAGTCTTATGACAAGAGTAATAGTCTTGTCATAAGACTATAAAACCAATAGATGGCACTGTTCATGAGTCATGAAGAGCGCCATATATTGGTTTCATAGTCTTATGACAAGATTATTAGTGTAGCCTTTTGCATGGAAAATTCACAATAAAAATTTGTGATTAGAATATTCGCGATCTACACTATTTATGTACAGCACCATCTATTGTATTTATAGTCTTGTCATAAGACTATGAAACCAATAGATGGTGCTGTTCATGAGTAAATACAAGCAGGGCAATAGTTCTCAGATACACCCTAGCAAGCTTATATTACCGCAGATAAAGTGCTAGGATATGTATGAATGATAGCAGCAATTCGATGTACACCTCAGTGTTAGAGCATGCTATTATAGGCTGAGTGCTACATGGTGTGTGGAATCTGTTGAGCAGTGCTCCCCACTTACTAGCGCCCCAACAAGATGAACAAGACAATATTCTAATCGCAAATTTTATTGCAAATTTTCCATACAAAAGGCTAAACTAATAGTCTTGGCATAAGACTATGAAACCAATAGATGGCAGTGTTCAAGAGTAGTGTAGATGACAAATTTTCCATGCAAATGGTTTTTAAGCTGAAAAACAAGGCAAATTCTGCTCATTTGCATGTCTTTCCCATATACCCATGTTTATGCAAATGAGTATTTACATAACAAAACTGTATAGACAGGTTATTGAATATTATGTTAGGACAATCAAAAAACTTTTTGTCTCCCTAATGATATTGATCTAGGTACGCAGGTCCTCCCAAGCCATACAACAGATCTGATGCAACTTTGAGGCTTACTGGCTCTCAGTTGAGAGCTGGTTTGGAATGTCTCATAGTGCACAAGGCTGCCATTGTAAGGTAAGCTGACTAAGCCTGTCATCTGTCTCATGGATAGATTGATGGCTAGCATATACCTGGCTTTTGGCATATAGCCTTTGTGTGGTTGTCTATTGCATGCATCGTAGATAATAGGAGTCCAAGATGCATCCAGCCATCCTCTTAATGCCGTTTCCAAACCATTTTGATAGGGTTTCCATCAATTTCTAACCTTTTTTTTGTGAACCAGGGCCCCTCTCTTTTTCAGAGCAAGGGGTGCCTGGTTTGATGCTCAGGTCTCCCATTGACTTTCATTGTATTAAATTTTATTTGAGCACCCGCAGTATTTTGGCCGATCACTTGGATGTGCCGAGCATAGCAATGCTCGAGCCGAACAGCATGCTCACTCAACACTAGTTGTTACCATCCATTTGTGCTGTGGAATTTTCCCAGTACAATCCATATTTAGGTTTATAGAATAGTAAATTCTTGTCAAGTGTTTGAAAGTTTTACATATAACAAACCTATTTAGTCATTAAGTAAAGAGAAGTCATTTTGCCATGGCTATGTTCTGGGACTTCTAAGAATATCAGTAACTATTAGGCTTCATTGACATGGCTGTTTGAACAGCTTATGCACCAGCTGTATTCAAAACAAAAATTGATTAGATCTGTCAGTGTGAAGCAGGGAAACCTTTCCCAAACATTCTCTTCTTTTCCCTGAATCTTGTTTTTGGTAGGTAATATGTGGCATTTGCATGTATTGTTCATACAGTGGCATGCAAAATTTTGGGCAGCCCTGATCAAAATTATTTTCACTGTGAACAACTAAGCAAGTTTAAGATGAAATGATCTCTAAAAGGAAAAAAGCTAAAGATGACTGTTCAAATTTTAAGCAATATCAGTGTATTATTTTGAACTTGCACAATTTTTCTGTGAAAAAAAGGAAAGGAGTGCCTTGCAAAAGTATGGAAACTGAAGGAGATTTGAGGGCTCAGATAATTTTGACTGAGGTCTCAGACCTTAAACAGCCTGTTAGGATTAAGGCTTATTTACACTCATCATTTGGAAAGGCCAGGTGATGCAAATTTCAAAGCTTTATAAATACCCAGTAAACAGCAGCCAAAGGCTCTTATTAGCAGCTGCCTAACACTATAAAAATGGTTAAGACCCACAAAGCAAGAGAAGGCTATAAGAAGATAAAATGAAAAACGTTTTCAGGTTGTCATTTCCTCAGTTCAAAATGTAATTAGAAATTGCAAAGAAGGATGGTCTGGAAGATCAAGAACAATTTCTGAGACAGCTGCATGAAGGATTGTTAGAAAGACAAATCAGAACCCCCGTTTGACTGCAAAAGACCCTTGGGGAGATTTAACAGAATCTGGAGTTATGGTACACTGTTCTACTGTTCAGCAACACTTGCACAAATATTGTCTTTATGGAAGAATCATCAGAAGAAAATTAATCCTGTGTCCTCACCACAAAATTCTGAATCAGAAGTTTGCCAAAAAAAAACTATGTGAACAAGTCTGATGCAACAAGTCCTGTGGACTGATGAGGTTAGGATAGCTCTTCTTGGCTACAATGAGCAAAGGTATGTTTGGAGAAAAAAGGAACAAGTTTTTTTATGAAAAGAACAGCTCTCCAACTATTAAGCATGGGGATGGTTCAAATGTGCTTTGTAGTTTTATTGCAGCCAATGGCACGGCAAACATTTCATAGGTAGACGGAATGGATTAAAAGAAACTCCAGCAAATTCTAAGAAGCAAACATAACACCAACTATAAAAAGATGATGTTGAGAAGAGGATGGCTTTTACAAATGGATAATTATCTTAAATGGAGATGAGCGAATCGAATGAGACGAAGTGGAATTCAATATGAATTTCTGGAAAAATTATATTTGCAACAAATGCGAATTTCCTCACGCTTCGTGGTAACGAATCACAATTTTTACTAAAATGACGGATACACGTGTGAGGACATGGGGCAAGGAACT
Organism: Bufo gargarizans; assembly: GCF_014858855.1. Taxonomy (NCBI): domain Eukaryota; kingdom Metazoa; phylum Chordata; class Amphibia; order Anura; family Bufonidae; genus Bufo; species Bufo gargarizans. The sequence goes on from NC_058084.1 coordinate 242,800,906, forward strand.
CTGGGAAGGCGGGCTGACCCATAATGCCATGCATGCAGCCAATCAGCAGCCAGCCATTCAAGCATTCTGAGTGCAGGGATAGACTTGAAAAGGCGCTAGGGTCAGCAATTGGAAAAACCTGATTGTGAAAAAAATAAATAAATGAAAAAAAAGATTTATAAGTGCAGGCAAAGAATAGGGAGGAATAATTTCACAGCATCTTAGTGCAGGTAGAGATGTCAGAAAGTGCTAGGAATAGTGTTGAGTGAACCTGAACTGTAAAGTTCGAGTTCGTACCGAACTTTACGATTTTTTGGGTTCGAGTTCGGGCATTTAATAAAGCTTGTTGAAAGGCTGAAGTGAGGGACAGTGTTAGTGCGATTTTTATTTATTTATTTATTTATTTTTTGTGGGTGCAATGCACCATCTTTGCACCCCTGACACAGAAAGCTAATCATAAATCTGTCTGTTAATTCTGTGGGTGACCTACGCGTTTTTTTTTTGTGTGGGTGCAATACACCATCTTTGCACCCCTGACACAGAAAGAATGAGGAGAGTATCAAATTAGGAACGTGACCCTGGTCGTGGTGCTGCGGTTGGTGGAGCTCCTGTTGCAGGGAGAGGACGTGGTCGATCTGTGCCAGCTGCACGCCAAAATGAAACACCTTCCTCATGTGCACGTAGGCGACAGAATGTTCACCGTTATTTTGTAGGCCCGAATACTGGTGTACCTCACCCCCTTGCAAATCAGCCAAGCAGTATGAGCCCCAAGTCATGCAGCAGTCTCCTATGATTTTTGATGACTCTGCTGGCAGGGTTTCCGAAGGCAGTCCACATAACCCTGCTCCAGAAGTGGAAGAGATTGAGTGCACTGATGCCCAACCACTTATGTTTCAGGATGTGGACATGGGAGGACCACCGCAGCACAGCTCTCATGATGACAAAACACAGGTGCCAACTGCTGCGTTATTCTGCAGTGTGCAGACCGGCAAGGAGGGCAATGGTGAAGAGTGGGTCACCACCACCACCACCTGGGTCACCAAGCATCTCCACAATGTCCCCTGGAAGTGTTCAGCTCTCCATATCCCAAACACTGGAGAGAAAGAGGAACTACCACCCTACCCACCTGCAATCCCTGGCCCTAAATGCCAGCATTTCAAAATTCCTGGCTTTTAAAATGCTGTCATTCTGTCTGGTGGAGACGGAGGGTTTTAAAAACCTTATAGCGGTGGCTGTCCCACAGTATGTCGTTTCCAGCCGCCACTACTTTTCCAGGCGAGCCTTCCCCACCCTGAACAACCAAGTTTGCACTGCGCAACGCCATCTGTGGCAAGGTACACATAACCACTGATACGTGGACCAGTAAGCACGGGCAGGGACGTTATATCTCCCTAACTGCACACTGGGTAAATGCAGTGGCAGCTGGGCCTGAGACAGATAGCAGTTTGGCGCATGTCCTTCTGCCACCAAAGGATGTAGGATGTTTCTCTTTGCTCCTGTTGACTCCTCCTCTTCCTACTTCGCTTCCTCCTCTACCGCCTCCTCATCTGGTCAACGTAACACCTGATGTAGAAATATTAATAGTTGAAATCCGCTCGCATCAAACTTTGTGCAAGGAACAGCAAATCCCTGAACCGCAGTCAGACAAAGGTGTTACTCTTGAGTTCTTCTGAGCAACTGCCTTGATCCCGCCCAGTCTGTACACTTTTATTGTTTACTCACAAAAGGTGTCACAATAGAAAAGGGGCTAGCCCATCACCCGACCACTTACTTCATGTAAAAAGGAAGTTATGACATGCAAGAAGATGACATAGGAAGACAAGACACCATCATTTAGAATAACATAGCCAACTAACAAACACATGTATCCTATAACCACTGGAGTTAACGTTATCCAGCCTTGATCAGTGATCAATGCCAGATAAAGTTACTATGATCCTCATGCATGTTTATTTACAGGACAACGTCGTTATATCCAACGGCTGATCAGGCACACTAGAGGCAACAAATGCATGTTCCTTTTATATATTGTTCTCTTAACAAATGCATCCATGTCAAGCCTATAAATCCACGTTTTGCGCGGGCGCTAGCCGACATCTATACTTATCCAACAAAACACTGCTCTGCTGAACATATTAGTCTCCCCCAGCACACAGCCCAGTGCTTAGCACATTGACCATTCTCCAACGGAGACCTCTGCGCCCAGCAGCTGTGACAGGACATACACAGGAAGATATCCACTCCAATGGTTCACCGTGGCACTGAGAGGTATGATAACAATACACAATATATTAGAAACACATCCTAATAAAATTTCCACAACAGACCTTTACCACCAACTTCAGCACAGCCAGCGAAATGACAGAAGGTTGTTTTGAAATTCTGTTTGGTGGGGAAAAAAACACACCGCGCAGGAGCTGTGGACGGGCATGGAAAACAGACCGATGGGTGGTTGGTGCCAGTGAGCCTCAAGCCCGGCCTGGTGTTGTGCGATAATGGGTGAAATCTTATAACAGCTCTTGGCCTAGCCAGTTTGATGCACATCCCTTGCCTGGTGCATGTACTGAATTTGGTGGTGCAGAGGTTCCTGAAAAATGACCCCGATATATCAGAGCTGCTGCAGAAAGTGCGGTCCGTTTGTGCACGCTTTTGGCGTTCTCACCCTGCTGCAGCTCACCTGTCTGCGCTGTAGCATAACTTTGGCATTCCCGCTCACCGTCTCATATGCGACGTGCCCATCGTTCCACCTTGCACATGCTGGAGAGACTGTGCAAGCAACTGCAGGCGATAGTGGAGTTACATCTGCAGCACGCATGAGTAAGTCGCTCTGCGGAACAGCACCAGTTCAACACCAACGAGTGGGCCTCCATGCCGTGTTGCACTGTTTTGAGTATTCCACCAAGTGGCCACCAGGGCCAGTACTGATGACACAGTCCGCAGTGTTTTTATTACTTCTTTGTCTCTTTGAAAAAACGCTTCGGGCGATGAAAGAAGAGGATGTTGCACAGTTGGAAGAGGAGGAGGAAGAGGGATCATTTCCACGGTTATCAGGCCAGTCATTCACAAGTGGCTCAGAGGGTGGGTTCCTGCATTAACAGAGGCCAGGTACACAATTGTCCAGCCACAGCACAGTTCTGGAGGATGAGGATAAGGAATATGATGATGATGATGAGGAACCGTGTTCACAGCAGGGTCGCACCCAAAGCAGCTCATGGGCATCAGTGGAGCATGGCTGGGGGTGATTCAGTGGACACAGACGATACACCTCCCATTGAGGAAAGCTTTTCATTGCCTCTGGGCAGCCTGGCACACATGAGCGACTACATGCTGCAGTGCCTGCGCAACGACCACCGAGTTGCCCACATTCTAACCAGTGCTGATTACTGGGTGGCCACCCTTCAGGATCCCCGCTACAGAGACAACGTGCCGTCGTTAAGTTCCGTCACTGGAGCGTGATCGGAAGATGCGCAAGTACAAGCGCATGCTGGTAAACATGCTGCTGATGGCATTCCCACCTGACATCAGGGGCTCAGTGGACGCGCAAGGCTAAGGCAGAGGAAAAGGAACAAGTCACCAAGGCAGCTGGAGCACTGCCAGCACCTCAGAAGAGAGGGTTAGCATGGTCAGAATGTGGAAAAGCTTTGTCAGCACACCACAACAACCAACACCACCAGCTGATATGGAACATCTCAGCAGGAGGCAGCATTTGAGCATCATGGTGGAATAGTACATGTGCACATGCCTACACGTACTGACTGATGGGTCTGCCCCATTCAACTTCTGGATCTCCAAATTGGGCACATGGTCTGTGCTTGCCCTTTACTCCTTGGAGGTGCTAGCCTGCCCTGCGGCCAGTGTATTGTCTGAACGTGTGTACAGCGTGGCAGGGTGGGTGATCACAGACAAGCGCAGCCGCCTGTCCACAGCCAATGTGGACAAGCTCACATTCATTAAAATGGAACAGGCATGGATCCCACAGGACTTGTTTGTACCTTGTGCAGAATAGACAAGTATACTGCCATACCCAGCCATTGTTATACTCCAGCGCACTTTCTCTTTGCTTTCTTTTTTTATATTTCTAAATGTTTTGGGGTCTTCCCAAATTTATAAAATAAATAAATTAAAACTACATAAATAGTGTTAGCTACCTCTTCCTCCACCACCACTTCCACCTACACCACCACATCCACCGCCTCATCAACCTCCTACTTCACTTTGACCTCCACCTCCTAGTTCAAGATCATTACTTTTTTTTTTTTCTATGTTATTTTAATTGATATGTCTATCCACATTTGTTTGCAGGGCAATTGTCCTGCTCTTACCCCTATTTTGCTTCCTTTTGCAGCCCTCAAGCCCTTTCTATGACTTTTTTAGATCCATTTTAATGGCCAATGTTCGGATCCCATTTGACTTTAATGGGGTTCGGGGTCAAGTTCGAAGCCGAACTTTGCGGCGAAGTTCGGCCAAACCCGGTGAACCTGAACTTCCAGGTGTTTGCTGAACCCTAGCTAGGAACAGTGCCACAAAAATAATTTACACCTTCCTCATGTGCACGTAGGCGACAGAATGTTCACCGTTATTTTGTAGGCCCGAATACCGGTGTACCTCACCCCCTTGCAAATCAGCCAAGCAGTATGAGCCCCAAGTCATGCAGCAGTCTCCTATGATTTTTGATGACTCTGCTGGCAGGGTTTCCGAAGGCAGTCCACATAACCCTGCTCCAGAAGTGGAAGAGATTGAGTGCACTGATGCCCAACCACTTATGTTTCAGGATGTGGACATGGGAGGACCACCGCAGCACAGCTCTCATGATGACAAAACACAGGTGCCAACTGCTGCGTTATTCTGCAGTGTGCAGACCGGCAAGGAGGGCAATGGTGAAGAGTGGGTCACCACCACCACCACCTGGGTCACCAAGCATCTCCACAATGTCCCCTGGAAGTGTTCAGCTCTCCATATCCCAAACACTGGAGAGAAAGAGGAACTACCACCCTACCCACCTGCAATCCCTAGCCCTAAATGTCAGCATTTCAAAATTCCTGGCTTTTAAAATGCTGTCATTCTGTCTGGTGGAGACGGAGGGTTTTAAAAACCTTATAGCGGTGGCTGTCCCACAGTATGTCGTTTCCAGCCGCCACTACTTTTCCAGGCGAGCCTTCCCCACCCTGAACAACCAAGTTTGCACTGCGCAACGCCATCTGTGGCAAGGTACACATAACCACTGATACGTGGACCAGTAAGCACGGGCAGGGACGTTATATCTCCCTAACTGCACACTGGGTAAATGCAGTGGCAGCTGGGCCTGAGACAGATAGCAGTTTGGCGCATGTCCTTCTGCCACCAAAGGATGTAGGATGTTTCTCTTTGCTCCTGTTGACTCCTCCTCTTCCTACTTCGCTTCCTCCTCTACCGCCTCCTCATCTGGTCAACGTAACACCTGATGTAGAAATATTAATAGTTGAAATCCGCTCGCATCAAACTTTGTGCAAGGAACAGCAAATCCCTGAACCGCAGTCAGACAAAGGTGTTACTCTTGAGTTCTTCTGAGCAACTGCCTTGATCCCGCCCAGTCTGTACACTTTTATTGTTTACTCACAAAAGGTGTCACAATAGAAAAGGGGCTAGCCCATCACCCGACCACTTACTTCATGTAAAAAGGAAGTTATGACATGCAAGAAGATGACATAGGAAGACAAGACACCATCATTTAGAATAACATAGCCAACTAACAAACACATGTATCCTATAACCACTGGAGTTAACGTTATCCAGCCTTGATCAGTGATCAATGCCAGATAAAGTTACTATGATCCTCATGCATGTTTATTTACAGGACAACGTCGTTATATCCAACGGCTGATCAGGCACACTAGAGGCAACAAATGCATGTTCCTTTTATATATTGTTCTCTTAACAAATGCATCCATGTCAAGCCTATAAATCCACGTTTTGCGCGGGCGCTAGCCGACATCTATACTTATCCAACAAAACACTGCTCTGCTGAACATATTAGTCTCCCCCAGCACACAGCCCAGTGCTTAGCACATTGACCATTCTCCAACGGAGACCTCTGCGCCCAGCAGCTGTGACAGGACATACACAGGAAGATATCCACTCCAATGGTTCACCGTGGCACTGAGAGGTATGATAACAATACACAATATATTAGAAACACATCCTAATAAAATTTCCACAACAGACCTTTACCACCAACTTCAGCACAGCCAGCGAAATGACAGAAGGTTGTTTTGAAATTCTGTTTGGTGGGGAAAAAAACACACCGCGCAGGAGCTGTGGACGGGCATGGAAAACAGACCGATGGGTGGTTGGTGCCAGTGAGCCTCAAGCCCGGCCTGGTGTTGTGCGATAATGGGTGAAATCTTATAACAGCTCTTGGCCTAGCCAGTTTGATGCACATCCCTTGCCTGGTGCATGTACTGAATTTGGTGGTGCAGAGGTTCCTGAAAAATGACCCCGATATGTCAGAGCTGCTGCAGAAAGTGCGGTCCGTTTGTGCACGCTTTTGGCGTTCTCACCCTGCTGCAGCTCACCTGTCTGCGCTGTAGCATAACTTTGGCATTCCCGCTCACCGTCTCATATGCGACGTGCCCATCGTTCCACCTTGCACATGCTGGAGAGACTGTGCAAGCAACTGCAGGCGATAGTGGAGTTACATCTGCAGCACGCATGAGTAAGTCGCTCTGCGGAACAGCACCAGTTCAACACCAACGAGTGGGCCTCCATGCCGTGTTGCACTGTTTTGAGTATTCCACCAAGTGGCCACCAGGGCCAGTACTGATGACACAGTCCTCAGTGTTTTTATTACTTCTTTGTCTCTTTGAAAAAACGCTTCGGGCGATGAAAGAAGAGGATGTTGCACAGTTGGAAGAGGAGGAGGAAGAGGGATCATTTCCACGGTTATCAGGCCAGTCATTCACAAGTGGCTCAGAGGGTGGGTTCCTGCATTAACAGAGGCCAGGTACACAATTGTCCAGCCACAGCACAGTTCTGGAGGATGAGGATAAGGAATATGATGATGATGATGAGGAACCGTGTTCACAGCAGGGTCGCACCCAAAGCAGCTCATGGGCATCAGTGGAGCATGGCTGGGGGTGATTCAGTGGACACAGACGATACACCTCCCATTGAGGAAAGCTTTTCATTGCCTCTGGGCAGCCTGGCACACATGAGCGACTACATGCTGCAGTGCCTGCGCAACGACCACCGAGTTGCCCACATTCTAACCAGTGCTGATTACTGGGTGGCCACCCTTCAGGATCCCCGCTACAGAGACAACGTGCCGTCGTTAAGTTCCGTCACTGGAGCGTGATCGGAAGATGCGCAAGTACAAGCGCATGCTGGTAAACATGCTGCTGATGGCATTCCCACCTGACATCAGGGGCTCAGTGGACGCGCAAGGCTAAGGCAGAGGAAAAGGAACAAGTCACCAAGGCAGCTGGAGCACTGCCAGCACCTCAGAAGAGAGGGTTAGCATGGTCAGAATGTGGAAAAGCTTTGTCAGCACACCACAACAACCAACACCACCAGCTGATATGGAACATCTCAGCAGGAGGCAGCATTTGAGCATCATGGTGGAATAGTACATGTGCACATGCCTACACGTACTGACTGATGGGTCTGCCCCATTCAACTTCTGGATCTCCAAATTGGGCACATGGTCTGTGCTTGCCCTTTACTCCTTGGAGGTGCTAGCCTGCCCTGCGGCCAGTGTATTGTCTGAACGTGTGTACAGCGTGGCAGGGTGGGTGATCACAGACAAGCGCAGCCGCCTGTCCACAGCCAATGTGGACAAGCTCACATTCATTAAAATGGAACAGGCATGGATCCCACAGGACTTGTTTGTACCTTGTGCAGAATAGACAAGTATACTGCCATACCCAGCCATTGTTATACTCCAGCGCACTTTCTCTTTGCTTTCTTTTTTTATATTTCTAAATGTTTTGGGGTCTTCCCAAATTTATAAAATAAATAAATTAAAACTACAAAAATAGTGTTAGCTACCTCTTCCTCCACCACCACTTCCACCTACACCACCACATCCACCGCCTCATCAACCTCCTACTTCACTTTGACCTCCGCCTCCTAGTTCAAGATCATTACTTTTTTTTTTTTCTATGTTATTTTAATTGATATGTCTATCCACATTTGTTTGCAGGGCAATTGTCCTGCTCTTACCCCTATTTTGCTTCCTTTTGCAGCCCTCAAGCCCTTTCTATGACTTTTTTAGATCCATTTTAATGGCCAATGTTCGGATCCCATTTGACTTTAATGGGGTTCGGGGTCAAGTTCGAAGCCGAACTTTGCGGCGAAGTTCGGCCAAACCCGGTGAACCTGAACTTCCAGGTGTTTGCTGAACCCTAGCTAGGAACAGTGCCACAAAAATAATTTACAAGTGCAGGGAAAGGATAGGGAGGAATCATTTCACAGCATCTTAGTGCAGGGAGAGATGTCAGAAGGCGCTAGGGACAGTGCTAGAAAAGCGATTTACAAGTACAGGGAAAGACTATTTGGGGATCCATATAGCCATTATACAGCTCTGTCATTCCAGAAATGTGTTCTTGGGGTGCAAATGTTATGTTGAAAGCCTTTAGTGGCTCATATCTTTTTAAATAAGAAAAATATATACGCAGTTCACTTCTGCAGTTATATGTGTTGAAAGCTTACAGAAAGAAAAAATATATATGCACTTCACTGGTGCACTTATTTGTGGCAAAAACGTTTAGTGGCCTATTTTATTATAGAAATAAAAAATATACACACTTCGCTGGTCAGTTATTTGTGGCGAAAGGGTTTAGTGGCCTATTTCATTATAGAAAGAAAAACATATACACATTTCACTGGTGCAGTTATTTGTGGCAAAAGCGTTTAGTGGCCTATTTCAGTACAAATAGAAAAATATATACCCATTTCACTGGTGCAGTTATTTGTGGTAAAAGCATTCAGTGGCCTATTTCATTATAGAAAGAAAAATATATACACACGTCACTGGTGCATTTATTTCTGCTACAAGTGTTTACTGTCCTATTTCAGTACAAAAAGAAAAATGTATTCTTAGTTCACGTCGGCGGTTATATGTGAGAAAAGTGTACAGAAAGAAAAAAATATGCACTTCACTGGTGCACTTATTTGTGGCAGAAGTGTTTAGTGGCCTATTTCATTATAGAAAGAAAAAAATATACGCACTTCACTGGTGCACTTATTTGTGGCAAAAGCATTTAGTGGCCTATTTCATTACAGAAAGAAAAATATATATGCACTTCACTGGTGCATTTATTTCTGCTGAAAGCATTTATTGGCCTATGTCAGTACAAAAAGAAAAATATATTCTCAGTTCACTTCTGCAGTTAGGTGTTGAAAGCGTACAGAAAGAAAAACGTACTTCACTGGTGCACTTATTTGTGTCAAAAGCGTTTAGTGGCCTATTTCAGTACAGAAAGAAAAATATATACGCACTTCACTGGTGCATTTAAGTCTGCTGAAAGTGTTTACTGGCCTATTTTAGTACAAAAAGAAAAATATATTCTCAGTTCACATTGGCGGTTATATGTGTTGAAAGCATGGCTGGGAGTCAGCAGGGTGGCAGCAATGGAAGGTCGGGAGCCAAACGTGCCCGGGGGAGACCACCTGCTTCACAGCAGCCTACCTGTCCAGGAAGTTATGACGGTAGCAGTCAGTGCGGTGGTTATATGTGTTATTTTGTATTTCAGTACAAAAAGAAAAATAGATTTTCAGTTCATGTTGGCAGCGGTTATATGTCTTGAAAGCGTTTAGTGGCCTATTTCAGTACAAAAAAGAAAAATACATACTCAGTTCCCGTCTGTGGCGGTTATATGGCTTGAAAGCGTTTAGTGGCCTATTTCAGTACAAAAAGGAAAATATATTCTCAGTTCACGTCGGCGACGGTTATATGTCTTAAAAGCATGGCTGGGAGTCAGCAGGGTGGCAGCAGTGAGTCAGCAGGGTGGCAGCAGTGGGAGGTCGGGAGCCAAACGTGCACGGGTTAGACTACCTGCTTCGCAGAAGACTATCTGCTCGGGTAGTAGTGGTGCAGGAATTCACGGACGTAGCAGCAGTAGCAGTCAGTCAGTGCTTCGGTTATATGTGTTATTTTGTATTTCAGTACAAAAAGAAAAATATATTTTCAGTTCACTTCGGCGGTTATTTGTGTTGAAAGCGTTTAGTGGCCTATTTCAGTACAAAAAGAAAAATATATTTTCAGTTCACGTTGGCGGTGCTTATATGTCTTGGAAGCGTTTAGTGGCCTATTTCAGTACAAGAAAGAGAAATATATACGCATTTCACTTCTGCAGTTATATGCAGTAAAATCTCCATGATGTCTACATGATAAATCTGCAGTGTGGGGGCCCCGTGTGGCTTCTACACACTGTCAAAATTATCCTTCAGCGGGACAAATAGATGCCAGATGATCGGGACGTATATGACCTCCCCATGAGCTGCTGTCGGGAGCAGCGGTTCATTTGAGACGTCCGTATAGTGCAGGGGAAATCCGAAGACCCTCTCCATCTCCATGCTCAGTTATACGTGGCAAAATCTTTATTGATGTATTTCGGTCTAAGTTATATGTGGTAAAACGTTTTGGGATGTATTTCGGTCAAAAAAAATTTTTTATTCAGCGTTCAGTGCTGTAGTTATATGCGGTAAAATATTTAGTGATGTATCTTGATGAACTTCACAACTCTTCCGGGCTCAAAGCTATCTAGACTCTTTGTCTTCTCATTGTCTGTAACTACTAGACGCCTGTTCATTCCAGGCAGGTTCCCCAGAAGTATCTGGGTCAATGAACAGCCGATACCGCACTGGCATTAATCTTGACAGGATTCGTCTCCAGGTGGAGAGAAATAGTTTTTTGGAATGCTTTCTCCATCGTAACCACGCAGTTGCTTAAACAGAAGACTGGCGGATTCTCTCCTGTCTTACGCAACACTTAATTTTTATTATTGCAGTTATTAAATATTGAATATTAAATTGAATCAAAACTTGATTAAAATTATAAGATATTAAACTTAAATTCGCCAATATATTATACTAATCTTCGAGGGAAATTCACAGACAATCAATTTGCCAAGCCTTTTGTGCCGCAGAACGTGCATTATTAAACCGTGTTTTAAGCCGCACTTTATAAAGTTGAGAAATTTTAACCTTCTATTCTGTTCCATATTCTCTATAAATGAATAGACGAAGTGGCCACTCTGTGGGCTCCTCATGCTGCTGCCACCTCCACAATCTCTCGTCATCGTGCCACTCTGGCCGCCTCATGCTGCTACCACCTCCGCAATCTCTCGTCGTTGTGCCACTCTGTGGCCTCTTCATGCTGCTTCCACCTCCACACTATGTCACCTTGCCACTCTGTGGTCTCGTGATGCTGCCACCACCTCCACACTCTGTCATTGTGCCACTCGGTGACTTCGGCATACTGCTGCCATCTCCACACTTGGTTATTGTGCCACTCAATGGCCTCCACATACTGCTGCCACCTCCACACTGTCATTTTGCCACTCTGTGGTCTCTTCATGCTGCCAACACCTCCAGACTCTGTCATTGTTCCACTATGTGGCCTCCTGATGCTGCTGCAACCTCCAGACCCTGTAATTGGGCCACTCTGTGGTCTCCTCATGCTGTTCCCACCCTCCCCACTTCATGACTGGGTTGAGGGGTTCTACACCACTATGTTGGGGGGCATACACCTTTTTGATCGCTTGGTGTTGCACTTTATGTGATGTTAGGTGACAAAAAATGTTTTTTTTTTTGTTTTGTTTTTACGGTGTTCACCCGAGGGGTTAGGTCATGTGATATTTTTATAGAGCTGGTTGTTACGGATGCGGCAATACCTAATATGTATACTTTTTTCTATTTATTTCACTTTAACACAATAATAGCATTTTTGAAACATAAAAAGTTTTATTGTGTCCATGTTCTGAGAGCTATAGTTTATATTATTTTTTCAGCGATTTTCTTATATGGTGGCTCATTTTTTGTGGGATGAGGTGACTGTTTTGTTGGTACCATTTTGTGGGATATACGCCTTTTTGATCACTTGGTGTTGCACTTTTTGTGATGTAAGGTGACAAAAAGTTTTATTTTTTTACGGTGTTCACCCAAGGGGTTAGGTCATGTGATATTTTTTATAGAGATGGTTGCTATGGACGCGGCGATACCTAATATGTATACTTTTTTCACTTTAACACAATAATAGCATTTTTTAAACAAAAAAAATGATGTTTTAATGTGTCCATGTTCTGAGAGCAATTTTTTTTTTTGCGATTTTCTTATGTAGGGGCTCATTTTTTGTGAGAATAGGTGACTGTTTATTGGTACCATTTTGTGGGACATGCACCTTTTTAATCACTTGGTGTTGCACTTTTTATGATGTAAGGTGCCAAAATGGCTTTTTTTTAACATTTTTTTTTTTTACGGTGTTCACCCGAGGGTTATATCATGTGATTTTTTATAGAGATGGTTGTTATGGACGCGGCAATACCAAATATGTTTATTTTATTTTTTCTATTTTTAATTTTTTTTTAATTTCTTACTTGGGGAATTTTATTTTTATTTTTTTATTTTAACACTTTATTTTTTATTTTATACTTTGCGTCCCCCATAAGGTCATACAAGACCTCTGGGGGACATTAAACTTCACTTTTTTTTTCCACTATTGGTTTCTCCTGTAACTGGGGCTGACATAGTAGTTACAGGGGAAATACACCCCCCAGAGAGGCTGTACAGCGGTATACTGCGCTGTACAGCCTCAGTGCAGGGCTGATCGAGGTCTGTACAAGATCCGACAGCTCCTGCACTCTACCGGCCCCAGCAATCACATGCCCGCTGGGCCGGAACAGGAAGCGCATTGCGCTGTGTATACTGCGATCTAGAAGGCAAGGACACCTGGGAATTGTCCCTGCTTTCTCTCTGGGTTGCCCTGCTGTCACTGACTGCGGGCAAACCGCTCTGCAGCTGCATGATTAGCATGCAGCTGCGATCTCGGAATGGACGTTCAGAAATGTCCATTCAGAGATAGAGATCTTATAGTCAATGGGCAGATGGGAGGTGGTGAAAGGGTTTTTCTGGTTTGCATCAGAAGCCTCAAAAATATTAAAAATATTAATTTATAAAGGTAATGCAGTAATGGGGGCAGTGATAGGGGAGTAACTATGCAATTGGATGGGTAGGAGGGGCTATAAACTAGCTGGGAATTGTTAGGGGTGGCGCTAGAGCTGTGGCAGATAAAGGAAAAGTGTATCATGGGTTTGGTTGGATACAGAAACAAGAAGTGCTGCTTGCAGAATGTAAACAAACCAGAGTGATGTGATGTGAAGTGGTGAAACCAGGTTAGGAGAGTCCAAATGGAAAAACGTATGAGGAAGATGTACATCGGTAAACAACTACATTGCTACATTGTTGAGCGAAGTGAAGCATTTGAAGTGGAATTCGGTCCAAAGTTTAGGAAAATTTGATTCAAAATGAATCTGATTTTTCTTACGTTTTGTGGCAATGAATCAGGTTTTCCTAAAATGGCGGCTGCACATGTTACAAAGTAAAAACAAGAAGCCTGGGAATGCGAGATCAACCATAACGCATTCAGCCAGCCAATCTGTGGATAGCCATCCCCTGTGATGTCACAGCCCTGTAAAACTTTCATCCCATGCGGTCTTCGCCATTGTCCTGTGAGCTGAGTATAGGGAGAGACATAGAAAGTGCTCATGTGCTAGGGACAGTGTTGCTGAAAACGACTGATAGAAGAATATTAGAGAGGGAGAGTGCAGGAAGCCTTATTCTGCATCAGTTTTATTTATTTATTCCTTTCAGCTGCACAGGGGCCCAGTGCGTGAGGGGGACCCTTCTTACTGGCTGCAGGGGGAGATGAGTGCTTCCATTGTGGAAGAGCTCATCTCCCTATATTCATCTGTATCGCCGTCCTTAGGATGACGATACAGATCGCTGTGCTGCATCAGGGCAGGGGAGAGGCATCTCCCTTCCCGGGTCCTCTGATAGGCTGCAGGCCTAGTGCCCATAGCCTATTAGAGGCCGGCGCAGGCATACAGTGTGGGACACAGGCTAGAAGAGGCCTGCATTGCATCACTGACAGTGGCATTGAGGTAAATATACAGGGAGTGCAGAATTATTAGGCAAGTTGTATTTTTGAGGATTCATTTTATTATTGAACAACAACCATGTTCTCAATGAACCCAAAAAACTCATTAATATCAAAGCTGAATATTTTTGGAAGTAGTTTTTAGTTTGTTTTTAGTTTTAGCTATTTTAGGGGGATATCTGTGTGTGCAGGTGACTATTACTGTGCATAATTATTAGGCAACTTAACAAAAAACAAATATATACCCATTTCAATTATTTATTGTTACCAGTGAAACCAATATAACATCTCAACATTCACAAATATACATTTCTGACATTCAAAAACAAAACAAAAACAAATCAGTGACCAATATAGCCATCTTTCTTTGCAAGGACACTCAAAAGCCTGCCATCCATGGATTCTGTCAGTGTTTTGATCTGTTCACCATCAACATTGCGTGCAGCAACAACCACAGCCTCCCAGACACTGTTCAGAGAGGTGTACTGTTTTCTCTCCTTGTAAATCTCACATTTGATGATGGACCACAGGTTCTCAATGGGGTTCAGATCAGGTGAACAAGGAGGCCATGTCATTAGATTTTCTTCTTTTATACCCTTTCTTGCCAGCCACGCTGTGGAGTACTTGGACGCGTGTGATGGAGCATTGTCCTGCATGAAAATGTTTTTCTTGAAGGATGCAGACTTCTTCCTGTACCACTGCTTGAAGAAGGTGTCTTCCAGAAACTGGCAGTAGGACTGGGAGTTGAGCTTGACTCCATCCTCAACCCGAAAAGGCCCCACAAGCTCATCTTTGATGATACCAGCCCAAACCAGTACTCCACCTCCACCTTGCTGGTGTCTGAGTCGGACTGGAGCTCTCTGCCCTTTACCAATCCAGCCACGGGCCCATCCATCTGGCCCATCAAGACTCACTCTCATTTCATCAGTCAATAAAACCTTAGAAAAATCAGTCTTGAGATATTTCTTGGCCCAGTCTTGACGTTTCAGCTTGTGTGTCTTGTTCAGTGGTGGTCGTCTTTCAGCCTTTCTTACCTTGGCCATGTCTCTGAGTATTGCACACCTTGTGCTTTTGGGCACTCCAGTGATGTTGCAGGCCAAATATGGCCAAACTGGTGGCAAGTGGCATCTTGGCAGCTGCACGCTTGACTTTTCTCAGTTCATGGGCAGTTATTTTGCGCCTTGGTTTTTCCACACGCTTCTTGCGACCCTGTTGACTATTTTGAATGAAACGCTTGATTGTTCGATGATCACGCTTCAGAAGCTTTGCAATTTTAAGAGTGCTGCAGCCCTCTGCAAGATATCTCACTATTTTTGCCTTTTCTGAGCCTGTCAAGTCCTTCTTTTGACCCATTTTGCCAAAGGAAAGGAAGTTGCCTAATAATTATGCACACCTGATATAGGGTGTTGATGTCATTAGACCACAACCCTTCTCATTACAGAGATGCACATCACCTAATATGCTTAATTGGTAGTAGGCTTTCAAGCCTATACAGCTTGGAGTAAGACAACATGCATAAAGAGGATGATGTGGTCAAAATACTCATTTGCCTAATAATTCTGCACTCCCTGTATGTGTTTATTTTTTTTTCATTTACGCTATACTGGGGGCCCTATCTTATGCACTGGCACTCATGGGGGCACTATGGAGGGTGGAGGGGTAGGAGCACTATATGGGCCCTATTTTATATACTGACACACATGTGGGGCACTATGGAGGGGGATGAACACTATGAGGGCCCTATCTTATATACTGGCACATATGGGGGCACTATGGAGGGGAAGGAACACTATAGGAGCCCTATCTTATATACTGGCAAACATTGGGGGCACTATGGAGTGGAAGGAGCACTTTGGGGGCCCTTTCTTATATACTGGCACACATGGGGGGTACTATGGAGGGGAGAAGTGCTATGGGAGCCCTTTCTTAAATACTGGCAAACATGGGGGGTACTATGGAGAAGGAGGGAGAAGAGCACTATAGGGCATCTACTGGGGGCCCTATCTTATATACTGGCACACATGGGGGGCACTTTGGAGAAGGGGAGAGGAGCACTATGGGGCATCTACTGGGGGCCCTATATTACATACTGGCACACATGGGGGCATTATGGAGAAGGGGGAGAGGAGCACTATTGGAGTCATTATATAAGGGCATTATACTGGCCCACATTATGGGGGCAATTTAAACTGGCACGTTATGTCATGCACCATGGGGACAAGGGGAGGAGCACTATAGGGACACTATATAGAAGTATTTTAATCTGGTGCAAATTATAGGGCACTATGGGGACCTTAGCTCAACTGGGCGCACTAAGAGGGTTTTTGGGCACACAGTAGGGTGCATTGGCACACATTATGAGGGCACTATGGGGACATTGGGTGTACAGGGGGCACTAAGAGGAGGTATTTTTCATACTGCCTCAAAACATTTTCATGTACTGGCGCACATTATAAGGGGGCATTTTTCTACTGTTACACATTATAAAGATAATTATTACTACCGGGGGCTTTATGGTGGGCTTTATTACAATTGAGAGACTATGAGGAACATGAATACTAGTATAGCACTATGGGAGCATTATTACTTCTGGGGCACAGTGGGGATATTATTACTGTTGGCAGAGAATTTTACTATTGGTGGGATTTTGGGAAGCACTGTTACTGTGTAGGCACCCTGGCACAGTATCACCTTAGCACAGTTTTTTTTGGAGAAAATTATATTTACACTGTTAGTGTCAGGGACACTATTTCCTGGATTCAGCTATTTTTTAGGGCACTGTGTGCCAATAATTATTGAAGGCGGTACTATCTGTGTGTAACTAGTATTTGCAGGGGGGCTGTTTCTTCAGTATAGTTTTGGGGAGCACAGCGAGCACAGTATTTGGGGTGACAGGATGGGGTGTTCAAGAAGGTGGGAGGAAGATGGAAAAGTAGAAAACTAAGATGTCTGTCTGTCAAACTCTACAGAGAGAACATATGGCTGAAAGAAATCATCATGGCAATCTGGTCTGAAAGGAGAAGATGAGCACAGAGAACATCTACATCAAAGGACATGTTTCTGGATGTAAGAGTTATGTGGACATGTATTAGGCTACTTTCACATCTGAGTTAGTGATTCTGGCAGGCTGTTTCAGCAGAAAACAGCCTGCTGGAATTCACCAACTTCAGCACTGCTGGATGCAGACAGAATGCCCGCCAGCCCCATTGACTATAACGGGGTCAGGCAGAGATCTGGCAACAATCTGTCAAAAATTCTGAGAATCAGCTGGACATAAACCACTGCATGCTGTGGTTTGTATCTGGACGATTCCTTTCATTTTCTGCCAGCTCAGGTGGCCGGATCATAGTGCTGCAGGTGTGAAAGTTGCCTTAGGCCTCATGCCGTCATGGCACCTAACAGGTAGAATTTAGCGTAGGAACCCGTCTAACAGAGATCGCCTTGACGCTCGGCAGACGGGCTCAAATAATTTTGTACAAAACGATTTGCCAAGTATCTCGCACTTATAGTGTAGCACTTGTTATTATTATGCAATTTTGTACTTTATATTGCAGTTTATTGTCGCATTGCATGTTTCTGTCTTTTAATGTTGTTCCTTGCCATTGCAATGTGCTACTGCGGTTTGGTATGTGCTGACTGACCCCCTTTTTGGTTTTTCTTTGCAGTCTGTATTGGAGGTGTGGCTGCCTCCTCAGTCATGCACTCCTGACCACCCTGTCTGCTCCACAGGCTGATTTTAATTAGTGTTAGTACATAGTCAGGCCTGCTCCCCCTCATTCACTGAAGCCATGGCACCAGGAGTGGGACTCTCACTCCTTGGTAGCTGTTTGGTGCCGGTGGTGTTGTGGAGTGGGCCTGCTGTGTAACCTGCACTCCCTGAAGTGTATGGTAGCCGTCATGGCACCTAACAGGTAGTATTCAATGCAGGAATGTGGAACCTACACTCCCTGAAGTGTATGGTAGCCGTCATGGCACCTAACAGGTAGAATTTAGCGGAGGAACCCGTCTAACAGAGATCGCCTTGACGCTCGGCAGACGGGCTCAAATAATTTTGTACAAAATGATTTGCCAAGTATCTCGCACTTATAGTGTAGCACTTGTTATTATTATGCAATTTTGTACTTTATATTGCAGTTTATTGTCGCATTGCATGTTTCTGTCTTTTAATGTTGTTCCTTGCCATTGCAATGTGCTACTGCGGTTTGGTATGTGCTGACTGACCCCCTTTTTGGTTTTTCTCATGCACACGACCGCCGCATCCGTTCCGCCGTTTTAGCGTTTCAGATGCGGACCCATTCATTTCTATGGAGCCATTGAAAATGCAGATAGTGCACCGTTTGTCATCACCGTCCGTTTTATTCCTATCATTTGCATGGCAAACCTGTCTTGGAACCCCATTTTGCGGAACGGAACACAACAACGGTCGTGTGCATGAGGCCTTACCCAGTATGTTTTTAATGTTTTATATTGCTGTATGGTACAGATGTAGCAGGGTTGACACACAAACTCTTAACTCAAATTTCTTAACTCACCGTGTTATCTTGAAACAAAAGCCATTGAAAAGCAATTGTAGGTGTTTATTAATGCATTTAGATTAGGTAACACATCTCATAAAGCACGTGAGTTAACTCTACTACAGGTTATAGAATATATACAGGTTAGGTTTAGAATTTGGCTTGGGGGGGCCCAGGCACATTCGTTGCCCAGGGGCCCTCTGCTGTCTGTGTCCGCCCCTGATCAGCTATAAATGTAATTCAATACCAGTAAGATGGAAGCCTTTATTATTCCACTGCCAGCATGCCAACCAATATCATCCATTCTGCCCTCCCAATGGGGCCAGGTCTTAATGAAGATCATCCTCATATTTTGACTTTACAAATAATCCTTCAAAGTCTCCATGTCCTAGAAAAGTCAGCAAGATGCAGAAAAAAGAAGGAGCTGGATGTTCCTGATGACAAATTCTTATCAATATTAGATGTACAAAAGGAGGAAAAGAAGATGGCAGACAAAGGGCTCCCAACTGTAGGACAGGATAGTGCTGGGGTTGGTAAAGTGGGTATGCCATTAATATTCTATGTTTATTGTCAAATAAACTGCAGGAGATTGCAGGCAAGAACAACATAATATTCATATTCTCCTCCCACCTAACCAGCCACACCCCATATCAGCAACAGCCCTTGTTTAAATGTGCCATGCGGCCATTAAGAATGAAGAAGGACTATACAGTGCAGTCTTCATTATTACATGAAAGACACCTGCGGGCTAATTGGCCACGCAATTCTTCATCGCAGCATGGCCGCAACCCGCCCACAGCATGGGTGCATCGTGTGGCCATACCCTAAGGCAGAGTGGCCTGGGTATACCTGATTTATAGCGATTCATGACAAATTAATTTGGAACAAATCATATTTCTTGGCTAACTTTGTGCTGAAGTTGCTGAATTTAATTTTAATTTTAAAAACTTCGCTTATAGTAACCCTAAAGAGCCCTTTTAACCTCTTAAGGACATAGGGCGTACAGGTACGCCCTTGTGCCCTGGTACTTAAGGACACAGGACGTACATGTACGCCCTGTGTATTTCTGATAACTGCCGTGCGGCTGGCAGTGATCGGAACCCGGTGCCTGCTCAAATCATTGAGCAGGCACCTAGGCTAAATGCGCCGGGGGGTCCCGTGACCCCCCCATGTCGGCGATCGCGGCAAACCGCAGGTCAATTCAGACCTGCGGTTTGCTGCGATTTCTGCAGTTTCTGATCCCCGCGGTCCCTGACCGCGGGGATCAGAAACTTTAGTATGCCGAAAATATATCTGTATCCACCCCCCTGCACCCCTTAGTGATTTTTGCCGGGTGGGAGGTGCAGGGGGAGGGTTGCGGGCGGTGCGGCAGGCGGGATCGCGATCCCCCGCCCGCCTCCCATTGCGTAATCGTTGGCGTCTAGTGGGTATACCAGGGTGCCAGCACATTGCTGGCACCCTGGTATAAACGGCTGACATCGGTGATGCGATGTCAGCCGTTTAACCCTTTCCATACAGCGGTCCGTACGGACCGCTGTATGGAAAAGGTTAACAGCGCAGGGAGCTCCCTCCCTCTCCCATCGGGGGGCTGCTGTGCCTTTGCAGCCCCCCGATGGGAGAGGGAGAGAGCCCCCAGACAGCCCCCCGACAGCCCCGTCCTTACCCTTCCCCGTCTGCGCAGTTCTGACCATAACTGAGCAGACGGGGAAGGTTCCCATGGCAACAGGACGCCTTCTCAAGCGTCCTGCTGTCCATGGTGCTGAACAGATCTGTGCTGAAAGGCATAGATCTGTTCAGACAAAGTGTAAAATACAGTACAGTACTATATATTGTACTGTACTGTATTATACAGACATCAGACCCACTGGATCTTCAAGAACCAAGTGGGTCTGGGTCAAAAAGAAAGTGAAAAAAAGTGAAAATAAAGTAAAAATCAAAAAACACATTTATCACTGATTAAAAATAAAAAAAATGAAATTCCCTACACATGTTTGGTATCGTCGCGTCCGTAACGACCTGATCTATAAAACGGTCATGTTACTTTACCCAAACGGTGAACGACATAAAAATTAAAAACTATGATGAAATTGAAATTTTGCCCACCTTACTTCCCCAAAAAGTTAATAAAAGTGATCAAAAAAGTTGTATGTACTCCAAAATTGTAACAATCAAACCGTCATCTCATCCCGCAAAAATCATACCCTACCCAAGATAATCGCCCCAAAACTGAAAAAACTATGGCTCTTAGACTATGGAAACACTAAAACATGATTTTTTTTGTCTCAAAAATGAAATCATTGTGTAAAACAAAAATTGTAACAATCAAACCGTAATCTCATCCCGCAAAAAATGAGACCCTACTTGAGATAATCGCCCAAAAACAAAAAAAACTATGGCTCTTAGACTATGGAGACACTAAAACTTTTTTTTGTTTTAAAAATTAATTCATTGTGTAAAACTTACATAAATAAAAAAAATTGTATACATATTAGGTATCGCCGCGTCCGTGACAACCTGCTCTATAAAACTACCACATGATCTAACCTGTCAGATGAATGTTGTAAATAACAAAAAAAAAAACGGTGCCAAAAAAGCTATTTCTTGTTACCTTGCCGCACAAAAAGTGTAATATAGAGCAACCAAAAATCATATGTACCCTAAACTAGTACCAACAAAACTGCCACCTTATCCCGTAGTTTCTAAAATGGGGTCACTTTTTTGGAGTTTCTACTCTAGGGGTGCATCAGGGGGGCTTCAAATGGGACATGGTGTCAATAAAACCAGTCCAGCAAAATCTGCCTTCCAAAAACCGTATGGCATTCCTTTCCTTCTGCGCCCTGTCGTGTGCCCGTACAGCAGTTTACGACCACATATGGGGTGTTTCTGTAAACTACAGAATCAGGGCCATAAATAATGAGTTTTGTTTGGCTGTTAACCCTTGCTTTGTAACTGGAAAAAAATATAAAAATGGAAAATCTGCCAAAAAAGTGAAATTTTGAAATTGTATCTCTATTTTCCATTAAATCTTGTGCAACACCTAAAGGGTTAACAAACTTTGTAAAATCAGTTTTGAATACCTTGAGGGGTGTAGTTTCTTAGATGGGGTCACTTTTTTGGAGTTTCTACTCTAGGGGGGCATCAGGGGGGCTTCAAATGGGACATGGTGTCAAAAAAACTGTCCAGCAAAACC
This sequence comes from Bufo gargarizans, assembly GCF_014858855.1. Classification (NCBI taxonomy): domain Eukaryota; kingdom Metazoa; phylum Chordata; class Amphibia; order Anura; family Bufonidae; genus Bufo; species Bufo gargarizans. Next base: position 242,822,720 of record NC_058084.1, read on the forward strand.
TGCCTTCCAAAAACCATACGGCACACCTTTCACTCTACTCCCCGCTGTGTGGCCGTACAGTAGTTTACGGCCAAATATGGGGTGTTTCTGTAAATGGCAGAGTCAGGGCAATAAATATACAGTCTTGTTTGGCTGTTAACCCTTGCTTTGTTAGTGGAACAAATTGGTTAAAATGGAAAATTAGGCAAAAAAATGAAATTCTCAAATTTCATCCCCATTTGCCAATAACTCTTGTGCAACACCTAAAGGGTTAATGAAGTTAGTAAAATCAGTTTTGAATACCTTGAGGGGTGTAGTTTCTTAGATGGGGTCACTTTTATGGAGTTTCTACTCTAGGGGTGCATCAGGGGGCTTCAAATGGGACATGGTGTCAAAAAAACAGTCCAGCAAAACCTGCCTTCCAAAAACCATATGGCGCACCTTTCACTCTACGCCCCGCTGTGTGGCCGTACAGTAGTTTACGGCCACATATGGGGTGTTTCTGTAAACGGCAGAGTCAGGGCAATAAAGATAGTCTTGTTTGGCTGTTAACCCTTGCTTTGTTAGTGGAAAAAATGGGTTAAAATGGAAAATTAGCCCAAAAAATGAAATTCTCAAATTTCATCCCCATTTGCCAATAACTCTTGTGCAACACCTAAAGGGTTAACGAAGTTTGTAAAATCAGTTTTGAATACCTTGAGGGGTGTAGTTTATAGAATGGGGTCATTTTTGGGTGGTTTCTATTATGTAAGCCTCGCAAAGTGACTTCAGAGCTGTAGTGGTCCCTACAAATTGGGTTTTTGTAAATTTCTGAAAAATTTCAAGATTTGCTTCTAAACTTCTAAGCCTTGTAACATCCCCAAAAAATAAAATATCATTCCCAAAATAATTCAAACATGAAGTAGACATATGGGGAATGTAAAGCCATCACAATTTTTAGGGGTATTACTATGTATTACAGAAGTAGAGAAACTGAAACTTTGAAATTTGCTAATTTTTCCAAATTTTTGTTAAATTGGGTATTTTTTGGTGCAAAAAAAATATTTTTTTTAACTTCATTTTACCAGTGTCATGAAGTACAATATGTGACAAAAAAAACAATCTCAGAACGGCCTGGATAAGTCAAAGCGTTTTAAAGTTATCAGCACTTAAAGGGACACTGGTCAGATTTGCAAAAAATGGCCTGGTCCTAAGGTGTAAAAAGGCTGTGTCCTTAAGGGGTTAAGCATGCATGTTTGCATTTTCCATGGGCACAAGAGGTCTCCTTTAGAGAAACATAGATGCAAAAGCTATAATTTTCAGCATGTTCTGATAACTATAGATTGTCAGCCCATGGTGGGAGTTGTAGCCACTGGCAGCATAGCTTTGCTCTCAGATAAAGCCTGCTCATTAAATATTTGCACTAGGCCCAACAGTGTAATAAAAGGGCCCTCATAATATCCTCTTGCCTTGTAATTCTACTGTAGCATTTTAATACAATATAGCAATTTGGTTTTTCTATTTCCTTTTTTTATATTCATGGGAGTAAAATATGGTTTACAGTATACTAAACTATAATTTTTACCTGTGTTGTAGATCACTCTGCTCCAGTATTACACTTTGGCTGGCAACTTTATTTTCTGTGTCAGCATACTTGCCATCAGATTTATACGCTGTTTAGAGGAGAATGTAACAATTGTGGCAGGTCTGTCACAATGAAAGTTAGATTGCCAGTGACAACACTGTACAATTACTGTGTGATGGCTTTGCACAGCATTTCAGAAGCTGAAATCCAAATTGTTATAATGGCTGACAGGTATTACAAGATTACAAGTTTTATTTGGGACATTCCGTTTTAATGTATGCTCTGTACTATTTGTATATTAAGTAAGAATACATTCTACTGGGGCATAACATCAATTTCAGTTCAGTTGTACAGTACATGGTGTATTTTGGATCATTAGCCTAAAATGCTATTCTATATAATACACTGAATATTTATTCAAGATATGAACAGCTTATGTATGTAGGCCACCAGTGCAGCCAGCAGCAAAAAAAAATTAAAAATCACTGCACATTTCAGAGGGAAAATGTGTATATACCCTGACAGCCATGTTACTCTTCCCCACAAAAACACACAATGCATTTACACCCACATGCTCTCGCCCTACAAATAATCGCTAAATAATTTGTTCTACCTACATACCGTTGCTGCCAAGTCCCGATTCCCCTTCTACACATGATCTATACATATAATCCTCCCCTGCAAATTAAAGGTCTCACGATAGATCATAAATATCAAATCAGTGGGAATCTGAAATCCTGCACCCTGATTGATCAGCTGTTTAGCCAGCAGTGCTGGAAACTATACTGTGGGTGGTGGAACCAGAAGTCCAAGGTTCCATCCACTATCAGTCACCCCCTCTCTCTCTGTCTTTGGCCTCTTTCCCACAACCATTTTTTTTCCCTGTCTTTTGCATTCCGTATATGGAGCCATTTATTTCAATGGTTCCGCAAAAAAAAAAAAACTGAATGTACTCCGTATGCATTCAGTTTCTGTATTTTTGTTTTTCCGTTCCGTTGAAAGATAGAACATGTCCTATTATTGCCCGCAAATCACGTTCCATGGCTCCATTCAAGTCAATGGGTCTGCAAAAAAACGGAACACATACAGAAATGCATCCGTATGTGTTCCGTATGTGTTCAGTTTTTGCGGAACCATCTATGGAAAATTTTATGCCCAGCCCAATTTTTTCTATTTAATTACTGTATACTGTATATGCTATACGCAAAAACGGAACAGAAACGGAAACACGACGGAAACAAAAAAATGGAACAACGGATGCATAAAAAACGGACAGCAAAACACTGAAAAAGCCATATGGTCATGTGAAAGAGGCCTCTATCTTATCAAGATATCCAAAGTAGACAACATAAAGAGGAAAAATCCTTTGAAGACAGATATCAGACATTCCTACAGATTAAGAAATATGAGGATAGTACATGTATACTCAAAATATGAAAAGCAAAAAAAATTGTGGCATTAACCACAGATCGGAACTAGTAACTGTATAAAAAGCACCTGTCAGCAGGACCAAACCTCAAAAAAACAGGTATAATGCCTAGTAGGGCAAATCCTGCTAAGTATAGCCATAAATCTGTTTGTTTCTATGGTGCAGCATTTTGGTGAAAATTTTCATGTTTTTTCGTCAAATATTGCTCTTCATAACACTGGTAAAATGGAGTAAAAAATTTATTTATTTATAAAAAAAATACCAAATTTTCCAAAAAAGTTTCAATTTCTCTACTTCTATAATACATAGTAATACCTACAAAAATAGTTATTACTTTACATTCCCCATATGTATACTTCATGTTTGGATCATTTTGGGAATGATATTTTATTTTTTGGGGCTGTTAAAAGGCTTAGAAGTTTAGAAGCAAATCTTGAAATGTTTCAGAAATTTTCAAAAACACCCTTTTTAAGGACCGGTTCAGGTCTGAAGTCATTTTGTGAGGCTTACATAATAGAAACCACCCAAAAATGACCCCATTCTAGAAACTACATCCCTCAAGGTATTCCAAACTGATTTTACAAACTTTGTTAACCCTTTAGGTGTTCCACAAGAATTGATGGAAAATAGAGCTACAATTTCAAAATTTCACTTTTTTGGCAGATTTTCCATAAAAAAATTTTTTTTCCAGTTACAAAGCAAAGGGTAGCAGCCAAACAAATCTCAATATTTATGGCCCTGATTCTGTAGTTTACAGAAACAACCCATATGTGGTCATAAACTGCTGTACGGGCACACGGCAGGGCGCAGAAGGAAAGGCATGCCATACGGTTTCTGGAAGGCAGATTTTGCTGGACTGTTTTTTTTTTTATACCATGTCTCATTTGAAGCCCCCCTGATGCACCCATAGAGTAGAAACTCCCAAAAAGTGACCCCATTCTACAAAGTAAACCCCTCAAGGTATTCAAAACTGATTTTACAAACTATCGAAGATGATGAGCCCCCCAAGGAGGCGGAGGCGCCGCCAGGCGGAGCAAGCAGACCTTCATGTTAAGTACCCTGTGGCCCACACTAGTACGAGCAGCTCTGGGGCTCGTAGTAGTTTTCCAGCCCACTAGATAAGTCCACCTGAGCCAGTTTCCAGTGGACTTGTCTGGTGTACCCCAAAGCATTTTGAGCCTGCGATTCCTGATTTTGTTGGTCAACCAGGAATCCAGATTTCCACAGTGGGCTTCACTGAATATGACTATTTTAGTCTTTTTTTCAGTGACCACTTTTTCAATCTGATGGTGGAGCAAACAAACCTTGCTCAACACCCAGGCTCCTTTTTGGCTGTGCAGCCGAGATGAGGAAATTTTGGGGCCTTGTGCTGCAAATGGGCCTAGTCAAAAAACCTAATGTCAGGCATTACTGGAGTGGGGACGTCCTCTACCAGACCCCACTTTACAGTACGGCCATGACACGTACCCGGTTTGAGGCCATCTGGAAATGCCTAAATTATGCAGATAATACAGCATGTTTTCCCCAAGGTGATCCTACCTATGACCGCCTGTACAAAATCAGGCCGGTCATCAATCACTTTGGGGCCAAATTTGTGCAGGCCTATGTACCTGGAAGGGAGGTCACTGTTGATGAGTCTCTCATTGCTTTCAAGGGGAGACTCATTTTCCACCAGTATGTTTCCTCTAAGCGGGCGAGGAATGGAGTGAAGCAGTACAAACTTTGTGAGAGTGCCACAGGGTACACTTACAAGTTTTGTGCGTATGAGGGGCGAGATTCCCGTATTCAACCCCCAGAATGTCCCCCCAATCTGGGTGTTAGCTGGAAACTTGTGTGGGACCTTATGCACCCACTGCTAGATAAGGGTTACCACCTGCACGTGGATAACTTTTATTCTAGTATCCCCCTGTTCCAGTCCCGCCGCCAGATCCACGTTCGCTTGAGGGACCGTTTGTAAAAATCAACGTGGCCTCCCTACCCACCCCCTCCAGGTACCTATCCCTAGGGGTGCGACCCGTGCCCTTACCAGTGTAAACCTGTTGCTGATCATATATAAGGACAAGAGGGATGTCCTTGTACTGTCCACAATTCACGGTAACGGCATCACCTCTGTCCCTGTGTGAGGTACCGCGGCAACAGTCCTCAAGCCTGATTGTATCGTCAACTACAATTGGTATATGGTCCTCAAGCCATATAACGCCATGCGCAAAACCTGGGCATGGTACAAAATAGTTGTGGTCTACTTGGTACAGGTTGCCTTGTACAACTCTTTTGTACTGTCCCAGAGCGCTGGCAACACAGGGAAATTCCTTTAGTTCTATGAGGTGGCCCTCAAGTACCTTGGGAACTGGAGGCGCCCAGATCGTCCTTGACCAACACTTTCCAGGTGTGGTCCCCCATACTGGAAAGAAGGGACGGACCCAGAAAAAGTGCAGAGTGTGTCACATGAGGGGGATACGGAAGGACACCACCACTCAGTGTGACACATGCCCCGATCATCCGAGCCTCTGCATTGACCATTGCTTCAGGGAGTACCACACTTCCATGGATTACTAAATTTATCTTCCCCTTCCCCATTTTAGCCACTGACAATCGGATAAAAAACTATGGTTCTCAGACTTGAGACACTAAAACTAGAAAAAAATATCTAAAATATTTAGTAAAACTAAAATAATAAAAAAATTAGGTATCGCCGCATCCGCAAGAATCAGATCTATAAAAATACCCTCAGAATAACAAGGTCAAAAAAATAAAATAAAAACGGCGCACATTTAAAAAAAAAAAAATTTCACCTTACATCACAATAATTGTAATAGCAAGCGATCAAAAAGTCATATTGCCCCCCAAAATAGTGCCAATAAAACCATCCTCTCATCCCGCAAAAAAATTAACCACTAGATAAGATAATAGGCTAAAAACAAAAAAATAACTGACTCTGACTATGGAGATTCTAAAATTATTATTTTTTGTTTATAAAAAGATAATATAGTGTAAAACATAAATAAATAAAAAATAGACATATTAAGTATCACCTCATCCGTAATAATCAGCTTTATAAAAATACCCCATGACCTAACCCCTCAGATGAAAACGGTCAAAAAAATTAAATAAAAACAGTGCCAAAACAGCAATTTTTGGGCAAATTTTACATTTTAATCAGTTTTTTTTTTACAGTAACAAAGCCAGGGTTAACAGACAAACAAAACATAATATTTATTACCCTGATTCTGAAATTAACTGAAACACCCCATATGTGGTCGTAAACTGCTGTATGACCAAACGGCAGGGCGCGGAAGGAAAGGAACGCCGTATGGTTTCTACTGTAGAAGGCAGATTTCGATGGCCTTTCTTGTTGTTGGCACCATGTTCCATTTGAAGCCCCCCTGATGCACCCCTAGAGTAGAAACTCCATAAAAGCGACCCCATCTAAAAAACTACCCCCTTAATATATTCAAAACTGATTTTACACACTTTATTAGCCCTTTAGGTGTTCCTCAACAGTTTATGGCAAATGGAGATGAAATTTCAGATTTTCTATTTTTGGTAACCTTGCCTCGCAAAAATGTTATATAATTAAACCAAAAATCATATGCACCCTAAAAATAGTCCCAACAAAACTGCCACCTTATCCCGTACTTTCCAAAATGGGGTCACTTTTATGGAGTTTCTACTCTAGGGGTGCATCAGGGGAGCTTCAAATGGGACATGGTGTAAATTAACCAGTCCAGCAAAATCTGCCTTCCAAAAACAACACAGCGCTCCTTTCCCTCTACGCCCTACTGTGTGCCCGTACAGTAGTTTATGGCCACATATGGGGTGTTTCTGCAAACTACAGAACCAGGGCAATAAATATAGCATTTTGTTTGGCTGTTAACCCTTGCTTAGTTAAGGGAAAAAATGGATTAACATGGAAAATTGCCAAAATATTGAAATTCTCAAATTTCATCTCCATTTGCCAATAACTCTTGTGCAACACTTAAAGGGTTTCTTAGATGGAATCACTTTTATGGAGTTTCTACTCTACGGGTGCATTAAATGGGACATTGTGTAAATAAACCAGTCCAGCAAAATCTGCCTTTCAAAAACCACACGGCGTACCTTTCCCTCTACGCCCTACTGTGTGCCCGTACAGTAGTTTACGGACACATATGGGGTGTTTCTGCAAACTACAGAATCGTGGCAATAAATATAGCATGTTGTTTGGCTGTTAACCCTTGCTTTGTAAAATGGCCTGGTCCTTAAAGTGAAAATGAGCCCGGTCCCTAAGGGATTAATTATTTCCTCAGCCAAATTCATCCAACAATTCAATTATTTTATAAAACAAGCATACAATAGAATTATGCATGGAAGGCTATGTATTAATTAAGTCCTAGGGTGACATGGTAATTGTGTGCTGAAGAGATTGCTCCCTGTCAACACTAAGTATACCCCTGCAGATACAAGTGACACACATGCATTCTGATACACATATTCTTTCATCTAAATTCTATTTGTATTATTGACTCTTGGAGGGAAAATAATATTTATGGTGAAATACAATATATACAAAGAATTTATGTTATGCTATAATGCTGTACAGTATATAAAACAATGTAAATTTAGCCACCAAATATGCAGTAGACATGTATTGGGAAACTTGTGAAGACTTACCACCATCTGACCCTATGAGTTTATCTGTGTCGGGAAAAAAATAAAAATAAAACATGGATAGAAGACTACCAGAGGTCACACACCCACTGACTATGTGAAGATACAGTATAAACTGTGCATACCACCTTAAACTCTAGTGTAGCATAGTGAGACATTCTGCCTAGAAAATGATTTGTAATAATGATTTATCTGTGCATCATCCATAGCCGTATGCTGGGAATCTGCCATCATTACAGTTATAGAGTGGATGGTATGGTTTTGTGGTAGACATATCTGCCACATGGCTTAAAACCTCAGTTTAGTCTCCTCACACCATACAACTTTATTTTGTCATTTCATATATAACATTTAGAGGTTTTCTTCTCTAAAGCTCACTCATCATGTACAGTAATGCCATATTTTCAAAAAATTTTAGGCATTCTCACAGCAGATAGGCATGGCTATCCATCCCCTGACAGACATATTTAGTTGTATGTAGTGTTATTTGTCTTAATGTCATTTTAACCATGATTCTGATTCCTCAGTAGCTGGACTTTTCTGATATATGATGATCACTTGAAATATCTTGAATGCTCACATTTCATCTCTATATGATTAATGTTGTGACTTCTGAAAATTACTCCAGAAATGAAGATGGTTATATTACTATAAAGGGAACAGTTACACATTCAGTTATTCTTTTTCTAACACTTTTACCGATTGTTTTTTTTTCTTTTTGAAAATAAAGAGTTTTTGTTTATTTCCTGTTGATCAGTGTCCATATTTTCTAATTATATGTCTCTGTGTATGCTTCCAAAAATTGATTCTTCACATTAAAAAGAAGTTGAAAGGTTAAACAGAAAAGGTAAAAAAAGTAAATTGATTGAACAAGATAAACCTGGGAATAGTAATTAACAGCAATTCAGAAAAGTAAAATTCTAAAATATGTTAAGCATTAAAGATACTTCTAAGCTCTTGATTTGGAATCGGTTATGGCATTAAAGTCACCTTAAGATGAGCTGGCAATGTAATATTCTTTTTGTATATCTTGGCATCCCCGTTGAAGATGATTAAAATGGCAATTAAGTGTGGGCTGACATTTCTAACTGAACAAAGTTTAAAATTAAAGGAAGAAAGGTCAGTAAGATGTTTTCCTGTGACTTTCTTCCTTTCACATTTAAATGAATGTCATTGTCTTTAATAAAATAAAATCGAATATGAATTTTGTATATGGAGTCATATGTTCTAATGATAGATTTTATAGATGTTATTATTTAATATTCTACCACTTTCTCTTTGTAGATTGATGTATTCTGTGTAATGAATATTTCAGATTGAAATGTAATTATAAACTAAGAACATTTTAAAACCAGACTTTGATTTTGAAATGTAAATAATTTGAAAATATATGAAATATCGTTCAGCTGTGTAGGAAATAAATATATTGAAAAGCAATTTCCTGTTCTGTTCAAGTAGAGCACAAAATGACAAACTATAAAGAATATTTATGTTTCATTACGTTCTACAGAAAAATTAAAAAAATAATGTCTTTATATTTTCCCAATGCTGACAAAATTCCTTCTGGAGACTGCTTATAAGCTTTTTATCAATTTACTGTGAAAATGAATTAATCTGCTAATTATGGGAAATTACTTTTCTCTGGCTATTGATTTTCAAATATGCCATAAGTTATATTTTCTGTAGTTTCAGTTTTGACCAGAACACTTGTCAAGCTTTCTTTTGGCTATAAAATTTTAACAAAAATAAAAAACTGAAAAATCCTAGTTAAACACATCTATTCAGCTATTGCTTCTGAATCACTGACAAAGTGAACTTGATATTGGACTGCAACATTATATGAATATAAGAAAAATGGTTACATATGTGTCATACACTGCAGGCAAAGGGAAACACCAACAAGGCTTAGAGATTAGGATCCCTTTCAGTGGTGTTTTTGAACTCGGCTTGCATTTTTATTCAACATTTCAATACATACAACAGGATTTAAAAAAAATAAAAAGGTTTGTGGTTGGGCAGAACATCAACAAGCCAGTTCAATAGTTGACCAAAAGCTGACCAGATGCTTTGAAACACAGTTAGGCAATAAAAATAAATCTAACAAACATAAGGAGCACCTACAGAATGCTGCTCTCTGAAAAAAATGCAACTGACCCCCCCCCCCAAAAAAAAAACACCAAATGTTTGAAGAGAAGCTACAAACAATACTTTTTGTAATATGTTTGATATTTCTAGACTGATTTGCAGCTAACATCTTACAGCAGTGTATAAAAAAAATCTGAAAAAACACCAGTAAACATGGCATTTTCCCATGGCATTTAATATATTTTTTGCCCGTTACGCCATTTACCGTATGCCATTAATATTGTTAAATTTTAATTGTACAGGCATTTTTGCACACAGTGATGCCCATGGTGTTTATTTTTATTTTAAGGAAAGAGGGGTGATTTAAACTTTATATATATATTTTTTATAGTTGCAAAAACCTTTTTTTTACCTTTTTTCACTTTTTTTAAGTCGCCTTGGGTGACAATAACTGGCAATTATTGATTGTCCACAGTGTTTATTGATGGATATATAGCCCTCATTGAACACTTCATTTTCAATATAACAATACAATGATGCCACCTAGTGGCTTGTATTGGTATATACCTGAAATAGGCACCAAAAGCGAATTCCGCTTCTAGACTGATCAGATACTGTGGTCACATTTGATCATGGCATCTGAAGGGTAAAATGTATGTGATCAGTCTTATGGCTGATCGCATACATTTGCCGCGGGTCTCTGCTATTTAAAATAGCAGAAACCCAACGGACATCGCACCCGCTGCACCCACAAGCAGGCGCCATGTTCAGGGACCGGACTTTCGCTGTACATATACGGCGGAGGTCTTTAAGGGGTTAAACTACCCTAGTAGAAACAGTAGTTTCATGCATAGTATTTTATATTATTTTGTGGCTTTTTTGCATGCATTTTTCTGACATCTTTGGCTTCTAGAAATGCACATGGCTTAAGAGAAAATGCCATTAAAAGCACCTTCTCAAATACTACATACATTTGTAAAAAAAAAAACATAAAAAAATACATGCACAAAATCTACATAAAATACGGAATGGATACATTTTGTTAATCACAATCTCAAGATAGTAGGGGAAAAAGAGTGGTGGAGCCAATTTATAGGCACTGCCAGCAGTCCAGATGGATAGACAATGGTCTTAAAACATTCTTTTTTATTTTAATGATACACGGTCAACGCATTTCAAGGGTGAAGAGGACAGTAAAAATGACATACACGTGCAGTGATTTAAAAAGCATGTTTTTTTTTAATAATGAAATTGGGGTGGGAGGGACAGAGTTTTTCTTAAGTTTCTTCAATGTATTTTAACATAACAACCACCTCAAGGTGTTCTGAAAAGCACTTTACTAAGGTATTTTTAAGTACACAATATTTAATCTTTAAAATGGATGCCATTGTGATTTGTAGACTATAAAATATTGCAGTGGAACAGAGTCCTAATACATTTTATTATAGAAAGATAAAGGTAAATGGTTTTATTGACAGATGCATAAACTTTCTATGGATGCCCTCTGTACCGTCACCTCTAAAATAGGAAAAAGTGGACCTTACTTAATAGAAAGGGATAATTGCATTTAAGTCAATAAGTAAAAAAGGCCTTTTTTAATAACTGCACAGCATAAAAATATATTATCTTTATTATTATATTGGGTGGACCTGACATAAACAAAATTAAATCACATACATCTTATTTGTAGTTTATTTGCATAGTTTGTTTTACAGTCTATTTTCTATATATATATATATATATATATATATATATATATTTATTTTATTTTTTATTTGATTAGAAGAAAATCAAGAAAATTATTCAACATCAAAGGGGTTATCCGGGAATTTGATATTGATGGCCTATCCGCAGGATAAGGCATTGCTATCAGATCAACTGTTTGAAGAGGCCATGGCTCTTATTGAGCTCTTATACCTGTTTGTAGGCCAGGGACATCACTGCACATCAGTCATGTGGCCTAAGCGCTGCTTAGTCCCATTCAATTGAATGGGGCTGAGTGACAATATCAAGCTAAGCTGCTATACAATGCTTGGTAAGCCATGAAGAGAACACAGCGCTCACTGGAGCTCTGGTGACTGCAGCAATCTCTTCAAACAGCTGATTGGCAGGGGTGATGGTAGTCCCAAAGCAATCTAATATTGATGCCCTATCCTGAGTATAGGTTATTATTTTTATCAAATTCTTGGATAATCCCTTTAAAATACTGTATGTGGTCACAAGAAAAATGGTGGAGATTTACTAATGAAAATGAGTCAGAATTCTTCTATGGTATTTTTTGTGACTCGCTTGACAAGAGGTCATGTCTCAGCAAAAGGTTGTGACTTAAAATACGCCATTGTGCATAAAAAAATGCACCACAAATTTGGCATACTTTTCTGGAGTAAACGGAGACACCAAATAAGTTGTGTGAAGTTAGAAGAACTTTATTATCTAGTAGCGCCACTATGATAAATCTGGTGTAGTTTAAGACTGTCTAGTCTATGTTTACACTGTGCAACCTTCAACGGTATTGGTAAATTAACCCCAATATGCTGTGTCTGTAAGAGCTTATGCACACAGTGTAACTGCATTCACAGAACCTGTATGGTTGCACAAGCTCTATGTGCTCCATTTGCCAATGCTTTGCTGCTGATGGAACAAACATTTCTCTGTTGGACATTTCCAATGAAGGCATGTGAAAGAATACTATGTCCCTGTAAACATGTATGGGAGCGCTGTTATGATGCATGCACAGAGCCAAAGTAAGACCATTTCAATTAATCTTTTTTTATTAGAAAATCTAAACAAAAAATAATAAAAGAACTGTCATTTACCTAATACAAAACAGATGAATTATACACTGATGTTGCATTGATATCTGTACACATAGAATGTATGCTTATATCAATACAGGGAAACTTGTTTATTTACTATTTTGGTACTTTTTCAGTACTTTATGAAATTTTATATTATTGTCTATTATTTAGTCCAATTTTAATTGGTTTAATCATTGCCACATCTATAACCATTTTATTTGATCTATTTGAGAATTTACTATAAGAGATTTTAATGCTAAATATTTTTAATTGGAATTTATTTACCCACTAGTGTATTGAGTAAATTAGCAAACAGTCTCTACTAAAAGTGCAAAGTATGCCAATTAGCTCATTTCATTTAAACCAGAGACTCATCAAAAAGAGAAGGGATCCATGGGTCCCTGGCTTCGCTGACATGAGCTAGTTTGAATATTTCACCTACAGCAAACATATTAACTGAAAATAGCAGTAGGCAACAGAAAACTCTCCATAGACAGTTAAAACATAGTTAACAACAGTCCTCGGGAAAGAAAAGGGGCCAACCACAAAAGGGCCAGGCAAAGGGGCCTAGACTTTCTTGGATGTTTCAGGCCAGCCATGGGGTTGAGGTTTGGTGCTTCTGAGGGAGAGGGGGTTAAATGTTCTGGAATATGTTGGCAACTAGAGTTGAGTGGCCACCTGGATGTTTGGGTTCGGCTGAACGTCACAAAAAAGTTTGAGTTCGGGACCCAAACTTGACCCCAAACCCGAACCCCATTGAAGTCAATTTTGACCCAAACTTTTGAGCACTAAAATGGCTCTAAACATTTCAGGGAAAGGGCTAGAGGGCTGCAAATGCCAGCAATATGTGGTTAAGAGCATGGCAAGTGCTCTGCAAACAAATGTGGATAGGGAAATGACTTTAAATAGCATAAAATACATAAAAATAAAAAATAATTCTCTTGATCTAGGAGGATGAGGTCCATGTGGAGTAGGAGGTTGACGGAGCAGTGGATGTGGCGGTGTAGGCGGAAGAAGCGGTGGAGGAGGAGGTAGCCTACACTGGTTTTTGGTTTTAATTATTTATTTTTTAGCTTCAATTAGGGTACACCCCAAAACATTGGGAAATATAACCTGTGATAACCTCCTCCAGTCATGCTAAAAACACTTTCAGACAATACACTGGCTGCAGGGCAGGCAGGCGTAAAGGGCAAGCTCAGGCCATGTGCCTAATTTGGAGACCCAGAAGTTGAAGGGGGCAGACCCATCAGTCAATACGTGTAGGCATGTGCACACATACTGCCCCACCATGTCACACGTCCCCGTGATGTTCACAATCCATTTGGATATCTGCTCCATCAACTTTAAATGCTCTTTTCTGCTCCTACCATGTTGATCACGGTTATCGGCGAATGAGGGTTCAACGCCGCAGAGGGAGCGTGAGAAAGAGATACCACATCCAAGGGAGGACAATGGATGAAATGAAATCTTGATCGAGCGGAAAAGTGGGACAAATTAGTAAAGCTGAAGCTTACAAGTAAAGAAGGTGGCGCGCGTCAATCAAAGAAGTGGGGGGGAAATGCCCCTGCGTCTTATGGGGCGAATGCTGCCATTTTACATCGCAGTCTGCGATGCTGCAGCATTGCAGACTGTGATGTATCATCTGGACGGGGGAGGGAGGAGGGGCCGGTGTCATGCAAATGCGGCGGGTCCGGTGCGGCCACTGTACTCAGGCCCCACCGCTCACTCACTTCCTTAATGCCTAAACATTTTATAATAATAGCTTTCATTGAAGTTCCGATATGATCCCCAGCCTCATCTGTACCTTACTAAATGTCCTGTAGCAGGCAGAGCAGGGCGGGCGGCCGGACGTAACTCACTGACGTCACGTGCCTGCGCCGCCTACTTCATTCTTAAAGTAGGCGGTGCAGGCACGTGACATCAGTGAGTTACGGCCGGCCGCCTGCCCTGCTCTAGGACAATTAGTAAGGTACAGATGTGGCTGGGGATCGGAACTTTAATGAAAGCTATTATTATAAAATGTTTAGGCAATAAAGCAGTGAGTAAGCGGGGGGCGGGGTACAGTGACCGCATTGGCCCCGCTGCATTTGCATGCCGCCGGCCCCTCCCACAGGTATGATAGGGGATATGTGGATGGCACTATTATGGGGGGGAAGTGATCTGTGGATGCCACTATTATGGGGTGGGGGATATGTGGATGGTACTGTTATGGGGTGGGGGATCTGTGGGTGACACATATATAGCAGTGCCATCCACAGATCCACCCCCATAACAGTGCCATCTACAGAATCACCTCAATAACAGTGCCATCTACAGATCACCCCCCATAACAGTGCCATCCACAGATCCCCCCATAACAGTGCCATCCACAGATCAACCCCCCATAACAGTGCCATTCACAGATCCCCCATAACAGTGCCATCCACAGATCCACCCATAATAGTGCCACCCACAGATCCCCTCTATAACAGTGCCATCCACAGATCCCCCATAGTAGTGTCATGCACAGACCACCATTAGTTCAAAACCCACCAAAAGCACACCTTTTGGTAAAAAATATATTTTTTCTTATTTTCCTCCTCAAAAACCTAGCTGCGTCTTATGGGCCGGTGCGTCTTATAGGGCGAAAAATACAGTAGTTTTTTGCCCAAAATGGGTGTTTTTTTTAATTACAGAATAGAACACCAGTATCTAACGCATGTATCTCACACTGACAGATGCAGCAAAGGCTGCAAAATTAAGTATTCTGCCCAAAATGGGTGTTTTTTTAAACCCAGAATATGATTGCAGTATTTCAAGCTTGTATCTCACACTGACAGATGCAGCATAGGCCCCAGATGTAGGGTATTGCCAAAAATGGATGTTTTTTTTGAAACCCAGAATATTATTGCAGTATTGAAAGCTTGTATGTCACATTGACAGATGCAGCAAAGGCTGCAAATTTAGTTTTTTGCCCAAAATGGGTATTTTTTTTTTATAACAGACTAGAACACTAGTATCTATCATGTGTATCTCACACTGACAGATGCAACAAAGGCTGCAAAATTAAATATTTTGCACAAAATGGGTGTTTTTTTCAAACCTAGAAAACTATTGAAGTATTTCAAGCTTGTCTTTCACACTGACAAATGCAAAGGCACCAGATATAGGATATATCCAAAAGTTTTTTTAAGCCCTGATTTGTATTGCAGTATTTACAGCTTGTATTTCACACAAGAAAATGCAGCATAGGCCCCAGTTGTAGGGTGTCTTTTTTGGGGTCCGCACAATTATTCACTACTTCCTCCTCTCTCAAAGAGCCTCCAGTTATGCAAGCACTAGTGGGATGCCATATACTCCAAATACTCCTCTTTCTACTACAGCTCCTGTAGGGAGCGCGTTCCTACGCGTTGTAAAACGCTCAACAGGCAAGAACCAATGATTCCCTATGGGAATGGTTCTCACCTGAGTGTTTTACAGCGCGCACGATCGCGCTGTAAAACGCCCGACGCCCTAAGAAGTACAGGAGCTTCTTTGGGGTGTTTTGTCACCCGTTCCCGTACATAGACTTCCGGGAACGTGAGACAATGGACGTTCGCTTGTTCCGGAGTCGCGATTATAAACGCGCATACAATCGCGCGCTCCATCCTGAACGCTCAGGTCTGAACCCAGCCTCAGTGATGTAGTTCATACCTAACTGCAAGGTATGTGTTTGCAAAGTCCTCCCTGGTGTAGGGGAACTGTACTTCCATGATGTCTCCACTCAATCTACAAGGCAGGCCGCAAGATCGAACTCCACATTGAGCCCCTTTGGTTGGAGTGTATCTAATTCATAAATCCATTTAACTTCACATCGATCTATCTTTGCAACCAAATTCCCTCCTCTCCAATTACTTTTCACTACTTCCACCCCCGTAGACTTTAACCCTTTCGGGTTCTTATGATGTTTGTTTTTGAAATGCAGGGACACCCCATGCAATTCTAGACCCTAATTTATATTTATGATGTGCTCCTGCACCCGAACTTTGAGCTTCCTGGTTGTTCAGCCCACATACTGGAGGCCACACGGGCACTCCAGCACGTAGACCACCCCTGAAATTTCACAGGTAATCTCTCCCTTCACCTTAAAATCCTTGTTCATTGCAATTGAATGTACTATTTGCACATACCTCTCTATTTTTATTCTATTTTTACATGGGGGACAAAAACCGTACCATGTGAACTTCTCCTGACCTTTCTCCTTACCTTCCAATGAGATAGCGCTATGAACCAAGTGCTTTGGGGGCTTTTCTGAAGATAACATCTGGACGATCCAGTATTTCCTTGCCTAACACAGGGTCATTTTTAAGTACTCCCCAGTTTTTTTTTTTTATTGCGTTCTTCAACAATCCAGCCTGTACAGTATATTACGTAATAAAAGAGCATCTTCTTTTTAATCCCCTCTTTTTTTTTCTTTATAGCCTCCTATCTCTATTTCTTGGCTACACATACGAAGATCTTCCCTCTTATAGCTTTTTTCAACAAACCTAGCTTGTAACATCTTACTCTGTTCTCTGAAGGTAATTCTGTGCAATTTCGATGAATTCTTTTTATCTGGCCTTTTGGGATATTTCTCAACCAGGGCTTGTGATGGCAACAATTTTTTATCTATGTACCCATTTACATCTGTTTCTTTGAAAAATGTTTTAGTCTTCAATCTTCCATCCTCCATGATCCACTAGTGCCTGCATAACTGGAGGATCTTTGAGAGAGGAGGAAGTAGTGAATAATTGTGTGGACCCGAAAAAACTCATGCTGATATTGTGAATTGAGCCCACTTCACTCCTGGGACCCACAGCGGTAAATCCATTGTGAAACCACGGTTTGGAACTTTTGTGACTTTTTACCCAGATGTGGGGTATTGCCAAAAATTGGTGTTTTTTTAAACCCAGAAAATGATTGCAGTATTTCAAGATCGGATTTCACACTGTCAAATGCTGCAAAGGCCCCAGATGTAGGATATTGCAAAAAATGGGTGTTTTTTTAATCTCAGATTATTATTGCAGTATTTCAAGCTTGGATTTGAATGTCACAAAAGCACAAACAGTATGCTGTGCTGGTGCACTGAGCTTGCATAAAATCGCCGCCGCCGCCGCCCACCTAACTAACAGACACATAAAAGTTATTTTTCTGTGTCACTGGGCTCAGGGCAGGGTAAAAAGATTGTGCACTGCACCCACAAAACTAAATCTAGGTAGATCGCTGAGTTAACAAGCACTTCTGATTAAAGATTCTTTCCTATTCTCTCCCTCACAGCAGCATCATCCTCTCCCTACACTAGTAACAGCAGAGTGACGTGCAGTGTTACGTGACTCCAGCTTATATAGAAGCTGGGTCACATGCTGCACTGGTCAATCATAGCCATGCCATTAGTAGGTATGGCTGTGATGGCTTTAAGGGCACATGAGTGAAACACTTGTTGATTGGCTGCTCTGCAGCCTTTCAAAAAGCGCCATTAACTCGCCAAACACCGAACCCGAACTTTACTGAAAAGTTCGGGTTCGGGTCTGGGGTTGAAAAATTCTAAAGTTCGGTACGAACCCGAACTTTACAGTTCGTGTTCGCTCAACCCTATTGGCAACTATAAAACAAACAACTATCCACGTTTATTTGTTTTGCAAACCATGGAAGTCTTTATTACATTAAAAGCCCATACATATAACATGTTTTGAGAACCTTATTTAGCTACTGTATTTTTCTCCCTATAAGACGCATCTTTTTACCAAGACTGGTGTATAAAACACTAGTCTTTAGTAAAGGAGTCCAAATAAGCCTTGGAAAGTGGCAACCCCAAAATAATCCCCCCCCCCCCCATAGAACATACTTTACATACTTTAGGCTGAAACTGAGTAAAATCATTTTTCTCAATATAAAAAAAAATCTAAAACAAACTATTATATGGATAGTTTGGAAATATCTCATGATCAGTATTTTAGGTTATTACGAATTTTGTTTTTTTTAAGAAGTTTAAGTCAGGGAAACGTATAATAGTATGATAACTAGAAATATATATTTTTTAAATCCAGTAGGGTTGGGCTCAATATCTTTTATTGATTTAGAATTGAATCAACCACCTGATAGTAAACTTGAATGCATTTTTAAAATGGAAAAGTGACCTCCATTTTGAACAATCTTTAGATAGGCGTAGAGTCAATGAAAATTTAAATTGAATGTAATTAAAGGGGTTTTTCCTCAGGATAGGTCATCAATATCAGATCGGTGGGGGTCGACTGCCGGTACTCCTGACGATCAGCTGTTTGACGAGAAAACAGTACTTATATGAGCACTGCCTTCTCTTCACTGTTTATCTGTATGACGTCTACATCACAATGCAGAACAGTGGTACACTTCAATGGCATGGCTGTATTTAATTCACTTGAATATGAAGGAGCCGTCCCATTGAAGTGAATGGGCATGGCAGAGTTGTACTTACACCTGCTTCAATGTAGATGGAGGGCAGGTAAACAGTGAGCACTCTTCAAACAGCTAATTGGTGGGTCAACAAGAGTACAAAATCGGACAACCCCTTTAATAGAAACTTCTTTAAAGGTATTACATTGGGCATTTTTTACATCTGCCAGATTGAATAAAGTATTTCCTGTGTCTGATCCAAATTGCTTTAAAGGTTGTGGGAAAACAGGTTCTATATGCCACACATAAAGGGAGGGAACTGAACATGTGGAATCCCTATCAAATACATGGAGGCAGAAGCAATAATAAAATACCAGTAGGGGTTTGTTATAAGCCACCTAATATACTGGAGTCCACAGAAAATCTACTATTAGGGAAATAGATGAGGTGGTTATTATGGGGGACGTTAACTACCCAGATATAGACTGGAAAACTGAAATCTTTAGACATCATAAAGGAAACAGGTTCTTTGAAATAACCAAAAGCAATTACCTTTCCCAACTGGTTCAGGACCCGACAAGAGAGGTGGTCATACAGGACTTAGTATTAACCAATAGACCTGGCAGAGCAACACATGTGCAGGTTGGGGGACACTTGAGAAATAGTGACCATAAAATAATAACCTTCCAATTGTAATTGAAAAGAGTGTTTCTTAAGGAAGGCACAAGAACACAAAACTTCCAAAAAGCAAAATTGACCAGGTAAGAAAGACAATGTCCTGGATGAAAATGAATGCAACCTAAAAAAAAATTGATATTTTTTAAGGCATCGTAAATTAGAATTATGAGAGGTACAGCACATATCATATGGGGATAAAAGGGTGAAGAATAAGAAAAAAAAAACTATGTGGATTAATAGAAATGTAGAGGGAGCAATGAATGACAAAAAAAAAAAACATTTGATTTGCTAAAACTGTGAGGAAGTGAGGAAGCATTGAAAAAATATGAGGAAAAAAGTAGAATGTGTAAAAGACAGAAAAAAGTTGCCACGCTGGAGATGGACAGAGTTTTTACCAAAGACAGTAAAAACAACCCTAAATTGTTCTTCAATTATATGAATGGTAAAAAGTTTAACCCCTTAGGGACGCATGACGTACCGGTACGGCATGTTTCCCAAGTCCTTAAGGACCCATGACGTACCGGTACGTCATGGCTTTAATTTGCGATTCCAGCACCGCGGGGGTTAATCGGAACGGGATGCCGGCTGAAATCATTCAGCCGGCATCCCGTAACAGCACAGGGGGAGGTCATTTGACCCCCCCGTATTGGCGATCTCAGAAAACCGCAGGTCAATTCAGACCTGCGGTTTTCTGCGTTTCCGGTCCATTTGGGTCTCCGGTGACCCGATGAACCGGAAAAGGACTGTGATCGGTGGTGTGATTACACACCGCCAATCACAGTCCGTGGATTTGGAGAGGTGGTGCTGGCCCTGGTGCTGAACGCCGCTGTCCAGGGTGCTGATTGGTGCAGGGGAGAGAGGCGCGAGATTCAAACTTCCTGCGCTCCTCTCTCCCCTCCTCTTCCTGTTCTGCATGAGCACCCGGCAGCACCGTCCAGCACCAGCTCCTGAGTCCCCCCTAATCGCCATCCATCACTGTCATGGAACCATGAACCAGACGTACAACAAGAGATAAGTGAAAAATAAGAAGGTTTTATTGAAAAGCAAGCCGTAAACAAAAGTCCAAACGGATGGCTAAACCGAAGCAGGGTCTTGCGGAGACAGAGGTCAGGAACCAGAAGGGTAGTCAGACGAAGCCAGGATCAGGAACCAACGGGGTAGTCAGACGAGGCCAGGATCAGGAACCAGAAGCAGCAGCAGTCTTAGAAGCATGTGAACACAGGAGGACCAAGCAAGGAACTGAAGCACAGACCTCCTATATATATGAGCTAGGCATCCAGCTCCTCCCAGTGGGAAGGAGAAGCCGCAGGGTGGGAGGCTACAAGAAACCCAGAAACCAAGATGGCCGCCAGCACATGTCAAACGAAGGAGAGTAGTAAGAAGGTAAGACCATGACAGTACCTTCCCCTCAAGGGCCCCTCCTCCGCGGAGTAAGGAACGGTTTCTGAGGGAAGCGTGTGTGGAAGGCTCGGAGCAAAGCAGGAGCATGGACATCTGCGGAGGGAACCCAGGAACGCTCCTCTGGACCATAACCACGCCAATGGACCAAAAACTGCAACCGACCGCGGACCAGGCGTGAGTCCAGGATATTGCTCACCTCATATTCCTCACGATTGCCCACTTGGACCGGACGGGGCCGAGGAACCGAGGAAGTGAAACGATTACACACCAATGGCTTCAACAGGGAGACATGAAACACGTTGGAGATCCGCATGCCAGGAGGAAGCGCAAGGGCATAGGCTACCGGGTTTACCCTGCGAAGCACTCGGAAGGGACCAACAAAACGAGGCGCCAGCTTGGGAGTGGGCACTCGAAGGTTGAGGTTGCGGGTGGACAACCATACACGGTCTTCGACCTGGTAGGAAGGAGCGGGCGCTCGTCTGCGATCAGCCTGGAGTCTCTGGCGCTGCGCAGAGACCTCAAGGGACCTCTGGATCTGTACCCAAGAAGCACGTAGGACGGAAAGGTGATCCTCCACAGCCGGAATATCCTGGGGAGAGAATACCTCCGGTAACACGGCAGGTTGGAACCCATAATTGGCCATGAAGGGAGACGTCCCAGAGGAAGAGTTCACTGCCGTGTTCCTGGCAAACTCAGCCCAAGGCAGGAGGTCAACCCAATTGTCTTGGTGATCGGAGACATAGCAACGAAGGAATTGCTCCAAGGCCTGATTGGATCGTTCTGCGGCCCCATTGGACTGAGGGTGGTAGGCCGAGGAGAAAGAGAGATGAATCCCCAACTGGGAGCAAAAGGCGCGCCAGAACTTGGACACAAACTGACTCCCCCGATCCGACACAATCTCCTTGGGCAAACCGTGCAACCGGAAGACCTCCCTGGCGAAAATCGTGGCCAACTCTTGTGCAGAGGGTAACTTCTTGAGAGGAACACAGTGGCACATTTTGGAAAACCGATCCACAATCATGAGAATGACCGTATGGCCTCGGGATGCAGGGAGGTCCACAATGAAATCCATCCCCAGGTGTGACCATGGGCGCTCCCCGGTGGCTATGGGTTGCAAAAGGCCCAACGGAAGGTGCCGAGGGGACTTACTCTGGGCACAAACGGAGCATGCCGCTACATATGCGGCGATGTCGGAACGTAGAGAAGGCCACCAGAACAGACGTGAAACAGTCCAGGACAGCTGATTCTTTCCAGGATGCCCCGCGGCCTTGGAGTT
Source organism: Bufo gargarizans (assembly GCF_014858855.1). Lineage (NCBI taxonomy): Eukaryota > Metazoa > Chordata > Amphibia > Anura > Bufonidae > Bufo > Bufo gargarizans. The sequence continues at coordinate 242,844,946 of NC_058084.1, forward strand.
ATGGTAGGTTCGCAACAACCGAATGCGCAACTCCTCAGGCACAAAACACCTGCCGTTGGGTCTCCCAGAGGGAGCACCAGATTGAGCCGCCAAAATCTGCTCACCCAGGGGAGAGGTCAGGCTGGTGCGAATGGCGGCCAGGATCTGATTCGGAGGTATGACCGAAGTCGGAATCGACTCCTCCCCGGACAGCTCGGAGTACTGCCGTGATAAGGCATCCGCTCTGATGTTCTTGGAACCGGGTAGGTAGGAGACCACGTATTCAAAACGTGACAAGAACAGAGCCCATCTGGCCTGACGTGGTGTCAATCTCTTGGCCTCAGAAAGGTAGGTCAGATTCTTGTGGTCCGTCAGGATGAGAACCGGAACCACCGAACCCTCGAGCAAGTGCCTCCATTCTTTAAGGGCCTGCACTATGGCCAATAACTCCCTGTCACCAATCTGATAGTTGCACTCCGCGGAAGACAGTTTCCGGGAGTAAAACCCACAAGGAAGCAGAGGACCCTCTGGTGTTCTACGCTGAGACAGGAGGGCGCCTACTCCCGTCTCAGACGCGTCCACCTCGAGGACAAAGGGCAACCCCGGGTTGGGATGCAACAGAATCGGAGCCGACACAAAGGCGGACTTTAGAGCCTCAAACGCTCGGATGGCCTCGAGCAGCCAGACCTGGAAATTACTGCCCTTCCTGGTCAGATCCGTGAGCGGCTTGGCTAGCATAGAAAAGTCCCTGATGAACTTCCGATAATAATTGGCGAAGCCCAAAAAGCGCTGCAGGGCACGGAGACCACTGGGCTGGGGCCACTGTAAGACAGCCGAAACCTTCTCAGGATCCATGGAGAACCCCTCAGCGGAAATGATGTAACCTAAGAAGGTTACCTGGGATCGGTGAAATTCGCATTTCTCAAGCTTACCGAACAGCCTGTTCTCTCGTAACCGTTGCAACACTCATCTAACATCCATAATGTGGGCCTCCATGGATTCAGAATATACCAAGATGTCATCCAAATAGACCACCACACACTGCTGCAACAGGTCACGGAAAACATCGTTGATGAATTCCTGGAAGACTGCGGGCGCATTGCACAACCCAAAGGGCATAACCAAGGATTCATAATGACCGGTCCTGGTGTTAAACGCGGTCTTCCACTCATCGCCCGCCTTGATCCTTACCAGGTTATATGCCGCCCTCAGGTCGAGTTTGGTAAAGACCGTGGCCCCTTTGAGGCGATCGAACAGCTCGGAAATCAAGGGTATCGGGTAAGCGTTCTTGATCGTGATGCGATTGAGACCCCTGTAATCGATGCAAGGCCTCAACTCACCGCCCTTCTTTTTCACAAAGAAAAATCCAGCCCCTGCCTGGGACGAGGATTTGCGAATGTGTCCGCGTGAAAGCGCCTCCCTCACGTACTCCTCCATGGCCTCATTCTCCGCTACCGACAGTGGATAGACTTTGCCACGAGGAGGAACGGCACCAGATTGTAACTCTATGGCACAATCGTATGGGCGGTGCGGAGGTAGGGAAACCGCGCGCACCTTATCGAATACATCCCGGTACTCTTCGTATTCAGGAGGCAACAGAGAGTCCGAGGAAGTACACAGCAACTTGACAGGCCCATGGATGCAACTAGCCCCACACTGCGGTGACCACGAGAGGATCTCGGCCGATCTCCAATCGAAAGTCGGATTATGCTTCTGGAGCCAGGGGTACCCCAAGACCACCGAGTAGTGTGGAGACGAAATCACCTGGAAACAGACCGACTCTCTGTGAACGGCACCAATGGCTATCCCCACTGGAAGGGTCTCATGAGTCACGTGTGGCGGCAGAAGGGGTCTGCCGTCTATCGCCTCAAGAGCCAGTGGGGAACCTCGAGGCTGCAGAGGAATGGAATTGGCGGCAGCGAACACACTATCAATGAACAAACCACCAGCACCAGAGTCCACCAACGCCTGGGTCGTCACCGAGCCCCCGACCCAGGAGAGGACAACAGTGATCAGTGGTTTGTCAACACGGGAAACCGGGGACGAGGAGACTCCACCCAAGATCTGCCCCCGACAGGATCTCAGGTGCGAGCGTTTCCCGGACGGTTCGGACATGCCAACCGAAAGTGCCCACCGAGACCACAGTACATGCATCGGCCCTCGCGTCTCCGGAGTACCCTCTCCCCCTCGGACAGGCGAGCAAACCCCAGCTGCATGGGTTCACCCCCAGACAAGTCATCCCCAGGAGGCGTGGGAGGAGAGGGAGGCACGGGTGGGACAGCAAACGTAGGCGCCAATCTGTTAGAAGACCTCCGCAGGCTCTCCTTAAAGGAAGGTCTCTCCCTGAGTCTGGTGTCAATCAAAATCAGGAAAGAAATAAGAGACTCGAGCTCCACTGGTAGGTCCTTAGCTGCAACCTCATCCTTCAAGGCATCCGAAAGACCATGAGAGAAAGCAGCGACCAGAGCCTCATTATTCCAGCCCACCTCTGCTGCCAGGGTACGAAACTCAATGGCGTATTCAGCTACGGATCGTGAACCATGTCTGATGGACATAAGGAGCTTCGCAGCAGAGGCAGCACGAGCCGGCACATCGAATACCTTCCGAAGAGAAGCAACAAAACCGGAAAACTCGGCAACCACCGGATTGTTGTTCTCCCATAAAGGGCTGGCCCAGGCCAAGGCCTTGTCCGAGAGCAGCGAGATCAAGAAGCCCACCTTTGATCTCTCAGTAGGAAAGGCATGTGGCAGCAACTCGAAATAAATGCCCACCTGGTTAAGGAAACCTCGGCACTGAGTTGGCTCTCCCCCAAAGCGCTGTGGAAGGGGGGCAGAACCGGTCATACCCCGAGACACCGCAGGCGCAGCAACAGGTGTCGGGGTAGACTCTGGCGCAACAACCGGAGCGGCAGTAGGAACGGGCCCAGGAGCGACAACCGACCCATCGGCAACGGAAGCGAAATGAGCCGTGCGTTCAAGCAGGGTTTGCAACGCCACAGCGAACTGACCCAACAGGTGATCCTGCTGATCAAGTCTGGCAACCAGCGTAGGTAGCGAGGATGGCCCTGTACCGTCAGAATTCATGTCATGGAACCATGAACCAGACGTACAACAAGAGATAAGTGGAAAATAAGAAGGTTTTATTGAAAAGCAAGCCGTAAGCAAAAGTCCAAACGGATGGCTAAACCGAAGCAGGGTCTTGCGGAGACAGAGGTCAGGAACCAGAAGGGTAGTCAGACGAAGCCAGGATCAGGAACCAACGGGGTAGTCAGACGAAGCCAGGATCAGGAACCAACGGGGTAGTCAGACGAGGCCAGGATCAGGAACCAGAAGCAGCAGCAGTCTTAGAAGCATGTGAACACAGGAGGACCAAGCAAGGAACTGAAGCCACAGACCTCCTATATATATGAGCTAGGCATCCAGCTCCTCCCAGTGGGAAGGAGAAGCCGCAGGGTGGGAGGCTACAAGAAACCCAGAAACCAAGATGGCCGCCAGCACATGTCAAACGAAGGAGAGTAGTAAGAAGGTAAGACCATGACAATCACTCTCCTGCACCCATCGCCATCCAGGTAGGTTAGGTTCAGTGAGGGAGAGGCACCATTAGGCAGGGAAAGAAGGGAAAAGTTAGTTAGGAAAAAAATAAAAATAACTTATACCCAAAACTTTCTTTGTTCCATCTTTCAGACCCCAGACCCCCCCTGCCACTTGCCCCCCACCACCAGATTCCCACAGTGGGGTTTACTGAAATTGACTTTTTTAGTTTTTTTTTTCAGTAACCCACTGGTGAATCTGATGGTGGAGCAGACGAATCTGTACGCCCAACAGTTCATCGCTCAAAACCCAGGCTCATTTTTGGCTAGACCCGGTGGCTGGACGCCGGTCAGTGCAGCCGAGATGAGGACATTTTGGGGCCTTGTGCTGCATATGGGTCTAGTCTAAAAACCCAGTGTCAGGCAATACTGGAGTGGGGACGCCCTATACCAGACCCCACTGTACAGTATGGTCATGACACGTCCCCGGTTTGAGGCCATCTGGAAATGTCTGCATTATTCCGATAATGCAGCATGTCCCCCCCCGTCCCCCCCCCCGAGGTGATCCTGCCTATGACCGTCTGTATAAGATACGGCCAGTAATTGATAACTTTTGGGCCAAATTCATGGAGCAACTGTGACCATCAGGCACCAGTTTCACAGCGGTACAGAGGACGGTCATAAATAAATCCTCTGGACAGGTGAGAGACTGGGCTAAAAAATTACTTGCTAGCTGGTGGTAGCTAATATGCAAGTCCAGATTTGGAGCACGGATTCGCTGTAAATGGACGCTAGTGTACTAGTAGTACTGAGAGATGTGTTTAATTACAGGTGCGGTTGCGCCACTTAGGTCATCGGTCGCATAATACTACACACACTTGATCGCACTGTCACTACATAGAAGGGTCTCAAAGGACATGTTCACATTACCATGTAGTGCAGTGATATGATCAGTTTTTGTGTGCCGCTGCGGCCAGTATATACGTTACAACCCTGCACCTGAAGCCAGTAAATCGAGGCTAAACACAATCACTCATAGCCAGTATATTTTGGCTCCATTCATGCGTCACATACACACTCTCAGGCTTCAGGATCTATTATTGCATCAGGTGCACCCTGCCTAGAGAGCCGTGCTCCAACAGATAGCGGCAGCTCTACGCGTTTCAACGCGACATGTAACTGTCACGTATCTTCAGGAGCTAATATGCCTTTAGCAGGACGAGATTGCCACACTGTAGCGTGTTATGGCTACGGCGTTGTAATGGCCGCGCGCGGCCAGACACACGGCGACGTCATATGGCCGAAGCCCCGCCTATCGAGAGGGGTGTGCGGTTCCTGAACCAATCAGAGCTAGGGGGCGGACTAATTAGTTCCGTCCTCTGACCGGAGGAAGCCGTTCTGATGCTTACCCCTCTCGGCAAGTATAGCGCACTCGCGCAATTTATTGGGGAAATATAATTGCGGCCCATATATTGTCTGATGATACAGAGACGTTTCCAGCAATCGAGACCCACAAAGCATAGCGGTCTCTGAAGTAGCTAATGCCGATCACCGTCTGAGCTGTATACCACCAGCGGGGAAGGGCAAATACCACACAATCCAGGCTATAGCCTTGTTACTGACCTCAAAATCAAAACAAACAAATCAACCATAGCCAAATGATGTGCGTTATGATATACAACCATGCACAAACATAAATGCACTGAAAAATGAAAAAATGAAAAAAAGTAATAAGTAAATAATGCCATGGAGCAATACAGTAACAGCAAACATGCAACTCAAAAACTGGGATACAGCACATCCTCCCAGATTGTAGTGTGGCTGATACATCAAATAAAGCTGGCAAATGATATGGCCTCATTAAGCCCCTGTGGTTGAACCGTCTGCAACTTATAAGTCCACATTGCTTCTTTGCGTAGGAGGGGTATATCAATATCACCTCCACGAACAGATGTTTTCACTTGATCAATTCCCTGTATTTTCAACACATCAGGGTTACCGTCATGCATCTCACATACATGACGTGCCACTGATGTGTCGCGCTTGTTCCGGATATCAGACATATGTTCTCCAAATCTACGTCTCATTTCACGTTTGGTTTTACCAACGTATTGTGAGCCGCAACGACAACTAATCAGATACACAATACCTATAGACGTACATCTAATAAATGAGAGTATTTTGTATCTTTTTCCCGTTGTATTACTGGTAAAAAATCCGCCTTTCAAGATATACTTGCAAATAATACATGAACCGCAAGGGAAATTACCTTTTAGAGTATTTTTCAACCAGGTCTCAGGCTGCGGTTGTGTATATAGGCTGTGTACCAGGCGGTCACGTAAGTTAGAGCTGCATCTATACGTAATTGAAGGATAATCCGGAACAAGCTCACCAATATCTGGGTCTGATTGCAATATGGACCAATGGTTCTGTAAAATGTCGCGGACGTTTTTATGGGCTTTATCGAACGTTGCGACAATTCTGGGTGTAGGGTCATCACAATTTCTAGGTTTTGGAACTAAGAGCCGTGTACGGTCTGTACTCATAGAGTGATGGAACGCATTCTTTAGAGTATATTCTGGGTACCCCCGATTCATAAATCGGACTCTTAGGTCAGAAGCGACGGCTCTAAAGTCCCCCAGCTCTGAACAGTTCCTCCTGGCCCTCAGGTACTGACCTTTCGGGATACCTCTTTTGAGGGCCAGTGGATGACCACTTTCCCAATGCAGGAGATTATTAGTCGATGTTTTCTTCCTGAATAGGTTCGTAGTGATCTTCCTGTCAGTGCCAATGGTAATCATTAGATCCAAAAATGCAATCTGTTGTTCTTGTACCTCGAACGTGAAAAACAGACCCATCTGGTTCACATTTAGTGTTGCCACAAATGCCATAAAATGCTCTCGTGTCCCTTTCCACAGTATCAGCACATCATCGATGTACCTGATCCACAGTTGCACATTTGATGTGTATTGCTCCATGGCATCACCAAACACAACCTCCTTCTCCCACCAGCCCAGGTACAAGTTAGCAAACGTCGGGGCACAAGGACTGCCCATAGCGACGCCCCTGAGCTGGTGGTAGATGTGTTGGTCAAAAAGAAAGACGTTGCGGGTGAGAACAAATTCCAGCAGTTGTATCAGGAATGCATTGTGTCGGCGACAGTGTTCACCTCTCTGCTGGATGAAGGCCTCGACAGCTCTACACCCAGATTCATGGGGTATAGAGCTGTACAAGGCCTCAACATCCAGACTAGTCAGAAGAACGCCCTCCTCACACTGAATGCCCTCCAAACATTGTAGTACGTCCATCGTATCACGGGCATAGGACGGCAATGAGGCAACAAAGGGACGCAAAATTCTGTCCACATACGTGCTCACATTAGCAGTGAGACTGCCTATGCCCGAGACGATGGGTCTGCCTTTCAGCACCGGTCCAGTTTTGTGCAATTTGGGCAGACTGTAGAACGTTGCTACAACCGGAGATTTAGGAAGCAGATATTCCAATTCATTTTTGCTAATTAATCTGTCCTCAAGGGCTTGATTCAGTAGGGTTGCAAGCTCCTGCCTAAAAATAGCGGTGGGATTAGTTGAGAGACGTTTATAGGTTTTAGTATCCTCAAGTAAACGGAGACACATGGAACGATAGTCCACCTGCTCCATCACGACAATATTGCCTCCTTTGTCGGAGGGCTTGATGACAATAGACGTGTCTCTCTCCAGTTCCTCCAAGGACAGTCTCTCACTAGAAGTCAGGTTGTCCTTACCCATGGGTATATCCTCTAGTTTTTGGAGGTCTCATATAACCACATGTAGGAAGGTATCAATAGGGGTGCTGTCGCTCACCGGAGGGAAAATTTTAGATGAATTCCTTAGATCCGTAAATGGACCATCCCCTATCCTTCTTTCTCCCTCTTCTGATAAACCCACCAAAAGCTGGACATCCTGAAGATCTTCTACCTCAATACCTAACTCCTGACATCTTCTCCTGTCATGAATTTTAAAAAACTTTTTCCATTTAAGTCTCCGTGCAAAAAGCTGCAGGTCTTTAACCCAATTAAATAGGTTGAACTTTTGTAAGGGCACAAAAGAGAGGCCTCTCTTGAGAAGCCCCATTTCAGTGGTGGAAAGTGCGCGTTTGGACAGATTAATGACTTGTAGTTCATCTACTTGGGGGCGTCGGGGATTTTCTTGTGGCGCAATAGGTAGTCGGACATCGGTGGGAAATCTAAAAAACCTCCCCTAGAACCTCTCCCAGATCTACCTCCCTGTTGTGAGCCGCGCGCTCTACGACCTCCTCGTCTATATCCCCCTCGTCCCCTGGCAGATCCATTACTCTGTTCAGCATCCGTGTCACATTCAGAAGACGATGCTTCAGTGTCCATCTCTGATGCGACCGGACGTCTAGGTCCAAAATCGAATATACGACCCTCCCTGAAGTCACTAATATCTCTGTTAAACAGAATATGTTTTCTCTCCTTGATCTGAGAGGTGAACCGCTCAATATTCTGTTGTAACAGGGATTCCTTCTTAGTGAAGTCAGTGTGATCACTAAATTTCTGGGCCTGTGTAACAGCCTCTTTAAGTTGGACCTCACTATCAGACAGATGCTTACGCTCTTCCTCCAATAATAGCCTCATCAAGCGAAGGGAGCCCGCAATCGACTCCTGCTCCCATCTCTTGAGAAACTCTGGAGAACGCAGTCTTGTGACTGGGAGGATTGTATTTCTCAAACCCCTTGGCACTATATTGTTCTTCAAGTAAGTGTCAAGTGATTGCACTTCCCACCAACATTTAATGTAATTTTTGTAAACCCTGTTTAAGTTCTTAAAAGAGGCAGTAACACTAGTTTGAATTGATTGTGTGGGTAGCTCTTTTTCAGAGAACACCTCTTTGGGGTCTCCTAGCCAGCAATCCGAACTCAGATCGTTTGACAAAAAACCTGCCATTTCCCAGACCAGTACTATTCAAAACTATTTCACATTAAGAAGATAAGTAGGTAGACGTTCCTTATTACTAATAAATTCACAGCCTGATGAACGTTTAAAAATGAACAAAACAACCTTTTATTGTAGTCCGTTTAAAAGGGGGCAAAAGACTATATGTCACAACTGTGACCATCAGGCACCAGTTTCACAGCGGTACAGAGGACGGTCATAAATAAATCCTCTGGACAGGTGAGAGACTGGGCTAAAAAATTACTTGCTAGCTGGTGGTAGCTAATATGCAAGTCCAGATTTGGAGCACGGATTCGCTGTAAATGGACGCTAGTGTACTAGTAGTACTGAGAGATGTGTTTAATTACAGGTGCGGTTGCGCCACTTAGGTCATCGGTCGCATAATACTACACACACTTGATCGCACTGTCACTACATAGAAGGGTCTCAAAGGACATGTTCACATTACCATGTAGTGCAGTGATATGATCAGTTTTTGTGTGCCGCTGCGGCCAGTATATACGTTACAACCCTGCACCTGAAGCCAGTAAATCGAGGCTAAACACAATCACTCATAGCCAGTATATTTTGGCTCCATTCATGCGTCACATACACACTCTCAGGCTTCAGGATCTATTATTGCATCAGGTGCACCCTGCCTAGAGAGCCGTGCTCCAACAGATAGCGGCAGCTCTACGCGTTTCAACGCGACATGTAACTGTCACGTATCTTCAGGAGCTAATATGCCTTTAGCAGGACGAGATTGCCACACTGTAGCGTGTTATGGCTACGGCGTTGTAATGGCCGCGCGCGGCCAGACACACGCCGACGTCATATGGCCGAAGCCCCGCCTATCGAGAGGGGTGTGCGGTTCCTGAACCAATCAGAGCTAGGGGGCGGACTAATTAGTTCCGTCCTCTGACCGGAGGAAGCCGTTCTGATGCTTACCCCTCTCGGCAAGTATAGCGCACTCGCGCAATTTATTGGGGAAATATAATTGCGGCCCATATATTGTCTGATGATACAGAGACGTTTCCAGCAATCGAGACCCACAAAGCATAGCGGTCTCTGAAGTATGCTTTGTTGTATATCATAACGCACATCATTTGGCTATGGTTGATTTGTTTGTTTTGATTTTGAGGTCAGTAACAAGGCTATAGCCTGGATTGTGTGGTATTTGCCCTTCCCCGCTGGTGGTATACAGCTCAGACGGTGATCGGCATTAGCTACTTCAGAGACCGCTATGCTTTGTGGGTCTCGATTGCTGGAAACGTCTCTGTATCATCAGACAATATATGGGCCGCAATTATATTTCCCCAATAAATTGCGCGAGTGCGCTATACTTGCCGAGAGGGGTAAGCATCAGAACGGCTTCCTCCGGTCAGAGGACGGAACTAATTAGTCCGCCCCCTAGCTCTGATTGGTTCAGGAACCGCACACCCCTCTCGATAGGCGGGGCTTCGGCCATATGACGTCGGCGTGTGTCTGGCCGCGCGCGGCCATTACAACGCCGTAGCCATAACACGCTACAGTGTGGCAATCTCGTCCTGCTAAAGGCATATTAGCTCCTGAAGATACGTGACAGTTACATGTCGCGTTGAAACGCGTAGAGCTGCCGCTATCTGTTGGAGCACGGCTCTCTAGGCAGGGTGCACCTGATGCAATAATAGATCCTGAAGCCTGAGAGTGTGTATGTGACGCATGAATGGAGCCAAAATATACTGGCTATGAGTGATTGTGTTTAGCCTCGATTTACTGGCTTCAGGTGCAGGGTTGTAACGTATATACTGGCCGCAGCGGCACACAAAAACTGATCATATCACTGCACTACATGGTAATGTGAACATGTCCTTTGAGACCCTTCTATGTAGTGACAGTGCGATCAAGTGTGTGTAGTATTATGCGACCGATGACCTAAGTGGCGCAACCGCACCTGTAATTAAACACATCTCTCAGTACTACTAGTACACTAGCGTCCATTTACAGCGAATCCGTGCTCCAAATCTGGACTTGCATATTAGCTACCACCAGCTAGCAAGTAATTTTTTAGCCCAGTCTCTCACCTGTCCAGAGGATTTATTTATGACCGTCCTCTGTACCGCTGTGAAACTGGTGCCTGATGGTCACAGTTGTGACATATAGTCTTTTGCCCCCTTTTAAACGGACTACAATAAAAGGTTGTTTTGTTCATTTTTAAACGTTCATCAGGCTGTGAATTTATTAGTAATAAGGAACGTCTACCTACTTATCTTCTTAGTGTGAAATAGCCAAATTCATGGAGGCCTACATACCTGGAAGGGAGGTCGCGGTTGATGAGTCTCTCGTTGCGTTCAAGGGGAGACTCAGTTTCCGCCAATATATTCCCACAAAGCGGGCGAGGTATGGCGTGAAGCTATACAAAATTTGTGAGAGTACCTCAGGGTACACTTACAAATTTCGTGTGTACGAGGGGCGAGATTCCCGTATTCAACCCCTAATGTCCCCCCACTCTGGGTGTTAGCGGGAAACTCGTGTGGGACCTTATGTACCCACTGCTGGATAACGGTTACGACTTGTATGTGGATAACTTTTATACCAGCATTCCCTTGTTCAGGTCCCTTGCCGCCAGAGCCACGTTCGCTTGTGGGGCCGTGCGGAAAAATCAACGCGGCCTCCCTGCCCACCCCCTCCAGGTACCTATCCCCAGGGGTGAGACCCGTGCACTTGCCAGTGGAAACCTGTTGCTGGTCAGGTATAAGGACAAGAGGGATGTCCTTATGCTGTCCACAATCCACGGTAACAGCACCACCCCCGTCTCTGTGCGAGGTACCATGGCAACGGTCCTCAAGCCCGATTGTATCGTCGACTACAATCGGTATATGAGAGGAGTTGATCTCTCTGATCAAGTCCTCAAGCCATATAATGCCATGCGCAAAACCCGGGCATGGTACAAAAAAGTTGCGGTCTACTTGGTACAGGTTGCCATGTACAACTCTTTTGTACTATCCCGAAACGCTGGCAGAACAGGGATATTCCTCCAGTTCTATGAGACAGTCCTCAAGGCTCTAATCTTTTCGGACCGGGAAAGAGCAGGGGGCTTGAAAGGGTACATGGTGTAAATAAACCAGTCCAGCAAAATCTGCCTTCCAAAAACCATATGGCGTTCCCCTTCTTCTATGTCCTGCCGTTTAGCCAAATAGTAGTTTACAACCACATATGGGGTGTTTCTGCAAACTACAGAATCAGGGCAACACATTTTGAGTTTTGTTTGGCTGTTAACCCATTTTTTCCAGTAATAAAGTAGGGGTTAAAATGGAAAATTTTCAAAAATAGAAATTTCAAAATTGTTTCTCCATCTGCCATTAACTCTTGTGAAACACCTAAAGGGTTAACAAAGTTTGTAAACCCAGTTTTGAATACCTTGAGGGGTGTACTTTCTTAGATGGAGTAACTTTTTTGAAATTTCTATTCTAGGGGTGCAACAGGGGGCTTCAAATGGGACATGGTATAAACAAAACCAGTCCTGCAAAATCTGCCTTGCAAAACCCATATGGTGTTTCCCTCCTTCTATGTCCTCCCATTTGGCCAAACAGTAGTTTACGACTACATATGGGGTGTTTCTGCAAACTACAGAATCAGGGCAACCCATATTGAGTTTTGTTTGGCAGTTAACCCTTGTTTTATTCCTGGAAAAAAATTGATTATATTGGAAAATTTTCCACAAATTTTGAAATTGTTTCTCCATCTGCCATTAACTCTTGTGGAAGACTTAAAGGGTTAATAAAGTTTGAAAAAACAGTTTTGAATACCTTGAGGGGTGTCGTTTCTAGAATGGGGTCATTTTTGGGAGGTTTCTATTATCTAAGCCTCACAATATGACTTCAAACCTGAACTGGTCCATAAAAAGGGATTTTGAAGATTTCTGAAAAATTTCAAAATTTGCTTCTAAACTTCTAAGCCTTGTAACATCCCCAAAAAATAAAATATCATTCCCAAAATGCTACAAACATGAAGTAGACATATGGGGAATGTAAAGTCATCACAATTTGGGGGGGTATTACTATGTATTACAGAAGTAAAGAAACTGAAACTTTGAAATTTGCAAATTTTTTAAAAAAATTGGTAAATATGGTATTTTTTATGCCAAAAATTAAACTTTTTTGACCCAATTTTAGCAGTGTCATGAAGTACAATATGTGATGAAAAAACAATCTCAGAATGGCCTGGGTAAGTCAAAGCGTTTTAAAGTTATCAGCACTTAAAGTGACACTGGTCAGATTTGCAAAAAATGGCCAAGTCCTTAAGGTGAAATAGGGCTGAATCCTTAAGGGGTTAAACCAGAGAGTATTGACCTATTGCAGAGTGATGAGGGAGGAGTTGTAGAGAGTGATGAGGGAAAAGCAAAGGTGCTAAATATTTTTTTCTCCACTCTGTTCACTGAGGAAAATAAACTGTTAGATGAAATACAGAATGTCAAAATATACTCCATATTAAAAGTGACCTAGGAAGAAGTTTAACTGCGTCTTAAAAAGATTATAATGGACAAATCACTGGGTCTAAAAGGCATATCCTAAGAAATATAAGTAGTGAAATAGATAGACCTGTATTTCTGATATTTAAGGTCTTTATATTGACAGGGAGTTGGTGTTTAGCAAATGTGGTGCCAATATTCAAAAAGAGATCAAAAACAGACCTTGGAAACTATAGGCTGGTAAGTTTAACATCTGTTGTGGGTAAACTGCTTGAGGGTTTTCTAAGAGATGTTATTCTGGAATATCTAAATGAAAATTAATGAATAACACCATATCATCATGGCTTCATGAGGGATCGGTCATGTCAAACTAATTTAATCTTTTTCTATGAGGAGGTAAGTTCTGGACTTGACTGCGGGGAGTAAATGGATGTCATATAGCTTCACTTCTCCAAAGCATTTGGTATTGTACCACATAAAATGTTAGTATATAAAATGAGAATGCTTGGACTGGGGGAAAACGTCTTTATGCGGGTAAGTAACTGGCTCAGTGAAAGAAAACAGAGGGTGGTTATTAATGGTACATACTCTGATCACTAGTGGGCTCCAGAGTGGACAGTGTCGGGTCCTATTCTCTTCAATATATTATTAAGGATCTTGTAGAAGGCTTGCAGAGGAAAATATAAATTTTTGCAGATAACACTAAACTGTGTAAAATAATTAACACTGAAGGGGACAGTATTGGGCAGAAAAGTGGCAGATGAGGTTTAACACTGACAAATGCAAGTCACCCATACATACTAAATAGTAAAACGCTAGGCAACACTGACTTAGGAATGTTAATGGACAGCAAATATAACTGTAGAAATTATTGTCGGGAAGCTGCTGCCAATGATATGGGGTGCATCAAAAAGAACAAACATGCCCATTATGAGATCTCTCCCATGATCTATTTATACCCAGAATTGTGACGAGGGGTCATCCTCATCCTCATATAGAGAAAAAATAGTTTTCTACACAAACATACAGTAGGAGAGGATTCTTTATTGTAACAACAGTTAGAGTATGGAACTCTTTGCCAGAAGAAGTGGTAATGGTGAACTCACTAAAAGAGTTCAATAGGGGCCTGGATATTTTTCTGAAGTCTAAAAATTTTACAGGTTATAGTTACTAGAATACTTGAGAAAGGTTGATGATGCATGGAGTTATTCTTATTGGCTAATTGGAGTCTCCTAAAATGAGGAAAAATGCCTTCCACCTCATGTTTTTTTTTCTGCCTTTTTAAATCAACTTGCATTTAACAGGCTGAACTGGATGGACGCATATATTTTTTTCAGTCTTGTAAACTATGCTACTACGTTACATGGTGGGAATTAGGTTCAATTGAGAGAGGCCAGAGAATTCAGTTGTCAACGGCTATTTTGTATTTGGAGAATCGTTAGAATTGTAGTAGAATTGGTTACAAATAATGCAAACAAATTAATAAAGTATAAGAAGCAGTAGAAGAAACATATTTGGCAAGTAGATGACAGAATAACGGACTATAAAGTAATAGATAAAGTAAAAATGGTAATGTGTGTGAAAAAGATTGATGATTTGACAGGATGAAGAAGCATTTTTATATTTAATCTTGAACTTTCGGTTTCGGTCAAACTTTTTTATGTAGTTGGTCGAACCCGAACATCCAGGTGTCCTCTCAACTCTAGTTAGTACCTCAAAATGTAATAATAAAACTATTACTCGCTCTCAAAGAACAAGTCAACACACCAGTCAAGTTCTTCTAATTTTTCTTTCCAGCATTATTTAACCCTTTCATGACCAAGGGTCATTGATGCCCCAATGTCCAGGTCAAAATTTACAAATCTGACATGCGTCACTTTATGTGGTAATAGCCTTGGAACACTTTTACTTATCCACGCCATTCTGAGAATGTTTTCTCGTGACACATTGTACTTCATGATAATCATATATTTGAGTCAATATATTTCACCTTTATTTATGAAAAAATCCAAAATTTACCAAAAATTGGAAAAAATTCACAATTTTCCAAATTTCAATTTCTCTGCTTCTAAAACAGAAAGTCATACCTAATAAAATATTTATTACTTAACATTCCCCATATGTCTACTTTATGTTGGCATCATTTTGGAAATGTCATTTTATTTTTTTAGGACGTTAGAAGGCTTAGAAGTTTAGAAGCAATTCTTACAATTTTTAAGAAAATTTCCAAAACGCACTTTTTAAGGACCAGTTCAGGTCTGAAGTCACTTTGTGGGGCTTACATAGTGGAAACCCCCATAAATGACCCCATTGTAGAAACTACACCCCTCAAGTTACTCAAAACTGATTTTACAAACTTTGTTAACCCTTTAGGCGTTCCACAAGAATTAAAGGAAAATGGAGATGAAATTTCAAAATTTCACATTTTTGGCAGATTTTCCATTTTATAAAAAAAAAATCTTTAACACATTGAGGGTTAACAGCCAAACAAAACTCAATATTTCAATATTTATTACCCTGATTCCGCGGTTTACATAAACACCCCACATGTGGTCGTAAACTGCTGTACGCTCACACGGCAGGGTGCAGAAGGAAAGGAATGCCATACGGTTTTTGGAAGGCATATTGTGCTGGATTGGTTTTCTGAACGCCATATGTTTTTTATTTTTCTGCCGATCGTCTTGTGCAGGAGCTCGTTTTTTGCAGAAAGTGTTGAGGTTTATATTGGTACCATTTTTGGGTACATAGGATTTTTTGATCATTCATTATTACACTTTATGGGGCAAGGTGACGCAAAAATTGGCTGTTTTGGAACAGTTTCATTTATTTATTTTTACAGCGTTCATCTGAGGAGTTAGGTCATGTGATAGTTTTATAGAGAAGATCGTTACGGACATGGAAATACCTAATATGTATACTTTTTCTTATTTATTTTAGTTTTACACAATAATAGCATTTCTGAAACCCAAAAAATGATGTTTTAGTGTCTCTATAGTCTGAGAACCATAGCTTTTTTATTTTTTGGGCGATTGTCTTAAATAGGGTATCATTTTTTGCGGGACGAGGTGACGGTTTGATTGGTACTATTTTGGGGGTCATACGCCCTTTTGATCGCTTGCTGTTGCACTTTTTGTGATGTAAGGTGACAAAAATGGCTTTTTTTTACACTTTTTTTTTCTTTTTAATGGTGTTTATCAGACGGGGTCTATCATGTGATAGCTTTATAGAGACGGTCGTTACGGATGCGGTGATACCTAATATGTGTCGTTTTTTTATTTTTTATTTTTTGTAGGGAAAAAAAGGCATTTTTTTTATTTTACATTTTTATTTATTTATTTTTTACTTTTATTTTTTTTTCACATTTAATTTTTTTTTATCAAGTCCCTCTTGGATCATGAAGATCCAGTGGGGCTGATGGCTGTACTATACTTTGCAATGCTATTGCATTGCAAAGTGTAATACATTCAGATGCCCTGTAGGTGGCAACAGCGGACGCTTTTGGAAAGCGTCCGGTTGCCAGGGCAACCATCGGGGCTGCCATTGCAGCGCAGCAGCCCCGATGGTGGAGAGCGGGAGCCCCCTCCCTCCATTAACCCCATAGATGCCGCTGCCGCGGCATCTCTGGGGTTACAGCAAAGTGTCAGCATAGAGCTGACACTCTGATGATGGCGGCGGTTCAGGAATGGAGCCGCCACCATCAAACACAGCAGGGGGCAGACCGAGGGGGGGGAGAGCAGCGATGGAAGGGGGGGGGGCTGGAAATTGTCACGGCCAGCAGGAGGGGGCACTGGAGGACACAAGATGGGGCACAGATGGAGGGGCACTGTGGACATGGAGATGCTGCACAGATCGGCACAGATCGGGTGGCGCCTGCACAGATCGGGGTGGGGGGGGCTGCACGGATTGGGGGGGGCACGAGGACACTGATTTCAGGCTCTGATCTGCAGAGCGCAGATCAGAGCCTGAAACCGGCATTTTTTCACTGCCGCGATCCGATTGGTTAGTCTGCACAGACTAACCAATCGGATCGATTGCCGGCAAGGGGCCACTCTGATTGGTTCCTTGCCGGCATTACTGCACTGTATGCTGTCCGTGACAGCAGCAGGACAGGGGCAGAAGCTTTAATCAAATCGCTTTGCAGCGCTTGGATTAAAGAGCTGCCAGAACGTATATATACGTGGTAGCTGCACGGGGTATGTGCAGCTATCACGTATATATACAGATTGCGGTCGTGAAGGGGTTAAAACAAGATAGAACATAGAAATGTTTTGTAAATGTTTTGAGCAACAGGAAGTGGAAAAATCTGTCTTTTACAAATATCCACTGGAAGAATATTTGTTTAAGATTGAGATTGCTCAATCTTAAACAGCATGAACACATAATTGTGGAGTATAGGAAATAGCAAGATTATACTTTGCATGAATCTCTGAAGAGTCTTATTTTCTTATGCTTTCTATCTCTTTCTATTTTTCCCTTTGAGAAAAATGCAGCTTTGTTATTTAGAAGAAGGGAATACATTAGTACACATGCAAAGCACATGCCATTTAAATGTGGTTTGTAAAATAATTAATTTGAATGTGAAAAGTTTACACATATGTCATAAGGTATTAAACTTTCAAAGACCCCTGTTGAAGTAGTATGGCACCATCAGAAGTTGTTTGCTGTTCTGCAAGACACTAGCATGGGCACTGCCCCCTCGCTTGCACCATGAGGTGTAGTACTATGGCTAGAGCATATAGCTACAACCCCATGCTAAGGATATGGCAACATGGTCATGTTTTTGTATGCAGTTTTAGTATCCAAAGAGTAAATAAATAAATGAAAGTTGTATCTGTCCTTTATACTTTCTCTCCTTTTATGATCCATTCCTGATTTTGGCTTCTAAAACTGGATAGTGTGGCCATACCCTAACAGCAAAATGAACTGAAAAACCTATCTTCCACTGTTCAAACTGATGTAGGCTGCAATCAAAGTGGATTCCAGCACACAATGAATAAAGCAACGGTGGGTCCCCCTTTTTATTTTGTCACAAATTGCACTTTACCTAAAGCAATGATGTGAAAGCCACATATAAGCAATGCTGGAGAGAAAAGACAAGCACAGAGCACTTCATAGGGCCAGTGTTGGTCTGCGGTGCCTAGGGCCTACAATTAAAATTTTATTTGGGGGCCCACTGTACGGATTCATTCAAATATTACCTTTTATTATTGATTTATTATAGAGGTTCCTGCAGTGACTTTGAAAAGGCAGAGTTCCTAGGAAAGGAGGATACTAGCTGGCCTGTTTCTGTACCTATAAGTCATCTAAACCACCTGATAGCATCTATAATAATACACTGAGTACCCTCGTTTCTTAAATAATCTACCTAGTTTTTTTTTTATATGAACTTAGGCTAGTTGAGGTGCTATAAGCTACCTATTGGTAAGTCTACTGTGTTATATACCACTTGTGCAGAGGATGGGAGACTAGGGGCCCACCGGGGGATTCACCTGTACCTCTGTGGGCCAGTTCGAGCCTGCATAGGGCAATATGTTTAAAAATGCTATAGTCGTCTTTGACTGATAACAACAGCTTATCTGCTCACCTTGCTGAGTTGTGCAGACGCAACTATTGGATACACCAGATCCAGTGGTAATGTCAAATCTGCTTAGACAGGTCCATACTGTGCTGTAGCCAAAGTAATGATATGAAGTCCAGTGGATAAGGGTATAGCCATATGGTCAGGTTTCTGGGAGACGTTTTGGTAGCCAAAACCAGAAGTGAATTCAACAACAAGGAGGAGAAGTCCTATCTGCTCTGTATACTTTCTTTCCTTTTATGATTCTTTCCTGATGTTGGCTTCCAAAACTGCATCAGGAAAAATGGATGTGTGATCATACCCTAAGAAGATGACATTTATTATCTATAGTACATATCAGGGGTGGACTGATCAGAGACCCTACAGTGAAACTTCACAGTGGGCTGATGTCCTGTGTGATGCCTAAGCCCTCCTCATAGCCAAAAACAAGGTAGATGATCTAACACTTCCCTCCTGACTCCTAAATTCAACTGTTTGATCCTTAGGCAACTGGAGAAGAAGGACAGAACTTGGTAGCTGGCACTGACCACCACAGTATAGCAGTTTTTGAAAAGGTATTTTGTACTGCTGGGGCAGTATTTTGAGATGCACTGTGGTATTTTGCTCTGTTGGGGTGGTATAATGTGCCTCAATATGGTATTGCTGGCCCAACCTTTTTTTGTTGTTTCATCTTTCTCTCATTTTGGACCCAACTAAAAAATGGGTTCACTCTTTGGCTGAGTTCACACGGGTGTGACGTTTGGCTCAGGATGCGTTAAGGGTGCGTTCGGTTGAAAACATGCAATTTTGGAGCAAAAACAAGTTAGTTTTCACAGCGATTGCGTTCAGTGTTTGCGTTTTTTCCATGCGGATAGCATCCGGATGGCATGCGTTTTTAACGCGCGTGAAAAAAACAGCAAACATCCTGTTGAGTCACATGTTCACTTGAGACACAATATAAAGACGCCCAACATGCACTTCAGTTTGTGGCAGCTCCATTTTGTGGGGATCTATATAAAGTGTGTGGATGGTATTTTCTGGTGGTCCTTTTGGAAAAGCAGGATGTCGTCTTTGTCCGCATCAACTCCTGATCTTGTGCTTTTCCGGAGGAAGAGGATGTGGGTTCACCCAATAATTGCACAGAGGGCTTGCAAAGGGCAGTTTCAAACTATGTATGCTGACCTGCGTGAGCACCCTGCCAAATTTGTCCGTTATTGCCGAATGTCCATCCCTACATTTGATCTGCTTTTGGGGGAGTTGAGGCCTGGTCTAACCTTCATGAACACCAACATGCGGCGTTGTGTTTCAGCTGAGGAATGGCTAATTATAACTCTGAGGTATGTAAATTTTGAAGCAGGATAAAAACAATATATTTTATGTCCGATATATAGCTGATTTAAAGCTGCATAATATAAAGAAAAATGTGATGGTGATATTGTTTATAAGCTATTTTTTTATTTTTTATGTTTTCACAGATTTTTGGCAACAGGAAACTCATTTGCCTCATTACATTTTGAATTCCGCATGGGGACCTCCACAATAGCAGGAATAGTGAGGGCCACCTGTGCCACCATGTGGTCGCGACTGCGAGCTGCTGTGCTGCCACAACCAACAAGGCAGCAGTGGCTTCAGATTGCACAGGGCTTCCAGGAGAGGGCACAATTCCCCAACTGTATAGGTGCCCTTGACGGGAAGCATATACGGGTGAAGAAGCCACCAAACTCAAGGTCCCGATTCTTTAATTATAAACAGTTTTTCTCTGTAGTTTTGTTGGCCTTGGCTGACACAAACTACAAGTTTATAATTGTAGATATCGGGGCCTATGGAAGTTCGGCAGATGCTCGCATCTTCCGGGCTTCCAGAATGGGTCGGTGGCTTCAGTCCAACCAACTGGACCTTCCCCAGCCAGCTCCTCTTCCTGGCTCTTCTGGCCCACCAGCACCATATGTTATAGTTGGTGATGAGGGTTTTGCTTTAACGCCAAACCTGATGCGTCCTTTTCCTAAGCGAGGATTGAATGAGGAAAGGCGCACATTCAATTTTCGTGTAAGCAGGGCCAGAAGGTATGTTGAGTGTGCCTTTGGGATTCTAGCCAGCAAATGGCATATTTTTCATTCTGCTATTCAGCTTGCCCCTGAGAATGTAAGCAATGTTATTAAAGCGTGTGTAGTGCTCCATAATTTCATTTGCATGCATGAGGCCAGTCCAGATGACGATGCAGAGGTGTTGACTTAAGCAGCCCATGGAGACCCTTCTCTACTTGGAAGAGCTGGTTCAGCAGGACTGAGAGTGAGAGAATTATTTTCGGAGTATTTCATGTCTCCTGCTGGTTCTTTTACATTTAATCCACAGCCCTTTTCATCTGGTCAAAGATAAGATTGTTTTCATAAAGTCAAGATGACTATACATTGTATGTATCCTGGATGGATTTATGATTTAGTTAGTTATTTTTTATTAAGTTAGGGACTCGCAAAAATATGAGGACCCTTGACGTGGGTTGCGAGCTTACATAATTCACCTGCATTAACTAATTTGTAAAAATGCTTGTGAAATATCAACTAATCCCTCATAATGTCATCTTTCCTGTACTGTGTATCTTACTAGTAATACAAAAAAAACTCAAATTGTGTTGATTATTTTTTGCTTTACTGAAAAAATAATATGAACTCAAAATATAGTCATATTTGACATAAATAATCACATTTACAACAATATCTAACTTACATCAGTTTATAAGTTGTAGTAACGTGAGGTTGTGGGTTAACATCAGATTGCGATGGCTGGTAACTGCCCTGAGAAGAGGGGGCAAAGTGCTGTGGTGGAGCAGCCTGAGCTGCGGAGGGTGCAGGTGGAGGATATGCTGCCTCTGCACTGTATAGGGGCCCATATTGTTGGGGTAGAGGGGGGTATGGTTGCCGAGGAGGAGGAGGGTAGTGGGGAGCCCTTTTCTGAAACTGGGAATGAGGCCTAGGTGGTGGCCCATATATGTTCCCATATAAGCAGCAATTTTCCAGTGCTACAAACAATTCAGTGGGATCTTTTGGCAGAGTGGCTGCTTGAATTATGATCCCAATGGCGCCTTGGGTCCGCAGATAAAGATCATCAGGAATTTTTTTTAATAGTGATCCAATACTGCGCCCATATAACTCATAGTGGTCCTCCTGCCGGACTCTGGACAAGTAGTCTAGTACCCGAGTATTCACCTCCACTTCAGCTGTGGGCATTGACCGTTTCCGACGTGCCCCCAGCTGAAGTGAAGGTACAGACTCTGCAGGAGGGATGTGGGGCGTGGAGCTGGTGGATGGTCCAGCTTCAGACAACTCCTCTGTGTCCAGGGAAGAGGGAATCTCTTCCTCTGCAGCAGAAGAATGCTGCTGGGCAGCCTGCTCCGTCTCTTCCTCCAGGTTGTCTTCCGTCCTTCAATAGAGAAAACATTATTAAAATACATGTTTATATATAGGGAACCTGTCATTAACTTTATGCTGGCCATAATTACACCAGAATAAAGTACAGACTGGTGAGTTGATAACAGCGGTATGTTATTTGGAATAGTCCAAAGGCAATTTTTGCTGAATAGCCACATCACAATCATTGCAGACTGGGTCAGGAAAATTGTCACGATAATAACATGAGAAGAGTCATGGTTTTTACTCAAAAACTCCGCCTCTACATGACCACCTGCTGATTGTCAGTCTGTCCATCATTAGCAGATTGGTCGGCGGGAGTGGGAGATTATTATAATTAACCATGACTATTCTCAGGTAGATTTGACTCTTTTCAAGGCCTGGCCTGCAATGATTCTGATTCTGGTTCCCAGAACCAACTTTTTACTTTTAGGTCATATAATATTAGTGACAGGCCACTGAACTCCGCATTTTTTGTGGCACTACATTTATATGCTGCCCTCAGGAAAGGTTAGCGTAAACTTGATGACAGGTTCCCTTTATAAAAATACTCAATTTATTTTGGCCCATACGATAATTATTAAGTTAGGATTTATTTTATAGTAAGCATATAGGATTACATATGTACTTACGGGCGCACGTCCATTATGTCCCAGAGGAACATTAGCTGTTCTTCAAAAATGTAGGGCCTTTTTTTCAGTGGCCCTGAACCACTACGGCCGTGATGGGCCATTTCCTTGCGGAATTGGTCCCGGCAACTTCGCCATCTATTATTTACTTCATCAACTACAAAAAACAAAACAAAACTAAAAATGTATACATGACATACTGTATGACTACCATGTTGATTTGTAGGGGTGTCCTCTATAGCATAGCAAATGGCAAACTATCTTCTTGGAAAAAAACATGTGCTATGTATAAATGGAGGGCAACGTTACACATGTGCTATGCTACTTTGAACATAAAGTCATTATCACAAATATGTATATATATATATATGGATGGACAGTGCACTTACTTAAAGTATTGCGCTTCTGTTCAGGTGTTTTGTCCCAAACGTTGGCAAACACCTCCTTGGCTACTTCCTCCCAGGCAGCATCTTTTTTATATCTGTCATGGTATTCACCAGACCGACTGTCCCACAGACAGGGCCTGCCCTGGACCTCCACAATCATCTTCTCCACGTCCATGGGCTTGCTGGCTTGTCTTGGCATTTTTCCACAGAACAACAGCAGCCAAACCAGGTTGGGACATGCAGCTCTGAGAAAAAACGCACTTCCTGTATAGTCACTTTCTTTTTCAAGTGTTGCTAAGTAACCTGCGTTAAAAACAGAACGCAACGCATTGCATCCGGATGCAATGCGTTATTAACGCATCCCCATTCATTTCTATGGGGCCTGTCCTGCGTTAAAAACGCTGAATATAGAGCATGCTGCGATTTTCAAGCATTGCAGAAGTGATGCGTAAAAAAAAAAAACGCTCATGTACACAGCCCCATTGAAATAAATGGTGCCGGATTCAGTGCGAGTGCAATGCGTTCACCTCCCGCATTGCACCCTCGCGGAAATCTCGCCCGTGTGAACTCAGCCTTTAAGTTCCAAGTCCATCCGTGGTACATATAATGTGTGTCAGGGAATATAATAGCCTATTCTTCAGATATAATACTGATATGCACATGACCATGTAAGAGGTCACCCTTTTCATTGACATGACAACTGAAAAAATAAATAAATAAAAAACACCATGCATAAACAATATAAAAAATTAGGCAGCTTAAAATGGACATATCTTCAGTGGAGGAACCTGCTATCCCTGTTACCCGCTACTGTGAAGTACTGTAGATACATTTTGAATTGTATGTTTTCATATATGTACAGTACATGTATTTTTGTCTGTTGTTTTCATATGTCTGTATTTATTTGATGTATTTTTCTATCTTTGCTTCTCTTTTATTCTACATATGATTATTATGATATTTTTATTTCAATTCCTTATCACGATAACAATATCTGGATACCTACATTGTTAGATCAGTAATAACTGAATTTGTGGAATTTAAATAATATGATAATAAATAGAAATAAAAATAAAGTGTGATGAAAAACTCAATAATAGTGTTATGTCTGCAATAAGACACAAAATAATGCAAATATTTGGTTCATAGATCCAAAGTTAATTTGTTCAAGAACTTCAATGTTAATGCTGTTTCCATACATCATTAAAATGTAATGGCTCCATGGAGACAAACTTCGTCTTTCCCGAAGTCTCATGAGACTTAGGTGAATTACTACTGTATTCATACCTGCATATTTAAAGGGAGTCTGTCACCTCTATATGGCCATATACAGTGCTTACATGGCTCTGCAGCTCACCTATACAGGATTGTAACGGTACCTTTGTTCTTTTCTTTAGAATTGCAGAAGCAAGAAAAATTAAGTTTAATTCATATGCAAATTAGCACTTTCGAGTGCCCAGGGGTGGCGTTTAGGTCTTGGAGGGCGTGCAAAGTCAGAGACTGGGGAGGAATAAAGTGAAAAGAAGGCAGAGCAGCCTGGGCACTTACACACAGAACGCCACCCCCGGGCACTTGCAAGTGCTCATTTGCATATGAATTAAACTTTATTTTTCCTGCTTGTGCAGGTCTAAAGAAAAGAACAAAGGTACCATTACAATCCTGTATAGGTGTGCTACAGAGCCATGTAAGCACTGTATATGGCCATATGGAGGTGACAGACTCCCTTTAAAAACTATTTAAAGTAGGAATCTGAAGTAGGCTTTGGTATTGGCTGGTATCTCGGTACCAAAACGCACCCCCTAATTATTATTTTTTTTTAACTACGGAGATACAGTATGTATGCAGTAGTAATTCACTGGTCCCACTCAGACTTTGGGCAAAGCGAACTTTTGCTTCACAGAGTCAAAAGATTTTAATGCTGTACGAAAACAGCATTAACATCAAAGTTTTTCAAAGTAGTAGATTTTAAATCTATGCTAGTTTGTGCAGAAACCTAATTATCATTCCCTTACGTCCTACCAGCAGCACAGATGGGGGGTTAACTGCCCCCTGTGGACTGGTAGGACCGGCGGAATTTTTAATGAGCCCAAGAACCAATAACAAGAGTTCCCATTCCCTCAAAAGGAGGGAACTACCCCCCAAACACCATGTTTTTTTCTGTCCTTTGGACAGGTGGACTGGCGTGCAGCTCCCCCCTCCTTTTTTTGCTTGGAGGGAGCATAGCAGGGGATATGACATTTGTCTTCCCCTTATATATTTTCCAGTATCTTTAGGGCTATTTGCCTTTCTCTTTCTTATGTCCCTTCCTCCCCCTCTAACCTTCATCTTTCCTCAGGTTTTTCTGTGCTCCTCATGCTGTTCGGGGCTGTGTGCTGACGGTGCCGCTTCAGAGACTCGCGCCGCGATCTCCCTGGATGACGTCACTAGCGACGTCACCGCTCTGCGGCTCCCTCGCCGGCAGCTGTCGCTGCAGCACTCGCATCCCTACAGGAGAGGGGAGGGAGGAAGGCAATGACCCTTTTGAAGGTACATTTTGTTAGTTTTTTCCTTTTCCTGCAGGGAATAATTAATTCCCTGATCTCTGGGGGGAATATCTTCCCCAAGTAAAAAAAAAAAAAAGTAGAGGGGAAGAGTGACAGAAAGTAGGAGTGTAGTGGGCGGCAACATCAAGCTTGATTAATTGGCTGCAAGGGCTCTGCCTTTGGGCGGTCCCTCACACCTCCTTATAAGCCCTCAGTTACCCTCACTCAGTCTCTGGTTGTTCAGCTTTGTTAGCAAGACTCCAGAGTCCTATTGTGCTGAGAGAGATTTTCTCTATCACTTTTGGTGTTATTGAGACTGAAACTTTGTTTCTGTTGGTGGGCTTATTCTCAAAATTTTTAGTCTTCTTATTGCTTAATAGGGGTTTAATCCTTCTCTTTCTTTTTTTCGCAGTCATGTCTTCTCCACGAGACGCTGACCAGCGGAAGGCCACCGCCAAATGCAAACATTTGGCCTGCTTCAACTGTGAGACCCCCTTAGATGACGGCTGCCAATACTCAAGATGTGACAGCTGCTGTTCCCGTACCACTGCGGAACCCACGATGCAGAAGATGTACCAGTGGGCGAGATGCTATGTGGATGATTCTATTAAGGGGGTGGTCAAGCTTTTAAATGAGAGGTTGCCGGGACCCTCCCAGACTCCTATGGAGGTCACCGCACCAAGCGAGAGACCCGCTGTTGTTTCAGTGGGCTCATCTTCCTCGGATGAGGAAGAGTTAACCTCATGTTTTTTTCCTCCAGAAAAAACTCAAAAGCTTCCAAAGTCCATCCGGTCGGGGGACCAGGATGTTGACGTTGGGGAGTCCTCCGATCCCGCTGGTCGGCACAGCGTGTCTTCAAAGCGGATGAGACCCTCCGTTCACTCATGCTTACTGAATGGAAGAAACCAAGAAAGGACCAGTCCTGACTCGCAAATTTAAAATTATGTTTCCGATGGCGAAACCCCTAATGGAATCGTGGGGTTCCATTCCCAGGGTTGACATGGCCATAGCCAAGTTGTCTAGACGCACTCTGGTGCCCGCAAATGATGGGTCGAGTCTGCAAGACCCTCTTGATAGGAGGGCAGAGTGCACTTTAAGAAGAGGCTATTCAGCCGCTGCAGCTTCAGCTTCTACTGCTATAGCAGCATCTGAGGTGTCGTCCTTTCTGAGGAGTAAGTTAAACCAAATCCAGACCGACGTGGACCAGAGTGTGTCCCGTGATGATATCCTGGCCACCTTCAGAACGGTGAATCTGGCCATGGACTTTTTATGCGATACTTCACAGGTGCAGCTAAAGCTAGCGGCTAAGACCATGGGCCTAGTCTCTGCGGCCCGTAGACCCTTATGGCTAAAACCATGGAAGGCAGATAATGCCTCAAAGTATAATTTATGTGGGCTTCCGTTCGAGCCCGATCGGCTTTTTAGGTCCGAGCTGGATAAGATCATGGAGGGCCTCTCGGACAAGAAGGGCAAGAGTCTTCCTCAGCAGCCCTTTCGAGGACGCCCCAGTCAGCATCGAGGCAGCAGACAGGGCCAACAGGCTACTTCCCGTAGGAACTGGGGGGGCAGCAAAGATTTTCGAGGCGCCCCCGCAGACCAACTAAGGAGGCCAATCCCTCCTGACTGCGGGCCTCTCAGAGGCTCTTGTTTTCCCCCTGCTGTCCCTGCCGTTACGCCTCTGGTTTTCCCCATACCCTGTCCCCAGATCCCTGTGGGAGGATGCCTTGCCCATTTCAAAGAGATTTGGTCCCAGGAGATTGCAGACCCCTGGGTTCTAAGCATCATCTCCTCCGGGTACCTAATAGATCTCGCCTCTCTCCCCTAAGAAAGATTCCTCATCAATCGGGCTTTCAGCCTGCCAAACGAAGGATTTTAGAATCCTACATCCAGGACTATATTTCAAAAGGGGCTCTAGAGGAGGTTGCGGCAGGGGAGCAGGGCCTAGGGATCTATTCACCAGTATTTCTGGTTCCCAAAAAGACAGGCGATCTCCGGATGATAATCGATTTAAGACATCTCAATCGATTCATAAAGAGACCAAGGTTTCGTATGGAAACCATAAGGTCAGTCAGCCACATTCTCAGACTCGGAGATGTGATGGCCACACTGGATCTCAAGGATGCTTATCTCCATATTCCAATCCATCCCGCGTCTCGGAAATATCTCAGGATCGTGGTCCAGATTTCCGGGGTTCTCAGGCATTTCCAGTTTGCTGCTCTCCCCTTTGGAATCTCATGCGCCCCCCTTATCTTCACCAAGGTGGTGGTAGCGGTGGTGGCAGCTCTGAGACTTCAAGGACTGACCATTGTCCCTTACCTGGACGACTGGCTCCTTTTGGCGGCCACCATTCCAGTTCTCACCCACCATCTTCATTTGGCAATTTCCTTTCTGCTCCGCTTAGGGTGGATCATCAACTGGCAGAAATCGAATGTGAGCCCTTCTACTTCAATACAATATCTAGGTTTCATAATCGACTCTGTGGAGATGTCTCTTCAGTTGACATCGGAAAGGAAGTCCCGGGTACAGGACCTGGCAAGGTTCTTATCGGTACCATGACAAGTATCCATTCGGACTCTCATGAAGATGTTGGGGCTCATGTCAGCGGCTGCAGATGCAGTCCCTTGGGCATTATGGCACCTTCACCCTCTTCAAACAGAAGTTTTGAACAAGTGGGACGGCAGCCCTATGGGGCTAGATTCCCTATACTCTCTATCCTGCCAAACTCGAAATTCCCTGAGATGGTGGTTCCATCTCCCTGCAAGGAAGTCTATGACCCAACCAGTTTGGCTCATATTGACTACAGACGCGTCCCTAGTAGGCTGGGGCGCTCATCTAGACGGTTCCACAGTTCGGGGAACTTGGTCTCTTATGGAGCAGCGTCTCTCCTCCAATCTCTGAGAGATGCGAGCTATCCGGCTAGCCCTCCTTCACTTCGCCCCTCAAATCCGGGGAAAAACGGTGAAAGTACAGTCAGACAATATGACTGCTGTTCTTTACATAAACAAACAGGGAGGCACGAGATCCCTACCCCTTCTTGCAGAGATCATGATAATTCTACGGTGGGCAGAGTTGAACCTATCCCATCTATCTGCCACCCACATTCGGGGGTCCCTCAACATGATTGCAGATCGTTTAAGCCGCGGATTGCCGACCATGGAGTGGTCTCTGCGTCCGGAGATCTTCAAGCAGATAGTTCTGAGATGGGGATTACCGGAGGTGGATCTCATGGCAACCAGGTTCAACGCCAAGGTACAAAGGTTCTGCTCTCTATACAGGGAGGACAACCCCCTGGCGATAGATGCTCTGTCGATACCGTGGAGGTTCAGGCTGGCTTACATCTTCCCTCCTTTTTCCATGATACCGAGGGTATTGATGAAGATTCGTCAGGATCAGGCCTCGGTAATAGCTATCATTCCGTTCTGGCCCAAGAGATCCTGGTTTACCCAGCTCATTCAGATGAGTCGGGGACAATACTGGAGACTCCCCGCAGAGCAGACCCTGGTGTTGTGGGACACACATCTCTGCCCAGATCTGCACAGATTCAACCTGACAGCCTGGAGGTTGATCAGTCCCTTCCCAGAGTAGAAGGGCTCTTTGAGACGGTCCTGAGAACATTATCACATTCAAGAGCAGACTCCACTAAGAAGGCCTACTCCAGACTGATGAGAATCTTCACCTTGCTCCAGCCACTTTGAAGGTACAAGTTTTTGCCATCTCGGCCTGTTTAAACAGGCCGTATTCTCGGGACCCGCTCATCAAACGCTTCCTTAAAGGAGCTGAGAGATTGAGGCCTACAATACTGAGACCCATTCCTCAGTGGGATCTTTCAGTTGTGCTCAATAGGTTAGCATCTCCCCCCTTTGAGCCATTGGAGGAGGTTGGGTTCAAGTTTGTCACTTTAAAGACAGTCTTTCTGCTAGCTGTGACTTCAGCTAAGAGGGTTTCGGAGTTACAAGCCTTTTCGGCTCTGCATCCATATATAACCTTTTTGCAGGAGTGGGTTCTCCTAAAATTCTTACCCTACTTCATACCTAAGGTGTTATCCTTTCAGAATATCAATCAGGTAATTTCTTTACCAGTCTTATTTTCTTCCGTCTCCTCCGATGTTCCTGTCAGACATCCTCTGGACATTTCGAGATGCCTCCAGACCTATGTGGATAGGTCCAGGGAGTTCAGGATTGATGAGAATCTCTTCATCCTGTTTGCCGGTAAATCTAAAGGCCGTAAGGCGTCTGAGGTTTCCATTAGTCGCTGGATCAGGGAAGCCATTAGGGAGTCTTTTCTGTCTCAAACTCTGGACCCTCCAGAGTTCGTTAAGGCCCATTCTACTAGGGCCGTTTCAACCTCAGTGGCAGAAAGAAACCATCTTCCCTTTGAGCTAATCTGCAAGTCGGCTTTCTGGAGCTCCAAATCAACCTTTATCTCGCACTACAGAGTCGGTGCGAAGTTTGCGGAGTTTTCGGCTTTGGGCAGACCATTCTTGATTCAGCCAGGCAGGAAGGCCCTCCCTAGGGGTTCTTCTTGTTATCTCCCCATCTGTGCTGCTGGTAGGACGTAAGGGAATCGTTAATTTCTAACGATAATTTGTTTTCTCTTAGTCCTAACAGCAGCACACAAATTTCCCCCCCTAAGTACGTATGCTTGCTGAAAACAGTGTTTGGGGGGTAGTTCCCTCCTTTTGAGGGAGTGGGAACTCTTGTTATTGGTTCTTGGGCTCATTAAAAATTCCGCCGGTCCTACCAGTCCACAGGGGGAAGTTAACCCCCCCATCTGTGCTGCTGTTAGGACTAAGGGAAAACAAATTATCGTTAGAAATTAACGATTTTCCGGCAGCAGATTGTGCCATTTAAACCTGCCCTGCTGTCGGCAAACAAACGAGAGATAGCATTAGTGATCACCCCCCCCCCCCTCATACTATGGAGGAGATGGCTGCATGTAAATGTAGCAGTATCCTTCATTGATGAGCAGGAGATTGCCAGGAAGTGACACTTCCTTCCCAACAATCGTCTGCAAAATCGGCCCCTATAAAGCTTTGTTATTGATTTTGGTATCTGTTTGTACATGGGTGTGGTTGAAATACTAAAATTTGTTGGAATGTTCATATGCTTTGACCACATAATGTATCTGTCCAATTATAACACACAACATATTTTTGAGGCACTAGATGTTAAACTGGAGACCTTCATCATATTTTTCAGTTTAGCCTGGAATAATATTATTGCCTTTAGGTTGTTTAGAAATTCTTTCCCTCAGAAAAGGATTATGAATTTGGTTTACATAAATAAAATACTTTTTCTATAGTGTAAAAATGTATATCTTTGAAAAATATATTTTGAGATTCAGAATGAGTAATCCATCGTTCCAAGGTTAGATTTCATATATTAACCACAAGCCGCCAAAATCATTGTTTCCTATTTAAGCTCTCCATACTTCAATGTGAAATTACTTATACTGTATTTGATGGAAGCTGACACAATGCAGTTCAGATTGTGGTATTGAAATGTATATCTGAGATCAATAATAAAGCACTCAAGAGAATGTGTTTGGATTATTCAAGGCAAGTTCCATTATTCATAGTAACACGGTATAATTATAAATTTATCTAAATACAGTTATTAGACATTAGACATCTAAATACATTTATTTTGATCTAAGTTGTATTGTAGAAACTTGTCATTGTGAAAGGTGTACAGCGAAAAAGATTATTACTGTCCCACAGGATTGGCTCATGGCAAATGTGGTGCCAATATTCAAAAAGGGTCCAAAAACAGAGCCTGGAAACTATAGGCCGGTAAGTTTGACATCTGTTGTGGGTAAACTGTTTGAAGGTTTTCTGACGGAAATAAGCAAATAACGCCATATCAGCATGGCTTCGTGAGGGATCGGTCATGTCAAACTATGTCAAACTAATTTAATCAGTTTCTATGAGGAGGTAAGTTCTAGACTTGACAGCGGCGAATCAATGGATGTCGTATATCTGGACTTCTCCAAAGCATTTGACACTGTACCACATAAAAGGTTAGTATATAAAATGAGAATGCTCGGACTGGGAGAAAACGTCTGTAAGTGGGTAAGTAACTGGCTCAGTGATAGAAAACAGAGGGTGGTTATTAACGGTACACACTCAGATTGGGTCACTGTCACTAGTGGAGTACCTCAGGGGTCAGTATTGGGCCCTATTCTCTTCAATATATTTATTAATGATCTTGCATAGTAAAATATACATTTTCACAGATGACACTAAACTGTGTAAAGTAATTAACACTAATGAGGACAGTATACTACTACAGAGGGATCTGGATAGATTGGAGGCTTGGGCAGATAAGTGGCAGATGAGGTTTAACACTGACAAATGTAAAGTTATGCACATGGGAAGAAATAATGCAAGTCACCCGTACATACTAAATGGTAAAACACTCGGTAACACTGACATGGAAAAGGATCTAGGAATTTTAATAAACAGCAAACTAAGCTGCAAAAAACAGTGTCAGGCAGCTGCTGCCAAGGCCAATAAGATAATGGGTTGCATCAGAAGGGGCATAGATGCCCGTGATGAGAACATAGTCCTACCATTTTACAAATCATTAGTCAGACCACACATGGAGTACTGTGTACAGTTCTGGGCTCTGTGAACAAGGCAGACATAGCAGAGCTGGAGAGGGTCCAGAGGAGGGCAACTAAAGTAATAACTGGAATGGAGCAACTACAGTACCTTGAAAGATTATCAAAATTAGGGTTATTCACTTTAGAAAAAAGATGACTGAGGGGAGATCTAATTACTATGTATAAATATATCAGGGGTCAGTACAGAGATCTATCCCATCATCTATTCATTCCCAGGACGGTGACTGTGACGAGGGGACATCCTCTGCATCTGGAGGAAAGAAGGTTTGTACACAAACATAGAAGAGGATTCTTTACGGTAAGAGCAGTGAGACTATGGAACTCTCTGCCTGAGGAGGTGGTGATGGTGAGTACAATAAAGGAATTCAAGAGGGGCCTGGATGTATTTCTGGAGCGTAATAATATTACAGGCTATAGCTACTAGAGAGGGGTTGTTGATCCAGGGAGTTATTCTGATTGCCTGATTGGAGTCAGGAAGGAATTTTTTATTCCCCTAAATTGGGGAAAATTGGCTTCTACCTCAGTTTTTTTTTTTGCCTTCCTCTGCATCAACTTGCAGGATGACAGGCCCGAACTGGATGGACAAGTGTCTTTTTGCGGCCTTATGTACTATGTTACTATGTTACTGGAAATCGGGTTGATGTTATTTCTTCAAACTATGATTTTTTTTATTTTCCAAAAGCATCAATAGCCAAATGTTTCAAAATACATTTCATCATATAAGATTGAATGGGTCTTCCAGGATTTAGGATAGGCTATCATTGTTCTATCTTCACCCCCACCAATGAGCAAAATGATAGGACAATGGCATTGCATTGCCTTGCCTCCTTTGCGTGTCACTGTCTGGTACTGACTCTCAGTCTTGTTAGGTATAAATTGATGTCCATATACCATTTGCTATTTTTATTACTGCAATCTTTGTATGTGAATCCCCTCAGACACCAGGACCCAGTAGTGACTGTTACCTCTGAACCATATAGCTATGCCTTTGAAGTGACGGAGACTGAGCTGCAGTGCCAAGCAAAGCCACACTGGCATGTGCTGCTCTGTGTAAGTGTAAACAATGAACGCCTCTTCCTTCTGTTGATCGGTACAGTTCTGCCCCATCAAGATAACACTGGTGGATGATACTATTGTTTAAAGCTAATTTCTCATTACAGGAAGACCTTCCAACCCATTGAAATGGCTGTATAGCTCAAAAGACACAAAGTCAGAATATGTCATCTTAATCTTTCTCCTCTTTGAGTCCTCTCCATTAGGCCCCATGCACACGGCCGTGTTTCACAGCCGTGTGCGGGCCGTGGAACCGCGGCCTGGATCCCTCCTGAGAGCAGGAGCGCACGGCATCACTGGTTGCTATGACGCCGTGCGCTCCCTGCTGCCGCCACAGTACAGTAATACACTGGTATAGATCATACCAGTGCATTACTGTATTGCGGCGGCAGCAGGGAGCGCACGGCGTCATAGCAACCAGTGACGCCGTGCGCTCCTGCTCTCAGGAGGGATCCAGGCCGCGGTTCCACGGCCCGCACACGGCCCGCACACGGCTGTGAAACACGGCCGTGTGCATGGGGCCTTATATAGCAGAGCACAGGAGTTCTCAGTATGTAGTAGCATGCAGCACAAATGACCCTTTGTGGGCTTACTGTGGGGGCATGCAAGGTAATAACAATGACAAAATGCAGCTCTGTGTCTTTTGCTCTATCTAGTAATTACAGTAGTTTAGGAGGTTTCTAGGGTTCCAGATTCCTTCTATGTCTAAAATAAATATCTCCAAAGGCAGACAGAAGTGGAGAAAAAGTTGAAAAAACACTGTGTAAAAGATTTAATCACAATGTCACACCTTTCTAAGAATACAAATCACAGTCTGAATATTAGAATAATTTACTAATCTGATGCATGTGCCTTTATAAATCTGGAGTATTATAAATACTTTTTTCAGAAAAGAGTGTACGGTCAGTAAATGGTGGCAAATATGATAAGTGGAGAAAAGCTTTAATGATAATAAAGTTTCACTATTGTAGGTTCTACACGTTTCATCTGTTCACTGTGATTGTATTAAGATGAGCCTGAAGATAACTGATTCTCTCCATGGCACAGATACCAGGTGCCAAATACCACTAATCTGGCTTTTAGGATATTTCTGAGAAATGTCATTCAATTCCCAAACACAATGAAATATGAATTGGGATTGATAAAATAAATTGGTATTAAAGGAGAACAGTCAACATTCCTAACTCATCCATTTAGTTAATATGTATATTCTTCTTGAAATAACAATTATGGAGCACCTTTATATGGAACGTTGTGTTGCGCTATTCCTTTGTTATTCCTCAGAGGACCTAAAGGGGACCAGTTGCCATGCCTAACTTGTTTACAGTGTTGGACTGGCCCACCAGAGTACCAGAGGATCCTCCGGAGGGCACAGGCTCTGATACCAAATGTTCAGAAGAAAAATAATTTGTAGCCAATAACTTGCTACTAAGGTCTATTGCTCTGAATCCAAACTTTTTAGACATTATTGATCATATGGGGGTCAGGCCCTGCTTGTCCATTTTAGTAGATATGTATATCCTTCTTGAATAGCACTTATGGGGAACCTTTACCTTGAACTTTGTGTTATGCCGTTCCTTTAAAAAAAATTAAAAAAATTGACAACTAGGTTTTACTATACCCCTTGTCAAAAGGGTGTGCTGTACACAGTCTAACATTGTCAGCACTGATTGGACAGTGGCAGGCACACCATAGTAAAACTATTTACTGCCATGGGACTACAGAATATAGACGAACATGCTTGCTCAGCTATTTTCAGATGTCCCATGGCAGTAAATGGAGACAGCGCTGCTCTCCATTCACTTCAGTTAAGTGTTTGTAAGATTCAGATAGGATATGCCACAAATGTTCCAGATGGGACTTCTACTTTATGTATTTGTAAATCCAAATTCGATTTTATAACTAAAATAACAGCACTAATTCGGAAATTTAATGTACGTTCTTACTGTATTTCAAATGGCAACAAATAGACAAATGTGATATAAGTCTGTGCAATTTTGTATGATAAATAAAACATTCTTAGATAGTAACAGTAAGAATTTATATATCATATAATGATATGATATATAAATTCTTACTGTTACTATCTAAGAATGTTTTATTTATCATACAAAATTGCACAGACTTATATCACATTTGTCTATTTGTTGCTATATATCCACTTAGATCTCTAAATGTACTGATTAACCCCTTCCTGACTTCCCACCATGTATATGCGTCCTATCTGCACATGCCTCATGCAGATAGCACGTATATACACAAGCAGGCAGCTATTTACTCCTAGTGCTGATCAGCACTGGGATTAAAGCTCCTGCTCCTGTAATCTAACAGGAGCAGGTCGGGTCCGGCTGACAGACACAGCAGGGACTCAGAGGAGAAGACAGGAGTAATTTATTACCGCTTCTGAAGGATCCAAGGAGACCCTGATCAGCTCTGCCTGAGTGTCATGCCTCCACAGGGGGCTGTTTTACACTGTAACTGGGGCTCCTGTGGATGCCCCAGTTACAGTGGAAACAGTTAAAAAAGAAAAGGTAAAAAAAACAAGTCTGTGTCCTCCAGAGGTCTTTTAATAACCTCCTGGGGGACATATTATGTGCCAAAAAGAAATAAAAATATAAGTGAAAAAATAATAATAAAAAATACAAATAAAAAAAAGTAAAAAAAATATAAAAAAATGCAGTTGCTAACACCATAGTCTCTCCGTTCTCTCGAACCTATACATGATATACATAAAAACAATAACAAAATAGGGAACCCATTGCAATTATTAATTTTTTTGTGTCAATTTTAATATTTAAGAAATAAAAAGCTATAATTAAAAAAACTATTTTATAATTACTAGCAGTTTTCTACCAAATGAAAACTAAAAAAATGAAAAAAAAACCTCTAAAAAAATTGTAAGTCCTAAGTGTCAAGTAAAAAAAAAAAATGCTAAAATTATTTTGGTAGTCAAACAAATAAAAAAGCTACGTTTAGGGTTGAGCGAACATTTCAGTAAAAGTTCGGGTTGGGGTTTAGTGTTCGGTGCTTTCTTGGCGCTTTTTGAAAGGCCAATCAAGAAGCGGTTAACTGTCTGACCTTAGAAGCCATCACAGCCATGCCTACTAATGGCATGGCTGTGATTGAGACAGAGAAAAACAGAAAAATCTGTGACCCGTGAAGTGGTAGAAACGACACCGGGGAGGAAAAAGATGAGCGCCAAACTTCTAGTCTGTGATGTATATATAAGTGATATAAAATAGTAAATGGATAGGGAAATACCCCAATAGATAAACATACAAGACAGACGAATATAGTATTGATATTGTTGATTCTTATCGGTATTAATGCCAAATTACCTTCACTGTAATAAAATACAATTCCAACTGAACCAAGACCCAAAATCTGGACACCTCTCAACGGAAGAAGTATCTCAAATGGAGGTCAAAGGAAAATTGATATCTATCTATCTATATAAATATATATATATATATATATATATATATATATATATATATATATATATACACACTACGTGCAGAATTATTAGGCAAATTAGTATTTTGACCACATCATCCTCTTTATGCATGTTGTCTTACTCCAAGCTGTATAGGCTCGAAAGCCTACTACCAATTAAGCATATTAGGTGATGTGCATCTCTGTAATGAGAAGGGGTGTGGTCTAATGACATCAACACCCTATATCAGGTGTGCATAATTATTAGGCGACTTCCTTTCCTTTGGCAAAATGGGTCAAAAGAAGGACTTGACAGGCTCAGAAAAGTCAAAAATAGTGAGATATCTTGCAGAGGGATGCAGCACTCTTAAAATTGCAAAGCTTCTGAAGCGTGATCATCGAACAATCAAGCTTTTCATTCAAAGTAGTCAACAGGGTCGCAAGAAGCGTGTGGAAAAACCAAGGCGCAAAATAACTGCCCATGAACTGAGAAAAGTCAAGCGTGCAGCTGCCAAGATGCCACTTGCCACCAGTTTGGCCATATTTCAGAGCTGCAACATCACTGGAGTGCCCAAAAGCACAAGGTGTGCAATACTCAGAGACATGGCCAAGGTAAGAAAGGCTGAAAGACGACCACCACTGAACAAGACACACAAGCTGAAACGTCAAGACTGGGCCAAGAAATATCTCAAGACTGATTTTTCAAAGGTTTTATGGACTGATGAAATGAGAGTGAGTCTTGATGGGCCAGATGGCTGGATTGGTAAAGGGCAGAGAGCTCCAGTCCGACTCAGACGCCAGCAAGGTGGAGGTGGAGTACTGGTTTGGGCTGGAATAATCAAAGATGAGCTTGTGGGGCCTTTTTGGGTTGAGGATGGAGTCAAGCTCAACTCCCAGTCCTACTGCCAGTTTCTGGAAGACACCTTCAAGCAGTGGTACAGGAAGAAGTCTGCAAGGTAAGAAAAACATGATTTTCATGCAGGACAATGCTCCATCACACGCGTCCAAGTACTCCACAACGTGGCTGGCAAGAAAGGGTATAAAAGAAGAAAATCTAATGACATGGCCTCCTTGTTCACCTGATCTGAACCCCATTGAGAACCTGTGGTCCATCATCAAATGTGAGATTTACAAGGAGGGAAAACAGTACACCTCTCTGAACAGTGTCTGGGAGGTTGTGGTTGCTGCTGCACGCAATGTTGATGGTGAACAGATCAAAACACTGACAGAATCCATGGATGGCAGGCTTTTGAGTGTCCTTGCAAAGAAAGGTGGCTATATTGGTCACTGATTTGTTTTTGTTTTGTTTTTGAATGTCAGAAATGTATATCTGTGAATGTTGAGATGTTATATTGGTTTCACTGGTAAAAATAAATAATTGAAATGGGTATATATTTGTTTTTTGTTAAGTTGCCTAATAATTATGTACAGTAATAGTCACCTGCACACACAGATATCCCCCTAAAATAGCTAAAACTAAAAACAAACTAAAAACTACTTCCAAAAATATTCAGCTTTGATATTAATGAGTTTTTTGGGTTCATTGAGAACATGGTTGTTGTTCAAAAATAAAATTAATCCTCAAAAATACAACTTGCCTAATAATTCTGCACTCCCTGTATATATATAATTTTTCCTTTGACCTCCATTTGAGATACTTCTTCCGTTGAGAGGTGTCCAGATTTTGGGGCTTGGTTCAGTTGGAATTGTATTTAATTACAGTGAAGGTAATTTGGCATTAATACCGATAATAATCAACGATATCAATACTATATCCGTCTGTCTTGTATGTTTATCTATTGGGGTATTTACCTATCCATTTTATCCACTTACTATTTTATATCACTTATATATACAGTACAGACCAAAAGTTTGGACACACCATCTCATTCAAAGAGTTTTCTTTATTTTCATGACTATGAAAATTGTAGATTCACACTGAAGGCATCAAAACTATGAATGAACACATGTGGAATTATATACATAACAAAAAAGTGTGAAACAACTGAAAATATGTCATATTCTAGGTTCTTCAAAGTAGCCACCTTTTGCTTTGATTACTGCTTTGCACAATCTTGGCATTCTCTTGATGAGCTTCAAGAGGTAGTTACCTGAAATGGTCTTCCAACAGTCTTGAAGGAGTTCCCAGAGATGCTTAGCACTTGTTGGCCCTTTTGCCTTCACTCTGCGGTCCAGCTCACCCCAAACCATCTCGATTCGGTTCAGGTCCGGTGACTGTGGAGGCCAGGTCATTTGGCGCATTACCCCATCACTCTCCTTCATGGTCAAATAGCCCTTACACAGCCTGGAGGTGTGTTTGGGGTCATTGTACTGTTGAAGAATAAATTATGGTCCAACTAAACGCAAACCGGATGGAATAGCATGCCTCTGCAAGATGATGTGGTAGCCATGCTGGTTCATGTATGCCTTCAATTTTGAATAAATCCCCAACAGTGTCACCAACAAAGCACCCCCACACCATCACACCTCCTCCTCCATGCTTCACGGTGGGAACCAGGCATGTAGAGTCCATCTGTTCACCTTTTCTGCATCGCACACAGACACGGTGGTTGGAACAAAAGATCTCAAATTTGGACTCATCAGACCAAAGCACAGATTTCCACTGGTCTAATGTCCATTCCTTGTGTTCTTTAGCCCAAACAAGTCTCTTCTGCTTGTTGCCTGTCCTTAGCAGTGGTTTCCTAGTAGATATTCTACCATGAAGGCCTGATTCACACAGTCTCCTCTTAACAGTTGTTCTAGAGATGTGTCTGTTGCTAGAACTCTGTGTGGCATTGACCTGGTCTCTAATCTGAACTGCTGTTAACCTGCGATTTCTAAAGGCTGATGACTCGGATGAACTTATCCTCAGCAGCAAAGGTGACTCCTGGTCTTCCTTTCCTGGGGCGGTCCGCATGTGAGCCAGTTTCTTTGTAGCGCTTGATGGTTTTTGTGACTGCACTTGGGGACACTTTCAAAGTTTTCCCAATTTTTCGGACTGACTGACCTTCATTTCTTAAAGTAATGATGGCCACTCGTTTTTCTTTACTTAGCTGCTTTTTTCTTACCATAATACAAATTCTAACAGTCTATTCAGTAGGATTATCAGCTGTGTATCCACCTGACTTCTCCACAACGCAACTGATGGTCCCAACCCCATTTATAAGGCAAGAAATCCCACTTATTAAACCTGACAGGGCACACCTGTGAAGTGAAAACCATTTCAGGTGACTACCTCTTGAAGCTCATCAAGAGAATGCCCAGAGTGTGCA
This sequence comes from Bufo gargarizans, assembly GCF_014858855.1. Lineage (NCBI taxonomy): Eukaryota > Metazoa > Chordata > Amphibia > Anura > Bufonidae > Bufo > Bufo gargarizans. The sequence goes on from NC_058084.1 coordinate 242,884,719, forward strand.
AAGCAGTAATCAAAGCAAAAGGTGGCTACTTTGAAGAACCTAGAATATGACATTTTTTCAGTTGTTTCACACTTTTTTGTTATGTATATAATTCCACATGTGTTAATTAATAGTTTTGATGCCTTCAGTGAGAATCTACAATTTTCATAGTCATGAAAATAAAGAAAACTCTTTGAATGAGATGGTGTGTCCAAACTTTTGGTCTGTACTTGATGTACTCTGTACATCGCAGACTAGAAGTTTGGCGCTCATCTTTTTCCTCCCCGGTGTCGTTTCTACCACTTCACGGGTCACTGATTTTTCAGTTTTTCTCTGTTTCATTGACTTAGTGTTAAAACTCTGTTTACACTGATTCGAGCTGCCTACTACTTTTTAGTGACCTTTTATTCCTATCTTCACATTATCACAGTCCTGTTGGCACCCTTCTTTCCTCCTCTTCAGGGGCATTCAGTTGATCCCTAGATAGAGTTGGGATAACCTCATTTTCCTTTTTCTTTTTCACGTTCTTGATTCCATGGCTGTGATTGGCCAGAGCAGCATGTGACCCAGCCTCTATATAAGCTGCACGTCACTCTGCTGTTACAAGTGTAGGGAGAGGATGCTGCTGGACTTGTGATTTCAGGGAGAGAATAGGAGAGAATCTAACTCAGCTATCTACAGAGAAATAGTTGCGTGGGCGCAATCGTTTTACCCTGCCCTGAGCTCATTGACCAAAAAAAAATAACTTTTATAATTCTGTTAGTTAGGTGGGCAGCCATTTTATGCAATCTCAGTGCACCAGCACTGCATCTGAGCTTTTGGGAGTGGGACATTGCAAATCACAAATTTTTAGGCACACTACAACATCTGGATTAGTCAGTATGCAATTTAAGGTAGAAATACACCCATCATTTTCTGGGGTTTTAAAAACACACTTTTTTGCCAAAAAACTGCATTTTCCTGATCTGCAAGTGTTAAATTCAAGTTTAATAAATACAGCTTTCATATTATGTTACCAATCATATCATGATGAAATACATCTATTTTATGCAAAGAAATATTTAATTTAGGCCTACACTGGTTCAGGCCCTGTGATATACTCCCTCTAGATACAGGGGTTTGATTCAAGCATTTAAAATACATCCATTTTGTGCAAAGAAATATTTAATTTAGGCCTACACTTGTTTAGGCCCTGTGATATACCCCCCTCTACACACAGGGTTTGATTCAGGCATTTGAAATACAGCCATTTGAAATACAGCCATTTTTATCAAAGAAATATTTAATTCAGGCCTACACTGGTGCAGACCGTGTGAGATACACCCTCTACATACAGAGGTTTGATTCAGACATTTGAAATACCGCCATTTGGTGCACCAATATTGAATTCAGGCCTACACTGGTTCAGGCCGTGTGAGATACCCCCTTTACATACAGGGGTTTGATTCAGGCAAGTGCAATACAGCCATTTGAAATACATCCATTTTGTGCAAATAAATATTTAATTTAGGCCTACACTGGTTCAGGCCCTGTAAGATATCCCCTCTACATACAGGGGTTTGATTCAGGCATTTGAAATATGGCATTTGAAATACAGCCATTTTAGGCAAAGAACTATTTAATTGAGGCTTAGTCTGGTTCAAGCCATGTGAGATACACCCTTTACATACTGTAATTATGTTCTACTATTAATTAAACACCCATTTAGGGCAAGATCCTAAATTCGAAAAATATGAGGAGAGCGTCAAATAAAGGACGTGGCCTAGGTCGTGCTGCTAATGGTGGAGCTCCTGTTGCAGGGAGCGGACGTGGTCGATCTGTGCCAGCTACACGCACAAGTGAAACCCCTTCCTCAGGTGCGAGTAGGCGACAGAACCTGCAGTGGTATTTGGTCGGGCCTAATGCGGCTTTACGAATATTGAGGCCTGAACAAGTACAGGCGATAGTAGATTGGGTTTATGACAGTGGATCCAGTTCCTTCACATTGTGTCCCACCCAGTCTCCTACTGAAAGACCACAGTTGGCACCTGCAGCCGATATCCATCAGTCTTTCACCTCACCCCCTTGCAAATAAGCCAAGCAGTCTGAGCCCCAAGTCATGCAGCTGTCTCTTCTGCTTTTTGATGACTCTGTTAGCAGGGTTTCCCAGGGCAATCCACCTAGTCCTGCCCCAGAAGTAAAAGAGATTAAGTGCACCGATGCCCAACCACTTATTTTTCAAGATGAGTACATGGGAGGACCATCGCAGCGCTTCTCGGATGATGACAAAACACAGGTGCCTGGAGTTTTCCAAAGTGTGCAGACCGCCAAGGAAGGCAGGGGTGAAGACTGGGTGGAAGATGATGTGGAGGGCAATGAGGTCCTCGACCCCACATAGAATCAACGTCATGCGAGTGACCTATGTAGTTCGGAGGAAGAGGCGGTGGTCGCACAGAGCCACCAGCACAGCAGAAGAGGGAGCAGGGTGCAAGACAGTACGCCTCCTACTGCCCACCGCAGCAAGGGACCGAGCACACCAAAGCCAGCTCCAAGGAGTTCCCTGGCGTGGCAGTTCTTCAGACACTGTGCTGACGACAAGACACGAGTGGTTTGCACGCTGTGCAATCAGAGCCTGAAGCAAGGCATAAACGTTCTCAACCTGAGCACAACCAGCATGACCAGGCATTTAAGGGCAAAGCACGAGCTGCAGTAGAGTAGACACCTCAAAAACCAAGAAAGGTCTCTGGCTCCTCCTGCTTCCTCTTCTGCTGCAGTCTCGGCCTCTTCATCCACCTCTGGAGTGACAGTGCCACCTGCCACCTCGCAAACAGAGGATCTGCCAGAAACACCAACACCTGGGTCACCAAGCATCTCCACAATGTCTCAGGGAAACGTTCAGCTCTCCATCTCCCAAACGCTGGAGAGGAAGAGGAAGTACCCCCCTACCCACTCGCAATCCCTAGCCCTGAATGCCAGCATTTCAAAATTACTGGCCTTTGAAATGCTGTCATTCCGTCTAGTGGAGACAGATAGTTTTAAAGGCCTTATGGCGGTGGCTGTCCCACAGTACGTCGTGCCCAGCCGCCACTACTTTTCAAGGCGAGCCATCACTTCCCTGCACAACCAAGTAGGGGACAAAATCAGGTGTGCACTGCGTAATGCCATCTGTTGCAAGGTGCACCTGACTACAGATAACTGGACAAGTAAGCATGGTCAGGGAAGTTATATCTCCATAACAGCACACTGGGTAAATGCAGTGGCGACTGGGCCTGAGGCGGATAGCAGTTTGGCTCATGTCCTTCCACCACAGAGGATTGCAAGGCGCTTCAGTTTGCCTCCTGTTGCTTCCTCCCCCTACTCTGCTTCCTCATCCTCTACCAGCTCCTCATCCGGACAGTGTAACACCTTCACCACCAACTTCAGCACAGCCAGGGGTAAACAACAGCAGACAGTTTTGAAAATCTGTTTGGGGGACAAACCCCACACTGCGCAGGAGCTGTGGACGGGACTTGAACAACAGACCGATGAGTGGTTTGTGCCAGTCAGCCTCAAGCCCGGCCTGGTGGTGTGGGATAATGGGCAAAATCTCATAGCAGCTCTGGGACTAGCCTGGCGCATGTGGTGAATTTGGTGGTGCAGAGATTCCTTAAAAATTACCCTGATATGTCAGAGCTGCTGCATAAAGTGCAGGCCGTCTGCGCATGCTTTCGGGGTTCTCACCCTGCTGATGCTCGCCTGTCAGCGCTGCAGCGTAACTTCGGCCTTCGCCTCATATGTGACGTGCCCACAGGGTAGAACTCCACCTTGCACATGCTGGCCAGACTGTGCAAGCAGCAGCAGGCAGTGTAGTTTCAGCTGCAGAACGCACGGGTGAGTCGCTTGACGGAAAAGCACCACTTCACCACCAATGACTGGGCCTCCATGCGAGACCTGTGTTCCTTGTTGCGCTGTTTTGAGTATTCCACCAACATGGCCAGTGCCGATAACGCAGTTCTCAGAGTTACTATGCCACTTTTATGCCTCCTTGAAAAAACGCTCTTGGCGATGATGAAAGAGGATGTGGCACAGGAGGAGGAGGAGGAAGAGGGATCATTTCGTAGGGTTTCCGGACAGTCATTCACAAGTGGCTCCGAGGGTGGGTTCCTGCACCCACAAAACTAAGGTACACAATTGTCCAGCCAGGGCTCAGTTCTGGAGGATGACGGAGGTGGAGGATGAGGAGATGGAGGAGGAACCATGTTCACAGCAGGGTGGCACCCAGACCAGCTCATGGCCATCACTGGTGCGTGGATGGGGGGATACAGAGGACACAGACGATACACCTCCCACAGAGGACAGCTTTTCGTTGCCTCTGGGCAGCCTGGCACACATGAGCGATTACATGCTGCAGTGTCTCCGCAACGACCGCCGAGTTGCCCACATTCTAACTTGTGCTGATTACTGAGTGGCCACGCTGCTGGATCCCCGTTACAATTCCGTCCTTAATTCCGTCACTGGAGCGTGATCGTAAGATGCGCACGCTGGTAGATGCGCTGCTGGTGGCATTCCCACTTGACAGCGGGGGCACAGTGGAAGCACAATGCGAAGGCAGAGGATGAGGAAGAGGTCGCCAACGCAGCTGGGGCACCGCCAGCACCTCAGAAGGCAGGCCGCAATGTGGAAAAGCTTTGTCAGCACACCACAACAACCAGCACCACTAGCTGATATGGAACGTCTTAGCAGGAGGCAGCATTTCACCGACATGATGGAGCAGTATTGTCGTGCCTTTTCATAGGTAAATGCATTGATATCCAATTTATTTTAGTCAAGATGAATGTTCATTACCTTTAAGAGCCATGCTCACTATAGTTACAATTTTGTATGTCTTAAGAAGGCCACAATAAGGTCATACAAAGGTTTCTGCTCTTAGTGTTATTCTTCTCATGAATGTACCAGTCTGAGAAGAGGCCTTCTTATCTACTGATAAATTTATGACGGGAGGTAAAGATAAGCTCTATGCAGCTGGTGATAATTACCTACACAATTAGGCATTTATCATTGAAGCAAATATATAATATTCATGTATTCATTTAATGAACCTTAGTCCTTAGCATCAGTAGGACATATAATATATATTATACTGTTATATGTTATGAAGACAACATGTATCCAGTATATTATATATATTTCTCATTAGGAGAATCTTTGTCTCTAAAAGAGTGTCTGTGAAGATGTGTGTTTTGTAACAATTATTCACCTCTTTGGTATGAGAGGAGGTACTGATATCTCTGAGAAAACAAAGCTATCCAAGTTATTTACGATGTACAAATAAACATTGTGAGAAACATTCAGAGAAGACGCCTAGAGGTCTGTCTCTAATTGCTACAAGTGTCAAATCTAATCCCTATAGCCTTGAATTAAAGCTTTTAAGGTCAATTGTATATTATACCTTTATTCAGACTTACAGAAGTTAACCCTTTATACTATGATGCAAATAGCTTACACAGCAGTGCCACCTAGGTATGAGTAGGTGACATTACAACAGTAGCAAAAGTGCATTCTGGGTAAGGTTATGATGTCATTTCTTATCAATGATCACACCCATCTGACAATGATTGGAAAGCTCCAAATTAGGAAGGTGTGTCTAACTGATAAGTTTGTGATCATAAACCATACACAGGAGGGAGAGAGACATACAACAGACAGAGACACACACAAGAAAGAGAGGAAAGAGAAGTAAAGCTGTCTAGAGGGGTCTATCAAGATGGAAGCCATGGTGAGATGTGCTATGATGGACCACCCAGCTTTCCTAGGAGCAGAAGTGAGATTTTTACTAGGACTTGGTAAGAGATACAGAAAATGATATTTCATTTTATTAAGACTAATTTGATAGTGTGGGTGAAATTATACCATCTAGATTGGCGAATAAATACATAATTAAATTAATTGATCATCTCCATATTGAGATGTAGTTTTAGGATATTGTGAGACTTCATTCTACCTGCAGAAGAATCAAGACTCATAATCTGGCAGAGCATTAAATAATTGCTTAGATATATATATATATATTGATAGAACATTCTTCGCCAAGCTAAGTGATGGTTTCCCACAGGAAAGACTTACTTCAAGTCCTTTCCATTTAAGATATGGTCTAGCAAAGATCATATATCCCTGTCATTTGTCTTAATAGTCTTACCAAAGTCATATGTGTGAAAATAGTCCAGGATGGGGCGGAAGGATACAGTTATCTCTTCTAAGCTATATCCTTGAATGGATTTGCCCATGCCTGAAGTCATGTGATGTGTAGTTGGTTAGAGGGGGGAAGAATGTATTTAGCATTCCATATTGATGTCTAGGATTAGACATGCCCGTCCTGATATCATGAGGTTTTCTCTGAACAAAAGTAATATATATACGTATAACTTATGTTCCTACTTTGATATCCTAACCTAATAATAGCTTGGTTATAATGTGACAAGTTATTTCCACTCACATGTATTGTTAAGCTTGTAATGCTTTATATTAACGCTTTATATATTCATTTGCTTGTATCATTGTGTTTATTTACTTATATATGTTTATAACCTTGTAACCAATAAATCTGCATATTTTTATAATACCTGTGTGTTGTTGTGTAATATAGGATTACATGTTTTATCATTAACGTCATCTCACGTCAAAAAGAACTTATTTATCTGAGGAAATAGTCGGCCTCAGATGTGAATTGTATCAATTAGGTTGTCTACGATTCACCAGGTCATGATTTTAAGAATTTATGACTAATTCAATAAATTTAATTTTTTTTATGATTAATAATTTTTATGACCATAATTAATAATTCTTAATTGAATTATTACAACCCGACAGTATGTGTGCACAAACCTACACGTACTGAATGACGGGTCTGCCCCCTTCAACTTCTGGGTCTCCAAATTGGGCACATGGCCTGAGCTTGTCCTTTACGCCTTGGAGGTGCTGGCCTGCCCTGCAGCCAGTGTATTATCTGAATGTGTGCTTAGCACGGCAGGGGGCGTCATCACAGACAAGCGCAGCCGCGTGTCCACAGCCAAAGTGGAGAAGCTCACGTTCATTAAAATGAACCAGGCATGGATCCCTCAGGACTTGTCCGTACCTTGTGCAGAATAGACATGTATACCGGCACTAAGCTTGTGTTTTGGATATTTCATTCTTTTGGAGTATTAAAACCAAAAACCTGTGTTGGCTTTCTCGTCCTCCTCCACCGCCGCTTCCACCTACTCTGCTACATCCACCGCCTCCTCAAACTCCTACTCCATATGGAACTCCACCTCATAAATCAATTTATTTATTTCTGTACGTGTTTTATTTTATATCATTTCACTGCTTTGTCATTTAAATTTTCTGGTGAAATTCACCAATTTTTGGGTGTATAGTACCACTACTGTACCTAGTAGGCTGGTTAAAAAATAAAATAAAATTGTCATTAACATTTTTGGGTGAAAATCACCAATTTTGGGGTGTATAGTACCACTGCTATACCTAGTAGGCCAGTTAAAAAATAAAATAAAATTGTCATTAACATTTTTGGGTAAAATTCACCAATTTTTGGGTGTATAGTACCACTACTATACCTAGTATGCCGGTTAAAAAAAAATTTCATTAACATTTTCTTATAAAATGAACAAATTTTTGGGTGTATAGTACTACTGCTATACCTAGAAGGCCGTTTAAAAAAAAAAATATAATTGTCATTAACATTTTCGGGTGAAATTCACCAATTTTTGGGTGTATAGTACCACTGCTATACCTAGTAGGCCAGTTAACAAAAAAAAAAATCAATTTGTCAGTTACATTTTCAGTTGAAATTCAACAATTTTTGAGTGTGAAGTTCCACTTCTATACCTAGTAGACAGGTTAAACTATAAAACAATTTGTCTGTTACACATTTTATGGTGAAATTTACCAATTTTTGGGTGTGATGTACCACTGCTATACCTAGTAGGCCATTTAAAATAAAAAAAAATAAAAAATTCAGTTACATTTTCGGGTAAAATTAACCAATTTTGGGTGTAATATACCCCTCCTCTACCTAGTTGACAGCTTAATACATTTCAATAATTTTTATTTTACATTCTCGGGTGACAATAAACAATTGTTTTCTGTCATAGACCCCTGCTCTACCAAGTAGACAGGTTAATTAATTTCTGTAATTTTTCTGTTACATTCTTGGGTTGTCATTATACAATTTTAGATGTGAATAAACCCCTGCTCTGCATTGGTGACATTGAATAACATTTCTGAAATGCTTCTTTAATTGATGCGCGCCACCTCATTTGATTCAATGCTTAAACTTAAACAAGTTGTACCACATTTAAGCTTCAATACTTTGTCCCACATTTCCACTATACTCTTTTGGCCAACATTTGCACCTCAATAGCTTTTCCCACAATTCTGCTTGACTCTTATGGCCCACATTTGGGCTTCTGTAATTTTTCCCACATTTGCGCCTCAATAGCTAATTTGTCCCACATTTCTTCTCAATCCCAATTTTTTTAAATAAATTTATCTCTCTTAAATTTGGTCTCTTTTTTTCACACTCCCTCTCCGGCCTGGAACCCTGATTCCCCGCCACCGGTAATAACCATGGTAGGCGCATAAAAGAACATCAAAAGTTGATAGAACAGATATCAAATTGGATCGTGAACATCACGGAGACATGCGACATGGTGGGGCAGTAAGTATGCACACGCCTACACAAACTGACTGACAGGGGTCAGCCCCTGCAACTTCTGGGTCTCCAAATTGGGCACATGGCCTGAGCTTGCCATTTACACCTTGGAGGTGCTGGCCTGCCCTTCAGCTGGTGTATTGTCTGAACGTGTGTTTAGCACGACTGGGGGCGTCATCACCCTAATAAAAAATAAATAAAAAAATTAAAACAAAAAGCAGGGTAGGCTACCTCCTCCTCCTCCACCGTCACTTCCACCTATGGACCTGGTCCTCCTAGATCAAGATTATAATTATTTATTTGTGCATATTTTATGTTATTTAAAGTCATTTCTCTATCCACATTTGTTTGCAGAACACTTGCCATGCTCTTAACCACATTTTGGCGACATTTGCAGCCCTCTTTAGTGCTCAAAAGTTTGGGTCTCCATTGACTTCAATGGGGTTCGGATTCGGGGTCAAGTTTGGGTCCCGAAATCAAACTTTTTTCCGAAGTTCGGCCGAACCAGTTAAACCCGAACATCGAGGTGTCCGCTCAACTGTAGCTACGATCACTAAACCACCACAAAAAACACCACAAAATAAAAAAAAGTTGCCTGGAGATTCAAGTCTTTTTTGGGGTTGGTCATGAAAGAGTTAAATACATTCTAATCAACTTAGCTGTAGAATAAAGTCTATTACAGCTCATTTTAATTTCCTTTAGACAAAATCATTTTCCTAAAGTATTTTCTGCATGACAGAGCTAAAATGCAATACCTTACACAGCCCATGGACATGCTCTTTCTAGCCTTGGAGAACCCGTTCCTGTACAGATTTACAGAGGTGTGAGTCAAAAACACATTTTCCAAATGTACTTTTGTTTGTTTCATGAGCTTTGGCAAATATCATTGGATTGAGGTTTTCCAGTCAAACATAATTGATTGGAGAATACAGATTAAAGGGGTTTTCTCACTTCACTGCATGTAAATTATTACATGTATTTGATGCACTGGCATGTTGGAATTACTTTAGCGGACTACTCTTAGGAGTTCATGTGTAGACTATGCGCATGTGGTTATTTATTTGTAGGTGTTGCTGTCATGTGTACATATTGAATTAATAACATAGTAACATAGTTTATAAGGCCGAAAAAAGACATCTGTCCATTCATTTCGGCATGTTATACTGCAAGTTGATCCAGAGAAAGGCAAAAAAAAAAAACACTCAGAGGTAGAAGACAATTTTCCCCACTTAAGAGGGAAAAAATTCCTTCCCAACTCCAATCTGGCAATAAGAATAACTCCCTGAATCAACGACCCATCTCTAGTAGCTAGAGCCTGCAATATTATTACACTCCAGAAATACATCCAGGCCCCTCTTGAACTCTTTTAGTGAACTCACCATCACCACCTCCTCAGGCAGAGAGTTCCATAGTCTTACTGCTCTTACCGTAAAAAATCCTCTACTATGTTTGTGTGGAAACCTTCTTTCCTCCAGACGTAGAGGATGTCCCCTTGTCACAGTAACAGTCCTGGGGATATATAGATGATGGGAGAGATATCTGTACTGACCCCTGATATATTTATACATATTAATTAGATCTCCTCTCAGTCATCTTTTTTCTAAAGTGAATAACCCTAATATTGATAATCTTTCAGGGTACTGTAGTCCCCCCAATCCAGTTATTACTTTAGTTGCCCTCTTCTGAACTGTCTCCAGCTCTGCTATGTCTGCCTTGTTCACAGGAGCCCAGAACTGTACACAGTACTCCATGTGTGGTCTGACTCGTGATTTGTAAAGTGGCAAGACTATGTTCTCATCACAGGCATCTATGCCCCATTTGAAGCAACCCATTATCTTATTGACCTTGGCCGCAACTTCCTGACACTGGTTTTTACTGCTTAGTTTGCTGTTCACTAAAATTCCTAGGTCCTTTTCCATTTCAGTGTTACCCAGTGTTTTACCATTTAGTATGTACTGGTGCTTTGCATTTTTCCTTCCCATGTGCATTTGTCAGTGTTAAACCTCATCTGCCACTTGTCTGCCCAAGCCTCCAATATATCCAGATCCCTCTGTAGTAGTATACTGTCCTCTTCAGTGTTAATTACTTTACAGAGTTTAGTGTCATGTGCAAAAATTGATATTTTACTATGCAAGCCTTCTACAAGATCATTAATAAATATATTGAAGAGAATAGGGCCCAATACTGACCCCTGAGGTACCCCACTAGTGACAGTAACCCAATCTGAGTGTGTACCATTAATAACTACCCTCTGTTTTCTATCACTGAGCCAGTTACTTACCCACATACAGATGTTTTCTCCCAGTCTAAGCATTCTCATTTTATATACTAACCTTTTATGCGGTACAGTGTGAAATGCTTAGGAGAAGTCCAGATATACGTCATCCTTTAAATCGCCGCTGTCAAGTCTAGATTTTACCTCCTCATAGAAACTGATTAAATTAGTTTGACATGACTGATCCCTCATGAATTGAATATTTTAAATTCAAATCTTCATAACTGGCTAAAATATTACAGTTTCTGATATGAAAGCCGATGTCTAATAGCAAATAGTAACAAGTACAGCTTTGTAAGAAACATTGCTTGACTTTAACCGCCTCCGGACCGCCTAACGCAGGATTGCGTTCCGGAGGCGGTCGATTAGTTCCCCCTTCACGCTTCCGCGCGTCATCTCGCGAGATGCGAGATGACGCGCATAGCTGGCCCGCACATGCGCATTGCGGGTCGGCAAAAGTTAAAAGAGAAGTTCATCACCAGTCTGCTAGCCAATGATCATCGCTGGCAGGCTGGTGATTTTCAAAAAATCAAATCACAAGCCAGTTAACACATTATATTTATAAATATAATGTGTTAAATGGCTTCTGTGCTCCTCTGCTGGTCCTTTTCGTCGGTTGGTCCCAGCAGAGGAGCACAGATCACTGTAAGTACCCAAGACAGAACACATTTAGCCCCAGATCACCCCCCCCCCAATCAGCCCAATTAACCCCTTGATCGCCCCTGTCAATCACTAGTAAAAGGGAAAAAAGTGATCAGTGCAAACTGTTGCTTTTTTTTCCCCACTAGTATTGACGGTTAGGTTTTAGGTTAGTTTAGGCCCCTTTGTTAGGTAGTTAGCGTCAGTTAGCACCCAGTCCACTGCACCGCAGTCACTGAATCGCTGATTAGCGTATCGCTAATCAGCATTGGTACTTTTATAGTATCTATAAGTGATCAGAACTGATCACAGTCAGATCTATAATAGTATTAGTGTCACCTTAGTTCGCCCTCCACCCAAAACGCAGTGTTTGCCCGATCAGGCCTGATCGGTTGCCCACACGTGCGTTCACCCACGCCTGCCCCGCCGCAGTGACAAAAAATATATATATTTTTTATCATTGCACAATCACTTTACAAGCGCTGCGGCGATAAAAAAAAAAATCAGTTTTGATATTTTTTCTCAACCGCAGCGGCCTCCGGTACTTCGCTAGCCTCCCATTTGTAAGACAGGCTTGCTTTTTTTCTTGGGTAGTCTCAGGAATACCCCCTAAATTTAGTTGACCAAATGGCAAGTAAGGGGTATTCTTCTGAAGAGGCCTACAGGCTTCTGACCTAGTCGGATGAGGAATGGGAACCCTCATCTGACAAATCCTGCGGGTCAGAATCCGAACCTGTAGAAAGCAGTGGCAGTTTGACCCAAAGTTCGGACAATGAGGTTGAGGTCCCTGATACCACCAGGCGTACCCGGCCCCGTGTTGCTAGACCACAGGTTGCGCAGGATCTGCTTCAAGGGCAGCAGAGTGGCGCTGGCGCTGTTGGATTACGTGGTGAGGCATACACTAGCAGCGCAGCCCATCCTGGACCTAGTACCAGCACTGCCGTAGAACATGGTGAAGTGGCGAGCACCAGAAGGGCAGTTGAAGCTGGTACGGTGGCACGTGCATTAGTTTCCTCGTCGCAGCCACTGCACAGACAGGCCCGTAGAGCCTCTAGAGTCCCTAAGGTGCTGGCAAACCCTGATTGGCAGCTCCCAACTTCAGCCGCACCAGTAGTTCCCCCTTTCACCGCCCAGTCTGGAGTTTGGGTTGAGACAGTTCAGATCGGATCGGCACTTGGGTTTTTTGAGCTGTTGTTGACTGTGGAGCTCTTGGACTTAGTCGTGGCAGAAACAAATCGGTATGCCACTCAATTTATAGCCGCCAACCCGGGAAGCTTTTATGCCCAGTCTTTCTGGTGGAAACCCGTCCAAGTTTCCGAATTTACTACTTTTCTGGGCCTTCTCCTCAACATGGGCCTGACAAAAATGCATGAATTGCGGTCATATTGGTCCACAAACCCAATTCATCACATGCCCATGTTCTCTGCTGCCATTTCCAGGACACGATTTGAGACCATGCTGCCATTTCCAGGACACGATTTGAGAGTGCATTTCCTGCACTTTAGTGACAACAGCACCTCTCGTCCCAGAGGCCATCCAGCTTTTGACCTGCCCCTCACAGACCACCATAACACCAAATTTGCTGATTTGTATACCCCTGAGCAAAACATCTGCATAAACGAGTCCCTGATACATTTTACCGGGCGTCTTGGCTTCAAACAATTCATCCCAAGCAAGCGCACCCGGTATGGGGTCAAATTTTATAACCTCTGTGAAAGGGCCACAGGCTATACGCACAAATTTCGAGTCTATCAGGGTAAAGATCAGACCCTGGAGCCGGTCGGTTGCCCTGACTACCTGGGGAGCAGTGGGAAGACAGTCTGGGACTTAGTGTCACCGTTATTTGGCAAGGGGTACCATCTTTATGTGGACAATTTGTACACAAGTGTGCCCCTCTTTAGGCATTTGTTTATAGAACAGATTGGCTGTTGTGGCACCGCGCGACCTAGTCGCTGGGGCTTCCCCCAACGGCTCATTACCACCCGTCTTGCAAGGGGGAGAGGGCTGCCTTGTGTAACGAAGAACTGCTCGTGGTGAAATGGAGAGACAAGCGTGATATTTACATGCTCTCCTCCATTCACGCAGACATGACAATCCAAATAGAATGAGCAACCAGTGTCGCTGAAAAGCCCCTCTAGGTCCACGACTATAATTTGCTCATGGGAGGGGTGGACTTCAATGACCAGATGTTGGCTCCGTATTTAGTGTCCCGCCGCACCAGACGCTAGTATAAGAAGGTGTCTGTATATTTAATTAAATTGGCTATGTACAATAGTTTTGTTCTCTACAGTAAGGCTGGGAGAACAGGATCCTTCCTCAAATTTCAGGAAGAGATCATCGAGAACCTGTATCCAGGATATTCCGTGGCCCCATCCACCAGTGTAGTGAGCCGTCTACACGAGCGACATTTCCCCAATGTCGTTGCTGGTACCTCAACCCAAGCGCCACCCCGAAAAAGATGTTGTTTCTGTAGCAGGAGGTGAATAAGGCGTGACACCTGCTATTTCTGTCCTGACTGCCCTGACCACCCTGCCCTATGCTTAGGGGAGTGTTTCCGGAAGTACCACACACAGGTACACTATTAGCATAGGCATTGCGTGACACAGGAAAGGCACACAGGGCTCTTAGGGCCCTTTCACTCACAGCTGCTGAAAACCTCTTCTTTCACCTGGGACAAAGTGCATAATGTACTTCGCCACATCTCTGGGCGATTTGTGCTTTGCACATTGTCCCATGGGGAAGGAGAGGATTGTCCTATAAAGGTAAAAAAATAAATTAAATTAAATCACTGGTAAGCAAAAAAGTTAATGTTCTGTTCCAAAAGTTCAATAAAGTTTATAAAAGTTAATGTTCTGTTCAAATGTTATATAAAGTTAATGTTAATAAATTTATTGCCTTGCGGCCTGTTTTTTTTTTTTTACCTTCTAGGTGGACCAACCGATGAACCAGCTGCAGCACTGATGTGCATTCTGACAGAAGCATTGCGCTGCTGTCATATTACACAAATGTATGCGGCGCTGCAAGATGATATTTGTCCTCTGCAGTAAAAAAGATACGTTTGCCGAGGCGTATGAGCTGAAGGGCGGTGTTCATATGCTTTGGCAAACACTTTGTATATAAAAAAATAAAAAATCCCGGCAATGATTTATTCATCCACATCGACTGATGTGAATGGAGAAATCGGGTTTGCCAGGGCATACGAGCTGAGTGGGTTTGGATGTTGGACGGAGCTCCTATGTCCTGGCAGACGCATTTCCCCTCCTTTTTTTTTGGGCAGAGATTTTTTCATCCACATTGATCTATGCGAATGAAGAAATCTGTGCTTTTAATTTTTCCGTTCAGCCTGCCAGAGGCTGAACGGAAAAAAAATATCTCATTACCCGTATGCTCAATATAAGGGGAATAGCAGAAACGCCTAATGCTGGCCATACATGTAATGATTGCGGAGACCCTCAAATGCCAGGGCAGTACAAACACCCCACAAATGACCCCATTTTGGAAAGAAGACACCCCAAGGTATTCACTAAGGGGCATATTGAGTCCATGAAAGATTGAACTTTATGTCCCAAGTCAGCGGAAAGGGAGACTTTGTGAGAAAAAAAATTAAATCAATTTCCGCTAACTTGTGCCCAAAAAAAAAAATCTTCTATGAACTCGCCATACCCCTCATGGAATACCTTGTGGTGTCTTCTTTCCAAAATGGGGTCACATGTGGGGTATTTATACTGCCCTGGCATTTTAGGGGTCCTAAAGCGTGAGAAGTCTGGAATCCAAATGTCTAAAAATGCCCTCCTAAAAGGAATTTGGGCCCCTTTGCGCACCTAGGCTGTAAAAAGTGTCACACATGTGGTATCGCCGTACTCAGGAGAAGTTGGGCAATGTGTTTTGGGGTGTCTTTTTACATATACCCATGCTGGGTGACAGAAATATCTCTCTAAAATGACAACTTTGTATAAAAAAATTTAAAAGTTGACTTTTAGAGAGATATTTCTCTCACCCAGCATGGGTATATGTAAAAAGACACCCCAAAACACATTGCCCAACTTCTCCTGAGTACGGCGATACCACATATGTGACACTTTTTTGCAGCCTAGGTGGGCAAAGGGCCCCAAATTCTAAAGAGCACCTTTAGGATTTCACAGGGCATTTTTTACACAATTGGATTTCAAACTACTTCTCACGCATTAGGGCCCCTAAAATGCCAGGGCAGTATAAATACCCCACAAGTGACCCATTTTGGGCATAGTGAGTTCATGAAAGTTTTTATTTTTTGTCACAAGTTAGTGGAATATGAGACTTTGTAAGAAAAAAATCATAATTTTCCACTAACTTGTGACAAAAAATAAAAACTTCTATGATCTCACTATGCCCAATAGCGAATACCTTAGGGTGTCTACTTTCCGAAATGGGGTCATTTGTGGGGTGTTTCTACTGTCTGGGCATTGTAGAACCTCAGGAAACATGACAGGTGCTCAGAAAGTCAGAGCTGCTTCAAAATGCGGAAATTCACATTTTCGTACCATAGTTTGTAAACGCTATAACTTTTGCGCAAACCAATAAATATACACTTATTGCATTTTTTTTTATCAAAGACATGTAGAACAATACATTTAGAGAAACATTTATATAGAAATGTTGTTTTATTTGAAAAATTTAGCAACTGAAAAATTTCATTTCTTTGCAAAAAATTCGGTTTATTTTGATTAATAACAAAAAAAGTTAAAATGTCAGCAGCAATGAAATACCACCAAATGAAAGCTCTATTAGTGAGAAGAAAAGGAGGTAAAATTCATTTGGGTGGTAAGTTGTATGACCGAGCAATAAACCGTGAAAGTAGTGTAGTGCAGAATTGTAAAAAGTGGTCTGGTCAATAAGGGTGTTTAAGCTAAGGGAGCTGAGGTGGTTAATGGAGGGAGTTTCCTCGGAGAAGAGTGTAGTACAGTAAAGATAACCCTCATTACCAGATTTAGATGACCAATGATAGCTTTTTCAGTCCTACCCACTTTAAGCTATTAATCTAATGATGCTGCTCAAGTCTCATGCCATAATAAAGCTATTGTTTTGCTTACATTTTGAATTCGGCAGATAGAAGTGCAGTAGCCTGAAGCAGTTGGAAAAGAGGTGTAACTATAGGCAATACACTTATCAGCCAAACCATGCCCTTGCACAAGAAGGGGCCTGATGGTGCCAATGGCGCATGAAAATACATTATGATTCATTTATACTACTGGTAGGAGGTAGACCCTGTTACAGATTTTACAGTAGTGCAAAGGAGCTTCATGTTAGGATTAGAATAAGTGGTTATTTGTTTGCATTTTTCCCTATGATGGTCATTTATCACCTATCCACAATATACAGTAGATAATAAACATCTGATCAGCCCCACAAACACTAGGCTAATGGGCCCTGGCCCACCAATTGACCTCTGTGCATGATCCCAATGAGGAATAATCTCGATGAAGCAGTGGTGGAATTTCACTATGCAGGAAAGTCCTTGCTGCAAATCCTAGAATAGGATACAGATATATGCTATGAAGTGTACTGTACATTAAACTTAACTAGAGATGAGAAAATTTCATATTTTAAAATTTGTTTGTGCTTCGTTTGGTGGTAAAAGCTGAATAGCGTTATAGATTCTGTTACCACGGACCATAACGCAATTTTATGATGGAATGCATAATGGAATACCATTAGAAGCATTCCGTTAATCATTCCGTCCCGTTTCTGGGAATCCTCTCATGCATAACGGAAATTAGAAGGATTCATTATGCAGGCCATAGACTTCTATTATGACGTAATGGATAAGTTATGCATTTCTTCACAGAATTGCATTATGGTCTGTGGTAGCGGAATTCATAATGCCATTCTGCTTTAACCACAAACGAAGCACAAACAAATTTCATAACATGAAATTCGCTCATCCCTAATCTTAACCCATCATGGAACTTTTTTCCGTTGTTGTCAATTCTCTTCCCTCCTCAGAATGAGACTGAAAAGCTTTGATTTAGGCTACATGCACACGACCATATGTGTTTTGCGGTCCCCAAAAAAAAAAGAGGACATCCGTATGCCATCATTTATTTTTTGCGGATCCATTGTAACAATGCCTAAAACGGACAAGAATAGGACATGTTCTATTTTTTTTTTGCTGGGCTACAGAACGGACATACTGATGCGGACAGCACACGGTGTGCTGTCCGTATTTTTGGTGGAACCATTGAAAAGAATGGGTCTGCATCCTATCCGCAAAAAAAAAACGGAACGAACACGGAAACTAACAACGCTTGTGTGCATGTAGCCATAGAGTGTAAGTTTACTTAATGTTTGTAACTCAAGACAGGCCAAGTGAATTGTGTACTTTATTAAATAGAGAAATATTGTTGTCATGAATTTGTAGAAGTGCAATAAAGTCTTACAGTGAAGCTGTATATTTAAATTTGGTTATCTGTATTATTTGATTATCTTTATCTACTTTTAGGTAGGGTTGAGCGAACCCGAACTTTAGGATTTTTTGACCCTGGACCCCAACGCGAACATTTCAGTAAAAGTTTGGGTTTGAGTTCGGTGTCCGGCGAGTTAATGGCGCTTTTTGAAAGGCTGAGAGCAGCCAATCAACAAGCGTTTAACTTGTGTGCCCTTATAAGCCATCACAGCCATGCCTACTAATGGCATGGCTGTGATTGGCCAGTATAGCATGTTACCCAGCCCCTTTATAAGCTAGTGTCACTCTGCTCTTACTAGTGTAAGGATAGGATGCTGCTGATGTGAGGGAGAGTACAGGAAAGAATGTATCTGAAATTATAACTTGTTAACTCTGCGATCTACAGAGATTTTTTTGTGTGGGTTCAATGCAACATTTTTGTCCCCTGGCCTGAGCCCAGTGACACAGAAAAATACATTTTATCCGTCTCTTAGGTGGGCATTGGCGGCCATTTTGAGCAAGTTCAGTGCACCAGCACTGCATATGTGCCAGGGACAATAATTTAACCCTGTTCTTTTAGTTCAGTGGGCTACATATACCTATTTTTTAAGTGCACCTGCCCTGCATATGTGCCAGGGGAAGGGAAAATAATATAGGTAATCCGTCTGTGAGTTCAGGGACCCAGTGGGTGATATATTCAAATTTTTTTCTTCAAAGTACAATCCAAGTAAATCCATCTGTTAGATTCTGTGGGGACAAATTTTATTTATTTTTTGCTAAAAAGTACATTTGCGTCCTGCACTGCATTTGTGATAGTGAAAGAAAATCAGTTAAATCTATCTGTTTAATTGTGGGTGAAAAAAAAAATGTTTCCATAAAGTACCTTTGCAGCCTGCATTGTAAATCTGATAGTGAAATAGAATCAGTGAATATAACTGGGGCATTGTGGGTAAAAAACAACAACTTATTTTTGGCTATAAAGTACCTTTTTTGACCTGCACTGCAAATCTGATAGTGAAATAAAATCAGTAAATCCATCTGTTTAACTGTGGGTGAAAAAAATCTTTTTTTTTTTTCCATAAAGTACCTTTGCAGCCTTTGCTGCATTTCTGACAGTCCAATACAAGCGCTAAATACTGCTGTTATATGGTGGTTTTAAAAATACACACATTTTGTGCAAGATACTACATTTGCGGCCTTAGCTGCATTTCTGACAGTCCAATACAAGCAGTAAATACTGCTGTTCTATTCTGGTTTTAAAAATACACACATTTTGTGCAAGATACTACATTTGCGGCCATTGCTGCATTTCTGACAGTACAAAACAAGCGTTAAATACTGCTGTTATATTCTGGTTTAAAAAAAAAAACACCCATTTTGTGCTAGATACTACATTTGCAGCCTTTGCTGCATTTCTGACAGTCCAATGCAACCAGGCAATACTGCTTTTACATTGTTGGTTGACAAATTCACATTTTTTGTGACCGTAAAGTAATTGTATTATATTCGTTGTGTGACCTCAAGAAATGTTTCCTCTTTATGACACCGGCACTGCCTTACTGTCACTGAACTTAATTGTTGACTATTGGCGGTTACATTGTCACCTGACATAAACCATTTGTTAGTTTGGTGTATAAACGCAAAGAATGGGGAGAGTGTCAAATAAAGGACGTGGCCCTGGTCGTGGTGCAGCTGGTGTTGGTGGAGCTCCTGTTTCAGGGATAGGACGTGGTCGATCTGTGCCAGCTACACGCACAAGTGAAACATCTTCCTTAGGTGCAAGTAGGCGACAGAACCTTCAGCGTTATTTGGTAGGGCCAAATGTGGCTCTACGAATGATGAGGCCAGAACAAGTACAGGCGATAGTAGATTGGGTTGCTGACAGTGCCTCCAGTTCCTTCACATTGTCTCCCACCCAGTCCCTTGCTAGGACCTGCAGCCCTTGGCCATCAGTCTTTCACCTCACCCCCTTGCAAATCACCCAAGTAGTCTGAGCCCCAAGTCATGCAGCAGTCTCTTCTGCTTTTTGGTGACTCTGCTAGCAGGGTTTCCCAGGGCCATCCACATAGCCCTGCCCCAGAAGTGGAAGAGATTGAGTGCACCGATGCCCAACCACTTATGTTTCAGGATGAGTATATGGGAGGACCACCGCAGCACCTCTCGGATGATGACGAAACACAGGTGCCAACTGCTGTGGATTTCTGCAGTCTGCAGACCAACAAGGAGGACAGGGGTGAAGACTGGGTGGAAGATGATGTGGAGGACAATGAGGTCCTCGACCCCACATGGAATCAAGGTCATGTAAGTGACCTGTGTAGTTCGGAGTAAGAGGCGGTGGTCGCACAGAGCCACCAGCATAGCCAAAGAGGGAGCAGGGTGCAAAATCGGAGCGGCCATCCCCTAGGCAGTATGCCGGCTACTGCCCACTGCAGCAAGGGACGGAGCATGCCAAAGCCAGCTCCAAGGAGTTCCCTGGCATGGCAGTTCTTCAGACAATGTGCTGACAAGACACAAGTGGTTTGCACGCTGTGCAATCATAGCCTGAGGCGAGGCATAAACGTTCTAAACCTGAGCACAACCTGCATGACCAGGCATCTAAGTGCAAAGCACGAGCTGCAGTGGAGTAGACACCTCAAAAACCAGGAAAGGTCTCTGGCTCCTCCTGCTTCCTCTTCTGCTGCAGTCTCGGCCTCTTCATCCTGCTCTGGAGTGACAGTGCAACCTGCCACCACAAAAACAGAGGATGTGCCAGCAACGCCACCACCTGGGTCACCAAGAATCTCCACAATGCCCCATGGAAGCGTTCAGCTGTCTACCTGCCAAACACTAGAGCGAAAGAGTAAGTACCCCCCTCTTCAGTAAGAGTAAGTACCCCCCCCCCCCCGTGATCCCTGGCCCTGAATGCCAGCATTTCAAAATTCCTGGCTTTTGAAATGCTGTCATTCCGTCTGGTGGAGACGGAGAGTTTTAAAAACTTTATGGCGGTGGTTGTCCCACAGTACGTCGTTCCCAGCCGCCACTACTTTTCCAGGCGAGCCATCCCTTCCCTGCACAACCAAGTAGGGGACAAAATTAGCGTAACTCCATCTGTTGCAAAGTGCACCTCACTACGGATACGTGGACCAGTAAGCACGGTCAGGGGTGTTATATCTCCCAAACAGCACACTGGGTAAATGCAGTGGCGGCTGGGCCTGAGGCGGATAGCAGTTTGGTTCATGTCCTTCCACCAGCGAGGATTGCAGGGCGTTTCAGTTTGCCTCCTGTTGCTTTCTCCTCCTACTCCATTTCCTCATCCTCTACTGCCTCCTCATCCGGTCAGCGTAACACCTTCACCACCAACTTCAGCACAGCCAGTGGTAAACGATAGCAGGCAGTTTTAAAACATATCTGTTTGGGGGACAAACCCCACACTGCGCAGGAGCTGTGGAGAGGCATGGAACAACAGACCGATGAGTGGTTGGTGCCAGTGAGCCTCAAGCCCAGCCTGGTGGTGTGCGATAATGGGTGAAATCTCGTAGCAGGTCTGGGCCTAGCCGGTTTGATGCATATCCCTTGCCTGGCGCATGTGCTGAATTTGGTGGTGTAGAAGTTCCTGAAAAATTACCCCAATATGTCAGAGCTGCTGTAGAAAGTGCAGGCCGCTGGTGCACGCTTTCGGCGTTCTCACCCTGCTGCGGCTCGCCTGTCAGTGCTGCATCAGAACTTGGAAGAGGTTGAGTACACTGATGCCCAACCACTTGTGTTTCAGAATGAGGACATGGGAAGACCACCGCCACACTTCTCTCATGATGATGAAATATAGGTGCCAACTGCTGCGGATTTCTGCAGTCTGCAGACTGACAAGGAAGGCAGGGGTAAATATTGGGTGGAAGATGATAGGGAGGATGATTAGGTTCTAGACCCCACATGGAATTAAGGTCATGCGAGTGCAGTTTGTAGGAAGAGGCGGTGGTCGCACAGAGGCACCAGCACAGCAAAAGAGGGAGCAGGGTGCAAAAGAGTCTGTTCCATTGGTGGGTGACATTTTACCCATTTTGCCATGAATAAGCCCTGCTCTGGTAGGTTACAGGGACCTAAATTTCAAAAAATTTGTCTATTACATTCTCAGGTGACATTTTACCATTTTTGCTGTATACAAAACCCTGCTCTGGAAAGGTGACAGGGACCAAAATTTTGCAAAATCGTTCAATTGGTGGGTGACATGAACCCAGTTTTGCCGTGAATAAAACCCTGCTCTTCATAGTTGACAGAGACCGAAATTTTTACAAATCATCTGTTCCATTGGTGGTGACTTTAAACCATTTTTGCTGTTGAAAAACCCCTGCTCTGCATAGGTGACAGTGACTTAAATTTCTAAAATTCGTCTTTAATTGATGTGCAGGGTTTATTCGATCATTCCGCTTTAATAACTTGTCCCACATTTCCGCCTGATCACATTTCAGCCATTGACCTCCCTTAGATGTGGAATCCCTTCCTCAGGCTCCCTCTCCGGCATGGAACCCTGATTCCCCATTACCCATGATCACCAACCATGGTAGGCGCATAAAAGAAAGCAGCAGCATGGACTCTCCTGTCTAACGTTTCTTAATTCAAAATACCCCAGTGACATTCCCTGCAATCTTGTATTAATCATTCCAATAACAGAGCATCTTAAGAGTCCTGTATTGTTATTTATCGTCACTACCTCCCTGAGTCAGGAGTGGGTAATTGCTGCACGCCCCCTCCTTTACTTGGATGCTTCTGCTTCAATAATTTGTCCCACATTTCCGCTCGATCACATTTCAGCCATTGACCTCCCTTGGATGAGGTATCCATTTCTCAGGCTCCCTCTCCGGCATGGACCCATAATTCCCCGTTACCCATGATCACTATGGTAGCCGCATAGAAGAACATCGAAAGTTGATAGGGAAGATATCCAATTGGATCGTGGACATCACGGGGACGTGCAACATGGTGGAGCAGTATGTGTGCACACGCCTACACGTACTGACTGATGGGTCTACCCCCTTCAACTTTTGGGTCTCCAAATTAGGCACATTGCCTGAGCTTGCCCTTTACGTCTTGGAGGTGCTGGCCTGCGCTGCAGCCCGAATATTGTATTAATGTTGGCAGGAGGGGGTTATCAAAGAGAAGCGCAGCCACCTGTCCACAGCCAATGTGGACAAGCTCACGTTCATTATAATGAACCAGACATGGATCCCACAAAACTTGTCCGTACCTTGTGCAGAATAGACATGTATACCAGCCTTACCCAGCCATTGTTTTACTCTAGCGCACTTTGTTTTATTTTTATATTTCCCAATGTTTTGGGGTCTACCCAAATTTGAACAAAAAAATTAAAAAATTCAATAAAAAACTAAAACCAGTGTTGGCTACCTCCTCCTCCACAGCCGCTTCCACCTACACCGCCACATCCACCGCCTCATCAACCTCCTAATCCATATGGACCACCTCCTCCTAGATAAAGATTATTATTTTGTATTTTTACGTGTTTTATGTTATTTTAAGTCAGAAGTCATTTCCCTATCAACATTTGTTTGCAGAGCTCTTGCCATGCTTGTAACCACGTTTTGCTTCCTTTTGCAGCACTCTAGCCCTTTCCAGGACTTTTTTAGAGCCATTTTAGTGCTCCAAAGTTCGGGTCCCCATTAACTTCAATGAGGTTCAGACTCAGGGTCAAGTTCGGGTCCTGAACCCGTCGAACCCAAACATCCAGATATCCACTCAACTCTACTTTTAGGATTTGCATAAAATCTAGTGTAGTTTTAGGTCAAGTTTATGCAGAAATATAGAACATTCAGTTGACAAACCTTCAAGCACCACAATATTTTTGTTCAATTGCTTCTCATAACACAATGCTGTTTTTTAGGATGACCTTTCCAACAGTCATAGTTTCAGCACATAGAAAGATTAACTCAGGTAGAAGCATGCAATTTATAATGACAGTTTGCAAGAATATGCATTTAAAAACTTTATTGTCAGTAAAATAATTGACTGTTGTCATTGGTAACTAAAATTGTTTTATAAAAAAAAAGTTTATTCAAGCCTAGAATAACTAAGTTTCACAATGTCTTGCTTCAGCTCAGAAATAGCATTATAACTTTTCAAATATTTTTACTAAAGTAGATGCTTAAAATAAAGAGTAGTCTGTCCTTTTGGGAATTAAATTATATATTCAGATTTATTTTATTCAAAGCTAGTATGTCTGTGCTTTGAAGAAGTCCATAACTGCATTTTTCATTGATTGACTTCGCAAAGACAAAAAAAAAAAAAATCTTTACTGTACAGTCGTTTAAAGATAATTGCATTCCTAAATCTTTTTTTTCTTACACCACCAACTTGTAAGTTGTCTTGTAATAGTGCACTGCAGGCTAGAATGGTGTACCCAATGGCTTAATCACAATAAAGTAATAATTCGCTAAAATAAATTAGAGGGCTTTTTTGGCATTGTATAAAGCTACTGAATATACAATGTGTACATAAAAAATAATTGATGGTAGATTTTCAGCCAACAAATAAATTCATACTGTGACTAGCAAGGGCAAATTATCCAGTCTTTCTTTGCTGGGTCCTACCAGCCAAACTATGGTATGGCATGCATATTTGATCTGGGTATTGTGCTGCATCAATTTACTTCTCTCATAACAGTTCCAACCAAATACTAGCCAGAAGGCCCCCATGGTCCCCAAAGTTAGCCTTAGAGCCTGCCCCAGCACTAATCATAGTCCTGCCAGTACAAGATATAACGCTTCAACTAACCACCACTCAATTCCAATTCATTTCTGTTGCATTCGTCTTGTCCCTGTGCTGATCTACACAGAAGAATGTCTCATTCTGGGGAAGTGGGGCTGTCCTACTGAAATTGAACTGCTTGGAGAACATGTTATGTCACACCAAGCTTGAGAAACATACTTTTACAATCCAAATCTCGTCACTACAGTTAAGTTTTGGATTACAGTAATCCAACATTTAAGAATGCTTAAAGGGGTTATCCCATCTTAGACAATGGGGGCATATTGCTAGGATATGCCCCCATTGTCTGATAGGTGCGGGTCCCACCTCTGGGACCCGCACCTACAAGGAGAACGGAGCGGAGCATGCGCAGCCACCCTCCATTCATTTCTATGGAGCCGCCGAAAATAGTCGAGCGCTGGCTCGGCTTTTTCCGTCGGCCCCATAGAAATTATTGAGAACGGTGGCGCTCCCATTCACTTCAATGGGAGAGGCGGGGAGCTGCGCCTGGCTCCGTTCTCCATGTAGGTGCGGGTCCCAGAGGTGGGACCCGCACCTATCAGACAATGGGGGCATATCCTAGCGATATGCCTCATTGTCTAAGATGGGATAACCCCTTTAATGTCATAAAATATCTAATCAGTATATTTTTTGTTTAACATATACAATGCTCATATAGGTATTAGAAATAAAAGAAATGAACTAACACGTGCAACTGGAAGAAACAACTCCATACACATCACCTATCCAGTACAGCACTTAATGTTATAGATTTTTCTGGAAAACTCCATTTCAAGAGATTTTGCTAATTCATTTATGATGTATGACGATGATGAGCACAGTCAGATGGTCAAGATTTATGATTCATCCAGTCAGCTCTTTAAAAATATGTAAAATAAAAGACTCATGTCTAGCATCTGCTAGAGATAAATGATTCACTAATGTGAATAATCATTATGTCAAAGAAGTGCTTAGTGATATTCTGATTTGGCTAATTAGATATTTGTATGATTCAAGATTTGTTGCTTTGTCTACTATATTATTCCACAATTCCTTTAACAGCAAATGCAAGAAATGAATGACAAAGTGGAAAAGATTGTCAACATCTCACAGCCCTACAGGTCGTATTGCTCTAGATCAAGGGTGCACAACCTTTTTTGGTTTGAGGCTTGCATTGTCCTGTTGTTGTATTTCAAGGGCCGCAAATGTTGATTGACACCCTCTAGAATTGGCCTATTACACAGACGGATGCACATTGAATGTGGGTGAAACGATTGATACTGATGGCGTTCAGCTATCATTCGGTTCTATTGATTATCGGCAGTACAACTCTAATTACACAGGGAGACGTGCAGCTGCTAATTGTACATCTTTAACCCTGATCAAAGATGCAAATTAGCTGACAAACAAGCGTATCCATGTTATCGGCTGATTGGCAGCACAATTTTATGGGTAGGTTATCAGGAACAAGTATATTGGCCTTAAAGGAAATGTGCCAAAATTTTTGTCTGCCAGGTAAAACTAGATAGTAACACACATCTGTTATTATTTTCTGATTACAGATTTTGTATTCTATTTCCTAAACATGATTATGGGGGCTGACATCTTGCCTCTTGTTCTTAACAGCATTTAGAAAGCATTAAGAAAATTGTTTTATGGCAGCCCCATTGGCCATAGGCACAATGGTCAGGACGGGACCCTATTGACTTACATGGAAAAGTAATCTAGGCATGCTCTGTGACCTGTGCAGAGGTCTTTGTACAGGGAAAGACTAGATTAGCTCTGAAAATCACCTACTCTGAATGGTGGATCCTGTCTTATCTATACACAGAGATAATATCATTACAGGTAGGATTAGAATAAGTTAACTGCGGTAAAGTAAATCTGTACAATCCAAGAAGTGGTAATAAACATTAGACATAGTGGCCAGTGCAAAAACTGCAGGTTTTTTGTTTTAGTTTTAAAGGGACACTGACAGGCCCGACATTACAAGCGCATGCCCAATACAAATCGGTGAGGGTGCCGGGCGCATGCGCAGAAGATGAAATGGAGTCCGATGCCCATAGATTTGTATTGGGCATGCACCGGATCTTGTAATGTCGGGAACAGCAGAAGCCGCCCAGCGAAGTGAATATTGATGAGCTGGGCAGCGCTTCAGAACGGCGGTTGGGGGGAGGCTGCCTGGGCAGAAGTGAAGCAGAAACGCCGCCCCTTGGGCAGAAAGACGAGCAATTCTAACAGGTTATAAAACATCATTTTACAGTCTTCATAAGGTGGACAGAGGTTAGACTTATATGTTTTTATTACACAATAGAAGACCTGTGCATACATATATGCAGCTAATTATGCTTATTCAGCCTGTCAGTGTCCCTTTAAATATTAAAAGTGACATGGGAAATTAAAAATAACATCATGAATATTATTTTAAAAAAGTGGTTTAAACAGATCATTTTCTGATAACATATTCACTTTAAAGGATTGTGCCACTAATATAAATATATCCTGTTATATCACTTTCCCCAAATACCACCATTTATTAAAAAGAAAACTTGCCTTAGGCCTCTTTCACACGACCGTATGGCTTTTTCAGTGTTTTGCGGGCCGTTTTATCCAGATCAGTTGATCCGTTTTTTGTTTCCGTTTCGGTTCCGTTTTTCCGTTCCGTGTTTCCATATGGCATATACAGTAAACAGTAATTACATAGAAAAATTTGGGCTGGGCATAACATTTTCAATAGATGGTTCCGCAAAAAACAGAATGGATACGGAAGACATACGGATGCATTTCCGTATGTGTTCCATTTTCTTTTGCAGACCCTTTGACTTTAATGGAGCCACGGAACGTTATTTGCGGGCAATAATAGGACATGTTCTATCTTTCAACGGAACAGAAATACGGAAACGGAATGCAAACGGAGTACATTCCATTTTTTTGCGGGAGCATTGAAATGAATGGTTCCGTATACAGACCGTATACGGAATGCAAAAAACGGCCCGTAAACAGAAAAAACTGTTGTGTGAAAGAGGCCTTAGGCCTAGTTCACACGGACGTATGGCTTTTATAGTTTTTTTGTGGTACGTTTTTCACGGATTCGTTGTTCCGTTTTTGAGTTCCGTTGTGTTTCCGTTCTGTTTTTCTGTTCCGTTTTTCAGTAAGGCATATACAGTATACAGTAATTACATAGAAAAAATTGGGCTTGGCATAACATTTTCAATAGATGGTTCCGCAAAAACGGAACAGATACGGAAGACATAAGGATGCATTTCCGTATGTGTTCTGTTTTATTTGCAGACCCATTGACTTGAATGGAGCCACGGAACTTGGTTTGCGGCCAAATATAGGACATGTTCTATCTTTCAACGGAGCGGAAAAATGGAAATACGGAACGGAATGCCTACGGAACACATTAAATTTTTATGTTATGCCCAGCCCAATACGGACCGTATACGGAACACAAAAAAAGGCCCATACACTCGCAAAAAAAACGATTGCGTGAACTAGGCCTTATTCTGTAGTTATTAGCCTACCAGCCTATTACGCTGTGGCAAATCTATTTGGTGTTGGTTATGTCCTGTATTAGAGCTTTGTCATGTAGGATGTAGGAAACATCACTGGTAAACAAGGGGCATGGTTAGTGTCACATGATCTTCTGATGTCAGGACACATCTCACTGCCCTGGTATGAAGGGTCAGCAGACACATGACAAACCAGGAAATATGATTCAAGTATGAAGGTGTAAGAGAAAAAATAACCAAGGAGAAATGGGAGCAAGAGTAACTGATAAAAATAAACTTCACAGTAAAAAGTAGTTTATGGCACTACCCCTTTCATTTGTGACATTTCACCCTCTGCCACTCTGCCTCTTCTTCATAAATGAGTGCTTTCCTTGACTGCAGAGGACGGCAATCGGTTATTTTAACCTTCTATCCCTCAATTCTAGCTTATATCTGTGCAAGAGGTTCCATGAAAAAAAAATAACAACTGAATGGTTAACCCTTTAAAGATTAGGTAGTTTATCAGTTGTAAACTTGTATTATTTGTGGGACAATCAAAATTATTTTTGAAACTTTTTTCAATATTTTTTTCAATATTTAAATATGTTTGTAGCATTTTTTTTTTTTTTTTTTTTCAATCTATAGCTCTTTATTCATTAACCCCTTAGGCATCATGCACACGACTGTTGTGTGCATCCGTAGCCGTTGTGCCGTTTTCCGTTTTTTTTCGTGGACCCATTGACTTTCAATGGGTCCGTGGAAAAATCGGAAAATGCTCCGTTTTGCAGCCGAGACCGTGATCCGTGTATCCTGTCCGTTAAAAAAATATGACCTGTCCTATTTTTTTGACGGACAACGGTTCACGGACCCATTCAAGTCAATGGGTCCGTGAAAGAACGCGGATGCACACAAGATTGGCATCCGTGTCCGTGATCCGTGGCCGTAGGTTACTTTCATACAGACGGATCCGAAGATCCGTCTGCATAAAAGCTTTTTCATAGCTGAGTTTTCACTTTGTGAAAACTCAGATCCGACAGTATATTCTAACACAGAGGCGTTCCCATGGTGATGGGGACGCTTCTAGTTAGAATATACAACGAACTGTGTACATGACTGCCCCCTGCTGCCTGGCAGCACCCGATCTCTTACAGGGGGCCGTGATCCGTACAATTAACTCCTCAGGTGCTGCACCTGAAGGGGTTAATTGTGCTATCATAGCCCCCTGTAAGAGATCCGGGCTGCCAGGCAGCAGGGGGCAGACCCCCCTCCCTCCCCAGTTTAAATTTCATTGGTGGCCAGTGCGCCCCCCCCCTCCCTCCCTCTATTGTAATAATAGCATTGGTGGCACAGTGTGCGGCCCCCCTCCCTCCCTCTATTGCATTAACATTGGTAGCAGTGTGCGCCCCCCCCCCCCGCCTCCCTCTATTGTTTTAATACATTGGTGGCAGTGTGCGCCCCCCCCTTCCTCCCTCTATTGTTTTAATACATTGGTGGCGGTGTGCGGGCCCCCCCCCTTCCTCCCTCTATTCTTTTAATACATTGGTGGCAGTGTGCGGCCTCCCCTCTCCCCCCCCCAGATCATTGGTGGCAGCGGAGTTCCGATCGGAGTCCCAGTTTAATCGCTGGGGCTCCGATCGGTAACCATGGCAACGAGGACGCTACTGCAGTCCTGGTTGCCATGGTTACTTAGCCTTAGCAATAGTAGAAGATTCATACTTACCTGCTGGCTGCTTCGATGTCTGCGTCCGGCCGGGAGCTCCTCCTACTGGTAAGTGACAGCAATGTGCCGCACAGACCTGTCGCTTACCAGTAGGAGGAGCTCCCAGCCGGACACAGAGATCGCAGCAGCCAGGTAAGTATGATGCTTCTACTCCGCTGCCACCAATGATGGGGGGGCGGGGGGGGGGGGGGCGCACACTGCCACCAATGCTATTACAATAGAGGGAGGGGGGGCGGGCATGGGCGCACACTTCCACCAATGCTATTATTACAATAGAGGAAGGGAGGGGGGGCGGGGGCGCACACTGCCACCAATGCTATTATTACAATAGAGGGGGGGGCGGGGGGGCGCACACTGGCCACCAACGAGTTAACTACAGGGGAGGGAGGGGGGCCCACTGGCCACCAATGAGTTAAAAACAGGGGGGGGGGGGTCTGCCCCCTGCTGCCTGGCAGCACCTGCCAGGCAGCAGGGGGCAGTCATGTACACAGTTTTTTTGTATATTCTAACCTTAAGCGTCCCCATCACCATGGGAACGCCTATGTGTTAGAATATACTGTCGGATCTGAGTTTCACGATGTAGCTCATATCCGACAGTATATTCTAACATAGAGGTGTTCCCATGGTGATGGGGACGCTTCAAGTTAACATATACCATCGGATTGGAGAAAACTCCAATCCGATGGTATAAAAGAACTCCAGACTTTACATTGAAAGTCAATGGGGACGGATCCGTTTGTAATTGCACCATATTATGTCAACGTCAAACGGATCCGTCCCCATTGACTTGCATTGTAATTCAGGACGGATCCGAAAAAAGACCCACGGACGAAAAAACGGTCACGGATCACGGACCCCGTTTTTGCGGACCGTGAAAAAATACTGTCGTGTGCATGAGGCCTTAAGGACACGGACATATTTTTTGCAAATCTGACCAGTTTCACTTTATGTGGTGATAACTTTAAAACGCTTTTACTGATCCAGGCCATTCTGAGATAGCTTTTTCATCACATATTGTACTTCATGACACTGGTAAAATGAAGTAAAAAAAAATAATCATTTTTATTTATAAAAAAATGCCAAAAGTTACCAAAATGTTTTAAAAATTAGCAAATTTCCAAGTTTAAATTTTTCTACTTCTATAATACATAGTAATACCCCCCCAAAAAAGCTATTACTTTACATTCCCCATAAGTCTACTTCATGTTTGGATCATTTTAGGAATGCATTTTAGTTTTTAGGGATGTTACAAGGCTTTTTTTAGAGACAGGTTCAGGTCTGAAGTCACTTTGTGAGGCTTACATAATAGAAACCACCCAAAAATTACCCCATTCTAGAAACACCCCTCAAGGTATTTAAAAATGATTTTACAAACATTATTAACCCTTTAGGTGTTCCACAACGGTAATTGGCACATGGAGATGAAATTTCAGAATTTCAATTTTTTGCCAAATTTTCATCAATTTTTCCACTAACAAAGCAAGGGTTAACAGCCAAACAAACTCTATATTTATTGCCCTGACTCTGCGGTTTACAGAAACACCCCATATGTGGTCAGACACTACTGTACGGCCACATGGCAGGGCGTAGAGGGAAAGGAGCGCCAAGTGGTTTTTGGAAGGCAGATTTTGATTGACTGGTTTATTTACACCATGTCCCATTTGAAGCCCCCCAATGCACCCATACAGTAGAAACTCCCTAAAAGTGACCCCATTTTGGAAACTACTACACCCCTCAAGGTATTCAAAACTGATCTTACAAACTATGTTAACCCTGTGGCCTCTTTCACACGGGCGTTGCGGGAAAATGTGTGGGTGTGTTACGGGAACACCCGCAATTTTTCTGCGCAAGTGCAAAACATTGTAATGCGTTTGGTACTCGCGTGAAAAAAATCACGCATGTTTGGTACCCAGAGCCGAACTCCTTCACAGAAGTTCGGGCTTGGGATCGGTGTTCTGTAGATTGTATTATTTTCCCTTATAACATGGTTATAAGGGAAAATAATAGCATTCTGAATACAGAATGCATAGTAAAATAGCGCTGGAGGGGTTAAAAAAACAACAACAATTATTTAACTCACCTTAGTCCACTTGTTAGCGTAGCCCGGCATCTCCTTCTGTCTCCTTTGCTGAACAGGACCTGGGGTGAGCGTTTGTCGTGCCTTTTCAGAGGTAAATACATTGATATCCAATTCATTTTTAGTCAAGATGGATGTTCATTACCTTTAAGAGCCATGCTCCACTATAGTTACAATTTTGTATGTCTTGAGAAGGCCAAAGTAAGGTCACACGAAGGTTTCTACTTTTTAGTGTTATTCTTCTCATGAATGTACCAGTCTGAGAAGAGGCCTTCTTATCTACTGATAAATTTATGACGGGAGTTAAAGATAAGCTCTATGCAGCTGGTGATAATTACCTATACAATTAGGCATTTATCAATGAAGCAAATATATAGTATTCATGTATTCATTTAATGAGCCTTAGTCCTTAGCATAAGACAATCAGTAGAACATATAATATATATTATACTGTTATATGTGATGAAGACAACATGTATCCAGTATATTATATATATTTCTCATTAGGAGAATTTTTGTCTCTAAAAGAGTGTCTGTGAAGATGTGTGTTTTGTAACAATTATTCACCTTTTTGGTGTAACAGGAGATACTGTTATCTCTGTGAGAAAACAAGGAGATTCAAGTTATTTACGATGCACCAATAAACAGAGAGAAACATCCAGAGAGGCGCCTAGAGGTCTGTCTCTAATTGCTACAAAGTGTCAAATCTAATCCCTATAGCCTTGAATTAAAGCTTTTAAGGTCAATTGTATATTATACCTTTATTCAGACTTACAGAAGTTAACCCTTTATACTATGATACAAATAGCTTACACAGCAGTGCCACCTAGGTATGAGTAGGTGACATTACAACAGTAGCAAAAGTGCATTCTGGGTAAGGTTATGATGTCATTTCTTATCAATGATCACACCCATCCGACAATGATTGGAAAGCTCCAAACTAGGAAGGTGTGTCTAACTGATAAGTTTGTGTTCATAAACCATACACAGGGAGGAGAAAGAAAAAAAACACACAAGAAAGAGAGGAAAGAGAAGTAAAGCTGTCTAGAGGGGTCTATCAAGATGGAAGCCATGGTGAGATGTGCTATGATGGACCACCCAGCTTTCCTAGGAGCAGAAGTGAGATTTCTACTAGGACTTGGTAAGAGATACAGAAAATGATATTTCATTTTATTAAGACTAATTTGATAGTGTGGGTGAAATTATACCATCTAGATTGGCGAATAAATACATAATTAAATTAATTGATCATCTCCATATTGAGATGTAGTTTTAGGATATTGTGAGGCTTCATTCTACCTGCAGAAGAATCAAGACTCATAATCTAGCAAAGCAGTAAATAATTGCTTAGATATATATATATATATTGATAGAACATTCTTCGCCAAGCTAAGTGATGGTTTCCCACAGGAAAGTCTTATTTCGAGTCCTTTCCATTTAAGATATGGTCTAGCAAAGATCCTATATCTCTGTCATTTGTCTTAATAGTCTTACCAAAGTCATATGTGTGAAAATAGTCCAGGATGGGGCGGAAGGATACAGTTATCTCTTCTAAGTTATATCCTTGAATGGATTTGCCCATGCCTGAAGTCATGTGACGTGTAGTTGGTTAGAGGGGGGTGGAATGTATTTAGCATTCCATATTGATGTCTAGGATTAGACATGCCCGTCCTGATATCATGAGGCTTTCTCTGAATAGTAGTAATGTATATAAATTATGTTCCTATTTGATATCCTAACCTAATAATAGCTTTGTTATAATGTGACAAGTTATTTCCACTCACATGTATTGTTAAGCTTGTAATGCTATATATATTCATTTGCATGTATCATTGTGTTTATCTACTTATATATGTTTATAATCTTGTAACCAATAAATCTGCATATTTTTATAAACCTGTGTATTGTTGTATAATGCAGAACTACATGTTTTATCATTTACGTCATCTCACGTCAAAAAGAACTTATTTATCTGAGGAAATAGTCGGCCTCAGATGTGAATTGTATCAATTAGGTTGTCTACAATTCACCAGGTCATGATTTTAAGAATTTATGACAAATTTTATAAATTTAATTTTTTTATGATTAATTATTTTTATGACCATAATTAATAATTCTAAATTGAATTATTACAACCCGACACGTTACATGAACAGGACCTGTGATGACGTGATCTTTTACCATGGTGATGGATCATGTGATGACCGGAGTGACGTCATCACAGGTCCTGTTCATGTAATTAATTCTCACCCCAGGTCCTGTTCAGCAAAGGAGACAGAAGGAGATGCCGGGCTACGCGAACAAGTGGACTAAGGTGAGTTAAATAATTATTATTATTTTTTAACCCCTCCAGAGCTATTTGACTATGCATTCTGTATTCAGAATGCTATTATTTTCCCTTATAACCATGTTATAAGGGAAAATAATAATGATCGGGTCTCCATCCTGATCGTCTCCTAGCAACCGTGCGTGAAAATCGCACCGCATCCGCATCCATTTTCACGCAACCCCATTCACTTCTATGGGGCCTGCGTTGCGTGCATAAGTGATGCGTGAAAATCACCGCTCATGTGAACAGCCCCATAGAAATGAATGGGTCAATTTTTCCCACTAACAAAGCAAGGGTTAACAGCTAAACAAAACGCTATATTTATTGCCCTGACTCTGTTTTACAGAAACGCCCCATATGTGGTCGTACACTACTGTACGGCCACACGGCAGGGCGTAGAGGGAAAGGAGCACCGTGTGGTTTTTGGAAGGCAGATTTTGATGGACTGGTTTATTTACACCATGTCTCATTTGAAGCCCCCCTGATGCACCCCTACAGTAGAAACTCCATAAAAGTGACCCAATTTTGGAAACTACGGGATAAGGTGGCAGTTTTGTTGGGACTATTTTAAGGGTACATATGATTTTTAGTTGCTCTATATTACATTTTTGTGAGGTATGGTTACCAAAAATAGAAATTCTGACATTTCCTCCCCATTTGCCATAAACTGTTGAGGAACACCTAAAGGGTTAATAAAGTTTGTAAAATCTGTTTTGCCTACCTTGAGGGGTGTAGTTTCTTAAATAGGGTCACTTTTATGGAGCTTCTACCCTAGGGGTGCATCAGGGGTTCTTCAAATGGTATATGGTGTCAAAAAAAAAGGCTATCAAAATCTGCCTTCCAGAAACCATATGTTGTTTCTTTCCTTTTGCGCCCTGCTGTTTGGTAATACAGCAGTTTACAACCACATACGGGGCGTTTCTGTACGGAATCAGGGTAATAAATATTACGTTTTTTTGGCTGTTAACCCTTGCTTTGTTACCGGAAAAAATGGATTAAAATGGAAA
This sequence comes from Bufo gargarizans, assembly GCF_014858855.1. NCBI lineage: Eukaryota > Metazoa > Chordata > Amphibia > Anura > Bufonidae > Bufo > Bufo gargarizans. Next base: position 242,920,057 of record NC_058084.1, read on the forward strand.
ATGTGGCAAAAATAGCTGTTTTGGCACCGTTTTCAAATTTTTTTTTTTTGGACCGTGTTAATCTGAGGGGTTAGGTCATGGGGAATTTTTATAGATGAGATACTTAAGGACGTAGCGATACTTAATATGTCTACTTTTTTACATTTATTTAGGTTTTACGCTATATTATCCTTTTATAAATAAAAAAATATAAATAACATTTTAGTATCTCCATAGTCTAACTAAGAGTCCTTTTTTTTTTGCCGATTATCTTAGGTAGGGGCTAATTTTTTGCAGGATGAGGGGACGGTTTTATTGGCACTATTTTGGGGGCTACATGACTTTTTGATCGCTTGCTATTAGAGTTGAGCGGACACCTGGATGTTCGGGTTTGACGGGTTTGACCGAACTTCGGAAAAAAGTTCGAGTTCGGGACCTGAACTGGACCCGAACCCGAACCCGAACCCCATTGAAGTCAATGGGGACCCGAACTTTTGAGCACTAAAATGGTTGTAAAATGTCATGGAAAGGGCTAGAGATGCAAATGGCATCAAAATGTGGTTAAGAGCGTGGCAAGTGCTCTGCAAACAAATGTGGATAGGGAAATGGTTTTAAATAACATAAAATACGTAAAAATAAAAAATTATAATCTTGATCTAGGAGGACCAGGTCCATATGGAGTAGGAGGTTGAGAAGGCAGTGGATCTGGCGGTCTAGGTGGAAGTGGCGGTGGTGGAGGAGGAGGTAGCCTACACTGCTTTTTGGTTTAAAATGTATTTTAATTTTTTTAAATTAGGGTACACCCCAAAACATTGGGAAATATAACCCTCCAGTCGTGCTAAACACACGTTCAGACAATACACTGGCTGCAGGGCAGGCCAGCACCTCCAAGGGGTAAAGGCCAAGCTCAGGCCATGTGCCTAATTTGGAGACCCAGAAGTTGCAGGGCTGACCTCTGTCAGTCAGTTCGTGTAGGCATGTGCATATTTACTGCCCCACCATGTCGCATGTCCCCATGATGTTCACGATCCAATTTGATATCTGCTCTATCAACTTTTGATGTTCTTTTATGCACCCATCATGGTGATCACGGGTGGCGTGAGAAAAAGAGACCAAATTTAAGGGAGATAAATTTATTTAAATTTGGGATCGAGCAGAAATGTGGGAAAAGCTATTGAGGAGCAAATGTGGGACAAATTACAGAAGCCCAAATGTGGGCCAAAAGAGTCAAGCGGAAATGTGGAAAAAGCTATTGAGGCACAAATGTTGACTAAAAGAGTATAGCGGAAATGTGGGACAAATTGAAGTGCAAATGTGGGACAACTTGTTTAAGAAAAATTAAAGAAATTTATTAACCTGTCTACTTGGTAGAGCAGGGGTCTATGAAAGAAACATTTTTTTTTTTATTGTTACCCGAAAATGAAAAATAAAAAATTATTGAACTTTATTAAGCTGTCAACTAGGTAGAGGAGGGATATATTACACACGAAAATGTGTGAATTTGACCCTAAAATGTAACTGACAATTTTTTTTATCGCTCTAATAGGTATAGCAGTGGTACTTCACACCCAAAAATTGTTGAATTTCAACTGAAAATTTAACGGACAATTATAATTTTATTTTTTTAACGGCCTACTAGGTATAGCAGAGGTACTTCACACCCAAAAATTTGTGAATTTCACTAGAAAATGTAACAGACAAATTATTATGTATTGTTTACCTGTCTACTAGGTATAGCAGTGGTACTTCACACCCAAAAATTGGTGAATTTAACCCAAAAATGTAAATAACAATTTTATTTTATTTTTAACCGGCCTACTAGGTATAGCACTGAATCAAACCCCTGTATTTAAAGGGTGTATCTCACATGGCCTGAACCAGACTAGGCCTCGATTAAAGATTGTCTTGCCCAAATTGGCTGTATTTAAAAACCCTGAATCAAACCCCTGTATTTAAAGGGTGTATCTAACACGGCCTGAACCAGACTAGGCCTCAATTAAAGATTTGTTTGCCCAAAATGGCTGTATTTCAAATGCCCGAATCAAATCCCGGTATGTAAAGGGTGTATCTCGCAAGGCCTGAACCAGACTAGGCCTCAATTAAAGATTTGTTTGCCCAAAATGGCTGTATTTCATATACCTGAATCAAACCCCTGTATTTAAAGGGTGTATCTCACACGGCCTGACCAACAGTAGGCCTGAATTAAAGATTTGTGCACAAAATGGCGGTATTTCAAATATCTGAATATAACCCAAATGTATAAAGGGTGTATCTCACAATGACATCTGCAGCAAAGGCTGCCAAATAAACTCTTTTTGCCCAAACGGGTGTTTGTTTAATAACTGAATATGGCAGCAGTATATAACCCTGGAATTTCAAACATCAAGATGCTGCAAGGCCTGAAATATTGTGTATTTGGCCCCAAAAAGAGTGTTTTATTAATAGAAGAATATAAGCCCTGTTTATACAGGGTGTATCTCACACAGCCTGACCCACAGTAGGCCTCAATTAAAGATTTGTGCACCAAATGGCTGTATTTCAAATATCTGAATATTACCCCTGTATATGCAAGGTGTATCTCATAAGCCCTGATTCACACTAGGCCGCAGTTGAATTTGTTGACCCAAAATGGCTGTATTTCAAATACCTGAATAGAACCCCTGTATTTAAAGGGTGTATCTCACACGTCCTGATCCACACTAAGAAGCTATCAAAGAATTGTGCCCAAAATGGCTTTATTTCAAATAACTAAATAGAAAGACAGTATGTAAAGGCGGTATCTCACAATGACATCTGCAGCAAAGGCTGCCAACTAATTGTTTTTTACCCAAACCAGTGTTTGTTTAATAACTGAATTTGGCAGCAGTATATAACCCTGGAATTTCACACTTGGTGATGCTGCAAGGCCTGAAACATAGTGGAATCTGGCAAAAAAAGTGTGATTTTAAAAGCCTATAAAATGATGGCTGTATTTCTAGCTTAAATTGCACACTAACTAATCCAGATGTTGTATATTGCCCAAAAAGTCTTTTTTGAGAAACAGAATATGAAAGCTGTATATATTAAACTTGAATTTAACACTTGCAGATCAGGAAAATAGTGTTTTTTGGCCAAAAGTGTGTTTTTAAAAGCCCAGAAAATGATGGCTGTATTTCTAAATTAAATTGCACACTGACTAATCCAGATGCTGTATATTGCCAAAAAAAGTGTTTTTTTTTGTAACAGAATATGAAAGCTGTATATATTAAACTTGAATTTAACACTTGCAGATTAGGAAAATAGTGTTTTTTGGCAAAAAAGTGTGTTTTTAAAAATCCAAAAAATGATGGCTGTATTTTCTAGCTTAAATTGCACACTGACTAAGCCTGCAAATACACCAGATGTTGAAATTGCCCCAAAAATTGCAGTGCTAGCGCAAGTGCTAAAATTGTGCCCTGCACCCACAAAACACAGTGTATGTGGATCGCTGAGTTAGATTCAGATTTTGAGCAAAGATTCAGTCCTATTCTCTACCTGAAATCACCAGCAACATCCTCTCCCTACACTAATCACAGCAGAGTGACGTGCAGCACTACGTGACTCCAGATTATATAGAGGCTGGGTCACATGCTACACTGGCCAATTACAGCCATGCCATTAGTAGGCATGGCTGTGATGGCTTCTAAAATCAGACAGTTAGCCGCTTTCAAAAAGTGCCAAGAAAGCGCCGAACACCGAACCCGAACCCAAACTTTTACTGAAATGTTCGGGTTCGGGTCCAGGGTCCAAAAATCCTAAAGTTCAGTACGAAACTGAAGTTTACAGTTCGGGTTCGCTAAACCCTACTTTTTATTACACTTTTTGTTATGTAAGGTGACAAAAAATATAATTTTTTTTTACTTTTTTTATTTTTCTTTTACTGTGTTAATCTGTGGGGTTGGGTCATTAGGTATTATAGAGGAGATTCTTACGGATGTGGTGATACCTAATATGTCTACTTTTTTACATTTATTTAGGTTTTACACTATTATATCCTTTTATAAGCCCAAAAAATATAAATAGTATTATATATGGCTTGAGGACTTGATCAGAGAGATCAACTCCTCCCATATACCGATTGTAGTCGACGATACAATTGGGCTTGAGGACCATTGCCGTGGTACCTCGCACAGGGACAGGGGTGTTGCCCGTTACAGTGAATTGTGGACAGTACAAGGACATCCCTTTTGACCATATATATGACCAGTAGCAGGTTTCCACTGGTAAGGGCCCGGGTCTAGCCCCTGGGGATAGGTACCTGGAGGGGGTAGGTAGGGAGGCCGTGCTGATTTTTCCACAAGCGGACGTGAATCTGGCGACGAGAGACTGGAACAAGGGGATACTAGTATAAAAGTTATCTATGTACAGGTGGTAACCTTTATCTAGCAGTGGGTGAATAAGGTCCCACACAAGTTTCCTGCTAACACCCAGAGTGGGGGGACATTCTGGGGGTTGATTACTGGAATCTCGCCTCTCGTACACACGAAACTTATAAGTGTACCCTGAGGTACTCTCACAAATTTTGTACTGCTTCACGCCATACCTCGCCCACTTAGAGGGAGTATACTGGCGGAAAATGAGTCTCCCCTTGAAAGCAATGAGAGACTCATCAACCGCAACCTCCCTTCCAGGTACATAGGCCTCCACAAATTTGGCCCCAAAGTGATTGATGACCAGTCTGATTTTGTACAGGCAGTCATAGGCAGGATGACTTTGGGCGGGACATGCTGCATTATCTGCATAATGCAGGCATTTCCGGATGGCCTCAAACTCGGTAGGTGATATGGCCATACTGTAGAGTGGAGTCTGGTAGAATATGTCCCCACTTTAGTACTGCCTGATACTGGGTTTTTTGACTAGGCCCATGTGCAGCACGAGGCACCAAAATGTCCTCACCTCAGCTGCCCTGACCGGAATCCAGCCACTGTCCTTAGCCAAAAGGGAGCCCGGGTGTTAAGCAACGAACTGTTGGGCGTACAGGTTTGTTTGCTCCACCATCAGATTTACAAAGTGGTCATGGAAAAATAGACTAAAGTAGTCGTATTCAGTGAAGCCCACTGTGGAAATCTGGATTGCTGGTTGGACAACAAAATCAGGAATCGCGGGCTTAAAATTATCTGGGGTACACCAGACAAGTTCACCGGCAGGGGGCTCAGGTAGACTGATCTGGTGGGCCGGAAAACTTGTACGAGCCCCAGAGCTGCTCGTACTAGTGTGGGCCACAGGGTCCCTGGCATAGAGGTCCCCTTGATCCACCTTGGGGGCTCATAATCATCGCTAGATGATGAGGAGGACGCAGATGACAACAGCTGGGCGTATGCCTCCTCGGCCAAGAACATCTGGCAGGCCATAGGGGAGTGTGTGTGTGTGTGTGTGTGTGTGTGTGTGTGTGTGTGTGTGTGTGCGCGTGCGCGTGCGTGTAAATCTTTATTCATTGTGCATGTGTGGGGGCACGGGTGTTGGGGAACTTTGCCCTGCAGCTAAAAAAAAAAAAAAAATTAAGAAAAACTCCAGATTTTTTTTTTTAAGTGTAAAGTTACAAATGCGCTGTGGGGTCGGGTGGGTAATGAGCTAAAAGTGGCCTGCCACAGTCAGCGCATGCAAAAATAAAACAAAAAACTTGCATCCCCAAAAAAGTGTGGGGGGAGAGGGTGGCAAGCTGCAGCACCCCTGGGAGGGTCTAGGGTCACACAGCTAAGTGCTGTGGACCCCAGACACCCGATCAAGCTACGCCCGCCCAGCCTCTCTGCCAGCCAATCAGATACGATCCTGAGAGGTGGCGTGACCGCCACCTCTCAGGATCTAAGGATGATGATTGGTGGTATATTATCATACAACCGATCACCGTCTTTTCTGGGTTATCGGGTCATCAGAGACCCGAATAACCTGGAAATGCAGCAAACCACAGGTCTGAATTGACCTGTGGTTTGCTGCGATTGCCAACACGGGGATGTCACAGGACCCCCCTGGGCATTGTTCCACGGTGCCTGCTGATTGATTTCAGCAGGCACCGGGTTCCGATCACCGCCCGATAGTGATTGGAACTATACATGACATACCGGAACGTCATGTGTCCTTAAGTACCAGGACATCATGCCGTACCGGCATTCTTCTGTCCTATTGAAGAAAAGTCGTTTAGTTAGTACTCTCATACAGGCTGTGAGCTCTTTCACTTGTTTCCAAACTGGATGTGAGCTCTACTTTTCTTGTTCAGCTTATGCAGCTGATCAAAGCATTAGCTGCAGTTGGTAGGGAGATATAGCCTTTAGATATTGAGTCAGGGTTGAGAGCAGCTGGAACCTACTTTCACTTTCAGCTGCTATTACTATGAACTCGATTTCTAAAGGCTACAGCATATCTCCAGATGTAGAGGTGATAATGCTGTGACCAGGCCCAAACAAGATCAGACCCATATCTCTAGCTGCTACACAGCATGAGATATGAATGTTTAAAGCAGCCCTTCCACTTAACCATGCTACCCAAGCTCTGCTGGGACTGAAGTGTTATGTCCTTTTCCCAAAGCCCGAGCTTAGCTCCAGCAAAACTTTTAGGTGATTAAATATGCAAACTGACAACAAAATAAATTATTAAAATAGGTTCCCTATTTTGTCTTAGCTGTTTTAATATATAATGAGTATTTTTGTGTGAAATAGACTATAATGGCAACTAGGGTTCAGCGAACCCGAACTGTAAAACTGTCTGACCTCAGAAGCCATCACAGCCATGCCTACTAATGGCTGTGATTGGCCAGTACAGCATGTGACGAGGCTCTATATAAGCTGGAGTCACGTAGTGCTGCATGTCACTCTGCTGTTACAAGTGTAGGGAGAGGATGCTTCTGCACTGGTGATTTCAGGGAGAGAATAGGAGAGAATCTAACTCAGCGATCTACATACAATTAGTTGTGTGGGTGCAGGGCACAATCTTTTTACCCTGCCCTGAGCCCATTGACCGAAAAAAAATAACTTTTATCCGGCTGCTAGTTAGGTGGGCGGCCGCGGCCATTTTATGCAAGCTCAGTGCACTAGCACTGCACGTCATCCATGCGCATAGGGCGCTCTGACATCATTCTGGAGCGCCCCGGCAGCCGCAGGGGGGGGTAAGTATACTGCTCCCCACTACTACTATGGCAACCAGAACCTAAATAGCGTCCTGGCTGCCATAGTAACACTGAACACATTTTGAAGACTGATCAGTCTTCAAATGCTTTCAGTTCACTTGCGGTGTTACAGATCCGGCGGGCACTTCCGGCAACTGAAGTGCACGCCGGATCCTAACAACGCAAGTGTGAAAGAGGCCTAAGCTAGAAATACAGCCATAATTTTCAGGTTTTTTTAAAACACACTTTTTGGCCAAAATACACAATTTTACAGCCCTAGCTGCACCAGCACATGTGAAATTCAAAGGTTATATACTGCTGTCATATTCAGTTATTAAACAAACACCCGTTAGGGCAAAAAAAGTTTATTTGGCAGCCTTTGCTGCATATGTCATTGTGAGATACACCCTTTATATATTTGGTTTATATTCAGATATTTGAAATACCGCCTTTTGGTGCAAAAATCTTTGAGTCCTAGTGTGGGTCAGGGCTTTAAATACAGGGGTTCTATTCAGGTGTTTGAAATACATTTACTTTGGACACAAATTTTTTATTGCGGCCTAGTTTGGTTCAGGGCGTGAGATAAACCCTGTATATGCAGTGGTTATATTCTTCTATTAATAAAACACTCTTTTTTTGCAAAATAAACAATTGTTGTGCCCTTGCAGCATCAAAACGTTTGAGATTCCAGGGTTATATACTGCTGTCATATTCAGTTATTAAACTAACATGCGTTGTGGGCAAAGTAAAATTATTTGGCAGCCTTTGCTGCAGATGTCATTGTGAGATTTTGTGCACAAATCTTTAATTGCGGCCTAGTGTGGGTCAAGTCGTGTGAGATACACTCTTTATATACAGGGGTTATATTGTTCTTTTAATAAAACACCCTTTGCTTGGAAAAATACACAGTTGTTGTACTCTTGCAGTATCAAGACATTTGAAATTCCAGGGTTATATAATGCTGTCATATTTAGTTATTAAACAAACACCAGTTTGGGCAAAGAAATAATATGTGACAGCCCTTGCTGCAGATGTCATTGTGAGATACACCCTTTATATATTTGGGTTATATTCAGATATTTGAAATACCGCCATTTTGTGCACAAATCTTTAATTGCAGCATACTGTGGGTCAGGCCGTGTGATATACACCCTGTATATACAGGGCTTATGTTCTTCTATTAATAAAACACCCTTTTTGGGACAAAATGCACAATTTTTCAGGCCTTGCAGCATCAAGACGTTTGAAATTCCAGTATTATATACTGCTGTCATATTCAGTTATTAAACTAACACCCGTTTGGGCAAAAAAATTATATTTGGCAGCCTTTGCTGCAGAAGTCATTGTGAGGCACAACCTTTAAATACAGGGGTTCTATTCAGATATTTGAAATACCGCCATTTTGTGCACAAATCTTTAGCTTCGTGTGTCACGGCGTGTGAGATACACCCTTTAAATACAGGGCTCCTATTCAGGTATTTGAAATACAGTCATTTTGGGCAAACAAATTTAATTGAGGACTAGTCTGGTTCAGGGTGTGTGAGATACACCCTGTACATACTGTTTTTCTATTCTACTATTAATTAAACTCCCATTTAGGGCAAGATCCTAAATTTGAGAAATATGAGGACAGCGTCAGATAAGGTACGTGGCCCAGGTCGTGGTGCTGCTGGTGGAGCTCCTGTTGCAGGGAGAGGACGTGGTCGATCTGTGCCAGCTACACGCACAAGTGAAACCCCTTCCTCAGGTGAGAGTAGGCGACAGAACCTGCAGCTGTATTTGGTCGGGCCTAATGAGGCTCTACGAATGGTGAGGCCTGAACAAGTACAGACGATAGTAGATTGGGTTGCTGACAGTGGCTCCAGTTCCTTCACATTGTCTCCCACCCAGTCTCATGCTGAAAGACTACAGTTGTCACCTGCAGCCGATGTCCATCAGTCTTTCACCTCACCCTCTTGCAAATCAGCCAAGCAGTCTGAGCCCCAAGTCATGTAACAGTCTCTTCTGCTTTTTGATGACTCTGTTAGCAGGGTTTCCCAGGGCCATCAACCTAGCCCTGCCCCAGAAGTGGAAGACTGATGCTCATCCACTTATTTTTCAAGATGAGTACATGGGAGGACCATCGCATACGACTCGGATGATGACGAAACACAGGTGCCAACTGCTGGGGCTTTCGAAAGTGTGCAGACCGACAAGGAGGGCAGGGGTGAAGACTGGGTGGAAGATGATGTGGAGGATGATGAGGTCCTCGACCCCACATGGAATCAAGGTCATGCGAGTGACTGATGTAGTTCAGAGGAAGAGGCGGTGGTTGCACAGAGCCACCAGCACAGCAGAAGAGGGAGCAGGGTGCAAAAGCGGAGCGGCCGTCCTCTAGACAGTACGCCTACTACTGACCACCGCCAGCAAGGGACTGAGCACACCAAAGCCAGCTCCAAGGAGTTCCCTGGCATGGCAGTTCTTCAGACAATGTGCTGACTACAAGACATGAGTGGTTTACACACTGTGCAATCAGAGCCTGAAGCAAGGCATAAACATTCTCAACCTGAGCACAACCTGCATGACAAGGCATTTAAGTGCAAAGCACGAGCTGCAGTGGAGTAGACACTTGAAAAAGCAAGAAAGGTCTCTGGCTCTTCCTGCTTCCTCTTCTGCTGCAGTCTCGGCCTCTGGAGTGCCACCTGCCACACTGCAGAGGATCTTCCAGCAACACCACTACCTGGGTCACCAAGCATCTCCACAATGTTCCACGGAAGCGTTCAGTTCTCCATCTCCCAAACGCTGGAGAGGAAGAGGAAGTACCCCCCTACCCACCCGTGATCACTAGCTCTGAATGCCAGGATTTCTAAATGACTGGCCCTTGAAATGCTGTCATTCCGTCTAGTGGAGATGGATAGTTTTAAAGGCCTTATGGCGGTGGCTGTCCCACAGTACATCGTGCCCAGCCACCACTACTTTTCAAGACGAGCCATCCCTTCCCTTCACAACCAAGGAGGGGACAAAATCAGGTGTGCCCTGCGCAACGCCATCTGTGGCAAGGTGGCCCTGACTACAGATATGTGGACCAGTAAGCACGGTCAGGGCTGTTATATCTCCATAACAGCACACTGGGTAAATGCAGTGGCAGCTGGGCCTGAGGCGGATAGAAGTTTGGTGCATGTCCTTCCACCAGCGAGGATTGCAGGGCGATTCAGTTTGCCTCCTGTTGCTTCCTCCTCCTACTCTGCTTCCTCATCCTCTACAAGCTCCTCATCCGGTCAGCGTAACACCTTCACCACCAACTTCAGCACAGCCAGGGGTTAACGACAGCAGGCAGTTTTAAAAATCTGGGGGACAAACCCCACACGGCGCTGGAGCTGTGGAAGGGCCTTGAACAACAGACCAATGAGTGGTTTGTACTAGTCAGCCTCAAGCCCGGCCTGGTGGTGTGTGATAATGTGCGAAATCTCGTAGCAGCTCTGGGACTAGCCGGTTTGAAGCACATCCCTTGCCTGGCGCATGTGCTGAATTTTGTGGTGCAGAGGTTCCTTAAAAATTACCCCGATATGTCAGAGCTGCTACATAAAGTGCGGGCTGTCTGTGCGCACTTCCGGCGTTCTCACCCTGCTGCTGCTCGCCTGTCTGCGCTGCAGCGTAACTTCGGCCTTCCTGCTCACGCCTTATATGCGACATGCCCACAAGGTGGAACTCCACCTTGCACATGCTGGCCAGACTATGCGAGCAGCAGCAGGCGATAGTGGAGTTTCAACTGCAGCACGCACGGGTGAGTTGCTCTGCAGAACAGCACCACGTCACCACCAATGACTGGGTCTCCATGCGAGACCTGTGTTCCTTGTTGCGCTGTTTCGAGTACTCCACCAACATGGCCAGCGCCGATAACGCCATTCTCAGCGTAACTATCGCACTTCTATGCCTCCTTGAAAAACGCTGCTGGATGTGGCACAGGAGGAGGAGGAGGAGGAAGAGGGATCATTTCATAGGGTTTCTGGCCAGTCATTCACACGTGGCTCAGAGGGTGGGTTCCTGCACACACAAACGCCAGGTATACACAATTGTCCAGCCAGGGCACAGTTCTGGAGGCTGATGAGTCGGAGATGGAGGCGAAGGAGGAACCTTGTTCACAGCAGAGTGGCACACAGACCAGCTCATGGCCATCACTGGTGCGTGGCTAGGGGGATACAGAGGACACAGACGATACACCTCCCACAGAGGACAGATTTTCATTGCCTCTGGGCAGCCTGGCACAAATGAGCAATTACATGCTGCAGTGTCTTCGCAACGACCGCTGAGTTGCCCACATTCTAACTTGTGCTGATTACTGGGTGGCCATACTACTGGATCCCCGTTACAAGGACAACGTACCGTCCTTAACTCCGTCACTATAGCGTGATCATAAGATGCGCTAGTACAAGGGCACGCTGGTAGACGCGCTGCTGGTGGCATTCCCACCTGACAGCGGGTCACAGTGGAAGCACAAAGCAAAGGCAGAGGACGAGGAAGAGGTCGGCAACTCAGCTGGGGCACCGCCAGCACCTCAGAAGGCAGGCAGGGTTAGCATGGCCGACATGTGGAAAAGCTTTGTCAGCATGCCACAACAACCAGCACCACCATCTGATATGGAATGTCTTAGCAGGAGGCAGCATTTCACCAACATGGTGGAGAGGTATGTGTGCACACACCTACACGTACTGAATGACGGGTCTTCCCCTTCAACTTCTGGTTTTCCAAATTGGGCACATGGCCTGAGCTTTCCCTTTACGCCCTGGAGGTGCTGGCCTGCCCTGCAGCCAGTGTATTATCTGAACGTGTTTTAAGCACGGCAGGGGGCGTCATTACAGACAAGCGCGGCCGCCTGTCCACAGCCAATGTTCACGTTCATTAAAATGAACCAGGCATGGATCCCACAGGACTTGTCTGTACCTTGTGCAGAATAGACATGTATTCTGGCACTAACCAGCCATTGTTATATTGTAGCGCAATTGCTCATTCTTGTATTCTGGATATTTCACACAGTTTTTGGAGTGTACCCTAATTATAAAAAATAAAATTAAAACCAAAAACCTGTGTTGGCTACCTCTTCCTCCTCCACCGCCACTTCCACCTACACCGCTACGTCAACCACCTCCTCAAACTCCTACTCCATATGGAACTCCACCTCCACTCAATCTAATTTTTGTGTGTGATGTACCACTGCTGTACCTAGTAAAGCGGTAAAAAAAGAAAAAATTTAAATTACATTTTCAGGAGAAAGCTGCTATACCTAGTAGACAGGAAAAAAAATATATCATTTGTCAGTTACATTTTCAGTTGAAATGCCACAATTTTTGGGTGTGATGTACCATTGCTATACCTATTAGACCATAAAAAAATTGCCAATTACATTTTCAGTTAAAGTAAAGTTCACCAATTTTTGGGTGTCATGTACCACTGCTATACCTAGTAGACCGTTAAAAAAAAAAATAATAAATTCAATGACATTTTCTGGTGGAATTTACAAATTTTTCAGTGTGATGTACCACTGCTATACCTAGAAGAGAGGTTAAAAAAAAATGTCAGTTACATTTTCTGGTGAAATTCACAAATTTTTGTGTGTTAAGTACCATTGCTTTACCTAGTATAGCAGTATAAAAAATAAAGAAAATTCAGAGTTACATTTTCTACTGCTATACTGAGTAGACAGGTAAAAAAAAAAAAATGTCTATTATAAAACGTGGGTGTAATATACCCCTCCTCTACCTAGTTGACAGCTTCATAAATTTCAATCATTTTTCTTTAACATTTTTGGGTGACAATAAACAATTTTTTTCTGTTATAGACCCCTGCTCTACCAAGTAGACAGGTTAATAAATTTCATACATTTTTCTGTTACGTTCCTGGGTTGACATTATACAATTTTAGACATGAATAAACCCCTGCTCTGCATAGTTGACAGGGAATAATATTTCTGAAATTCTTCTTTAATTGATGCGCGCCACCTCCTTTGATTCAATGCTTAAAGGGAACCTGTCACCAGTTTTATGGTGTCCTAACTAAGGGCAACATAAATAAGTGACTGATTCTCTTAGCAAAATGCTGGGTCACTTTCTTTAATTGACCCAGTCAATCTGCCAACATCTTGTATTGAAAAGCTCCAGCTGATAATGATGAGTCATGAATATTCATAAGCTCCTGACTCTCCCCGCCTACCTGCTGCTGATTGACAGTTATTTTTCATATGACTCAGCAGCAGGTGGGCAGGGGAGTGGCTATATCTCTGAATAAAAAAAAAACGCTGGACTCACTGACATCACGCTGGACTCAAATCAGCTCATTAGCATGCGGCATGTGGCATCTTTGTATGTATATGATGAGGTAACCATCTATCACACCAGTAAGTGAATACATCTAAGGCACTTTTTAGTAGTTAATGATTGTATATAATTAGTTAGATTATAATCAAATATCCACATGACAGGTTCCCTTTAAACTCTAACAAGTTATACCACATTTGCGCTTTAATAATTTGTCCTACATTTCCGCTTTAATCTTTTGGCTAACATTTGAGCTTCAATACTTTGTCCCACATTTCTGCTTTACTCTTTTGGCCCACATTTGGGATTCTGTAATTTGTCCCAAATTTGCACCTCAATAACTTTTCCCATAATTCTGCTTTACTCTTCTGGCCCACATTTGGGCTTTTGTAATTTGTCCCACATTTTCGATTTAACAGCTTTTCCCACATTTCCGCTCGATCTCCCAAAATGTTTATAAATTTATCTCCCTTAAATTTGGTCTCTTTTTCTCACGCTCCCTCTCCGGCGTGGAACCCTGATTCTCCGATAACCGTGATCAACATGGTAGGCTCAGAAAAGAACATTGAAAGTTTATAGAGAAGATATCAAAATGGATGGTGGATGTCACTCTACATAAATTTAAAAAAATCGTCAATTACATTGTCAGGTGACATTTTTCAAATTTTGCCGGATAGAAACCTCCGCTCTGCATAGTTGACAGGGAATACAATTTAATAAATTATTCATTAATTAATGCGCGGCACAGCCTTTCATTCAATGCTTAAACTTTAAAAAGTTGTCCCACTTTTACGCTTTAATAATTTGTCCCATAATTCCACTCTATAATTTTAAATTTGAAAAAATTAATCCTCCCTTGGATGTGATCTCTCTTTCTCACGCTCCCTCTTCGGCGTGGAACCCTGATTCCCCACCACCCGTGATCACCATGGCAGGTGCAGTAAAGAACATCGAAAGTTGATAGAGCAGATATTAAATTGGATCGTGAACATTACGGGGATGTGCAACATGGTGGGGCAGTAAGTGTGCACACGCCTACCTGAACTGACTGACAGGGGTCAGCCCCTGCAACTTCTAGGTCTCCAAATTGGGCACATGGCCTGAGCTTGCCCTTTACTCCTTGGAGGGGTTATATTTCCCAATGTTTTGGGGTGTACGTACCCTAAATTAAAAAAATAAAAATAAATTTAAAACCAAAAAGCAGTGTAGGCTACCTCCTCCTCCACCGCCACTTCCACCTACACCGCCACATCCACCGCCTCCTCAACCTTCTACTCCATATGGACCTCGTCCTCCTAGATCGAGATTATAATTTTTTATTTTTACATATTTTATGTTATTTAAAGTAATTTCCCTATCCACATTTGTTTGCAGAGCTCTTGCCCTGCTTTTAACTACATTTTCATGCCATTTGCAGCCCTCTAGCCCTTTCCATTACATTTTTACAACCATTTTAGTGCTCCAAACTTCGGGTCTCCATTGACTTCAATGGGGTTCGGGGTCAAGTTCGGGTCAAGTTCTGGTCCCGAACTTGAACTTTTTTCCAAAGTTCAGCCAAACCCGTCGAACCCCAACGTCCAGGTGTACGCTCAACTCTAATGGCAACTGTTTGGGTTGACCTGGTTGTTTTTTTTATTTGTATTTTCTGTTGTTGATTGAGCACCAAAGTGCTCGGGTGTTCAAGTGCTTGGGTCAAACACCTCTGGATGCTCGGGTGCTCTACCAAGCACCCGAGCACAATGAAAGTCAATGGTAGAACCCGAGAATTAAACCAGGCACCCCCTGCTCTGAAGGGTTCATAGGAAAATGTCAGAAATCGATGGAAACACCACCGAAATGGTTCAGAAACAGCATGGGGAGGATGTCTGGATGAATCTTGGACTCCAAGATTGCTGCTGGGAACGATGTTGTCCGAGTAGTACACCACTTTTACAGACTAACAATAATACGTACAAAAATGAAGATAAAATCGATTTCAGAGGAAAACTGTTAGGAAACATTCTTTCCTTTATATTTACTTGCATATAAAGTGCAAGTGATGCCAAAAATTACAAGGAATAGGCACTCCGATACAACCTGTATATCACATAAAGGAGGGCCTCATTCGCATTGTGGTACAGTTGTTCAGGTAGTGGGATTCCTACACTCTTAAAGTCTATGCAGGGCTGCCACAAACCAGCACTACAAGGAACCAGCACTACAATACACCCTTTATTACACATAAAGGAGGGCATCATACACCCTTGAAAAATTATGATTGATGGCCCGCTGGTGACCCTCAAAATCATTAGGAGCAAGGGACTGCTGAGCTGACCATCTAAAACATTAGGGGTGAGGGTCTGCTGCAGAGCTGAGCATTGAAAAAATTATGGGCAAGTGCCTGCTGCTGAGTTGACCATTGAAAGAATTATGGGAGAGTGCCTGCTGGGGAGCTGACCCTGTAAAACATTATGGTAAAACATTATGGTTGAGGTCCTGCTGGTGAGCTGGCCCTCAAAAACATTATATGCGAAGGCCTGCTGGTGAGATGACCCTCTAAAAGATTGTAGGTGAGGGCCTGCTGGTGAGCTGACCCTGTAAAACATTATGGTTGAGGGCCTGCTGATGAGCTGACCCTCAAAAACATTATATGCGTGGGCCTGCAGGTGAGATGACCCTCTTAAAGATTGTAGGTGAGGGCCTGCTGGTGAGCTGACCCTCTAAAACATTAGGAGAGAGAGCAGACTAACAAGCATGTTGATATGATGGAAGAGGAGGAGGAGGACGAGAATAGGAAGACTGAACCATATACCCTTTTTTGTGGTGGAAGAGGTGCATGGGAATACAGTGTATTCAGTACATTATTTAAAAAAACACATTTAAACTACCTTTATGTTCAGCTGCTTTCCTCTGGTTGAGTAAAGAAGTCAGGGGCAATCCAGGTCTTGTTCATTTTTATAAGAGTCAAACTGTCAGCATTTTCAGTTGACAGGCGGATGCGCTTATCAGTTATTATGCACCCAGCAGCACTAAATACCTGCTCTGATAATACGCTGGCGGCAAGGCAGGCGAGTACCTCCAAGGCGAAGAGCGCCAGTTCATGCAAAGTGTCTAGCTTGGACACCCAGTAGTTGTAAGGCACAGAGGGATCATTGAGGACGATAACACGGTTTGCTACGTACTCTTTCACCATCTTCCAAAATGACCAGATGGAATTAAACTTCCATGGGTACTACCCTCTGTAGCGGAGGCAACCGTCTCCTGCTCCTCAACATCATCCAATTTACGCTGAGATGATGAACTGAGGGTGGTCTGGCTATCACCCTGTGTAATGTCTTCCCCCATTTCCACCTCTTCCACATGCAAAGTGTCGGCCTCAATTGTGAGCAGCAAGCGTTTGAGTAGACACAGAAGTGGGATGGTGACGCTGATAATAGTGTTATCGCCGCTCACCATCTGTGTTGATTCCTCAAAGTTTCTTAAAACCTCACAGAGGTCATACATCAATGCCCACTCCTTGCTTGTAAAGAGCGGAAGCTGACTGGAAAGGCGACAACCATGTTGCAGCTTGTATTCCACTACTGCCCTCTGCTGCTCACAAAGCCTGGTCAACATGTGGAATGTGGAGTTCTAGCATGTGCTCACGTCGCACAACAGTCGGTGAGCTGGCAATTGTAAGTGCTGCAGCAGCGTTGACAGACCAGCGAAAGCTGTCGATGACTTGCGGAAATGGGCACACACACGGCACACCTTCACCAGTAGCTCAGGCAAATTGGGGTAGGTTTTGAAAAACTGCTGACCCACTAACTGCTGACGTGGGCTAGGCATGGTATGTCTGTGAGCTTGCTTAGCTCCAAAGCCGCCACCAAGTTAAGGCCATTATCCGACACAACCATGCCTGGTTCTAGGTTCCTGGAAAAAAGATTTTTATCCCATAAGAAGGCGCCACTCTTAAGGTAGTAGTCTGCAGCAATTATATATTCATAAAAAATAGTATTCATAAAATGACTTTATCAGACTAAAAATAAGATATATACTAGATATTTAGCCAGTAGTATGTAAACCAAATCTATATAATAAAACTTGGTTTATACTCACTTCACCCAGGAGGAGATTCTTCTAAAAGACCCAATCCTCAAAGACGTACTACCAACTAATACGTCTATCATCTTTAGGAGGGCACAAACTTTGAAAAATATACTAGCACCGTCATGTCCTAAATTAACAACCATCAGTAAAAATATTTCAACCCCGAAACAAAAAGATACCAAACAAGGGATATATAGATGTGGGATTGCTAGATGCAAATGCTGTGTGATGATGAATCAGGGGATCATTGAACTCATAATTTCAACAAATGATATATGGAAATTCAGACAAGAGATCAGCTGTAATACCAGGAATGTAGTTTACCTGTTAACCTGCCCATGCAATTTTAAATATGTAGGGAGAACTACCCAAACAGTGAGGGACAGAATGACGGAACACAGGTCAAACATAAAGCGAGGAGTCATCACACATAGTGTCTCTAGACATTTTCTGGAGAAACACAACTGTAATTCTGCTTTACTAAAACTAACTCCGCTAGAACATATAACACAGTCCTATCAAACATTGTGCAGAAAGGAAATGCACTGGATCTTCCGTCTAAACACTTTATCTCCTCATGGCCTAAATGAAACATTAGAATATACCAACTATTGATACCCCCCCAAAAAACCAAATCAGATATTTAATCGGGAAGATAGAGAAACCAACCTCTACATAGTACTATTAATTATATTTCATATATATGCACAATTCTTTTTCTGGCCCATTATATTATCCCCCCTTTTCTGATGGTCCATTTCTATATATATATCAGATCTCTTTTACTGATGTTTTAGTACTTTTCTATATTTATATTTATTTATATATATATATATATATTTTTTTTTTTTATTTCAAATATTTGTATTAGTATATTTCATGTCCATTCATTTTATACACAATTGCCTATTGGAACCATTGTTCAACCAGTTAGAACTCCCCATTTTTTATGTTCTATATTCCCTACGTCCAATAATTACTATATACAGGAAGTAGCCCTAGTCCGACCATTTGCTACCCACTAATCGGAAGTGGGCGGGGACTCGGATTCAACATCGAGTCTACGCATTACACAGTCACTCGTTTCAAGTAATTTTACCTCTAGTTTTTATCCCCTATGTCTCTAATGTCTGATTATGTCAGGTTCCTGTAAACTTTTTATTTTTATGAGCCTCCGGGAGTCGGAAGACCGGGGGTGACGTCACTTCCGGTCCCGGACCTGCAGCCGGCGAAGGACTATGCAATTAATATGTGCCGAGTGTACTTAAGATATCCCTGTATACATTGCTATATCTGTTAGAGCCGAACACTGGCTAAGTACTATGATGAATATGCCAACTTCTGTTTGTGTTTTTGGTGCGCTCTGGCTTTCACTCCCGGTTTGCATTCCACGCTGGAACGCATAAGGTGGACGCAAACCGGAAGTGACGCTATACACTCCGTTTTTTGGCGCCACATTTGATTTAAATAAGCTGGTTTGTTCACCAGCAGACATGCTCCTGATGAAGGGGACTTATATATCCCCGAAACGCGTTGAGCCTTCTCCTCACCCCATCCTGACTACTTAATAAAAGGAATTAACAAGAAGTTCCAGTTGAAGGACTGCCGTTTATTTCCTGACTATCTAGAAGCGAGCCAGGCGCAGGAGGAAGGGTTTGGGGGTGTTTTGAGTTTATCCCCCATCTCTCCTCCTGGGTGAAGTGAGTATAAACCAAGTTTTATTATATAGATTTGGTTTACATACTACTGGCTAAATATCTAGTATATATCTTATTTTTAGTCTGATAAAGTCATTTTATGAATACTATTTTTTATGAATATATAATTGCTGCAGACTACTACCTTAAGAGTGGCGCCTTCTTATAGGATAAAAATCTTTTTTCCTCAAACTGCCTATTCTTGTCTAGGTACACGTTCCTAGCTAGTTTTATCCCACTGGCAGCCTTCTTTTAAAGTTCTTTTAA
Organism: Bufo gargarizans; assembly: GCF_014858855.1. Lineage (NCBI taxonomy): Eukaryota > Metazoa > Chordata > Amphibia > Anura > Bufonidae > Bufo > Bufo gargarizans. The sequence goes on from NC_058084.1 coordinate 242,939,475, forward strand.
AGTGCATAAAATTTAAACTGCATAGATTTTAAATTGCACAGATTCTGGTGGTTGTTGTAATTTACAACCTTATGTTTTAACATTTTTTTATAGTAAAATTCTGTATCCATACCTATTGGCGCCCTGCGAGTTAAGTTTCCTGATCCTCTTTCAGAGAAGTCAGGTGATTAACCCCCTCTTTTTTCTTTCCTGTCCCTGATCTAGGTTCCTGACCAGAGTGGTCTCTTATCCCCTGCCACATCTCTGTGGTGGTGTGCTGTTTGTCAGCTTAAGCGCGGCCTGTTGCCGCTTCCCCACTGCAGTGCTACACTGCTTCCAGCTACCGACTGATGGATAATTCTGAGGTGGAAGTGGAGGAGGAGGTGGTAGAATAGAAGTGGGGGTTGGAGCCACTAACGCAGGTAATGGTGGAAACCTTGAAGGAATTGGGGCCCCTAATCCTTGGCGTCGGTAGCACCTGTACCATCCCAGGTTATGACTCACTCCCGGCCTCCACAACATTTGCCCAGTGTGCCGTCAGGGAAATGTAGCGTCCCTTGCCGAAAGCACTTGTCCATGTGTCAGTGGTTAGGTGGACATTCCCAGTAACTGCATTGGTTAGGGCACGGGTGATGTTACTGGACACATGCTGGTGTGAGGCTGGCACGTCACAGCAAAAAATAGTGGCTGCTCGGGACTGCGTAACGAGGGACGGCCACCGACACCAGGCTGCAGAAGGCCTCAGTGTCCACAAGCCTAAATGGCAACATTTCCAGAGCTAGTAATTTGGAAAGTTGTGCATTCAGTGCTATGGTCTGTGGGTGGGTGGGTAGCTGGGTATTTGCGCTTGCGTTCAAATGCTTGGAGTAAGGACATTTTTACTCTACGCTGGGACACGGAAGTGGATTTGGTCGCTGCTGGTGCTTGCGAAGGTCCAGGTGCAGGGCAGGAGGCATCCGTCCTGCACCTTCGACAGAGGATTGGCCAGCACATAACACAGGGCAAGAGGAGGTAGTGGTGTGACCCGCAGACACAGATTGTGGACCTAGGAGTTCGTCCCTCCTATTAGGGTGCTTTGATGCTCCTCGGAATATCCAAGTGTGGGATCGCTTGTTTGGCAAGACTCTCCATGGTGGGAGGAAGGAGGATCAGGTTGAGGATTGTGTTGACCAGACTCTTGGCTACTGAGACTGGACTTGGTGGAAGACAGGATGGTGCTTAACCGACTGGAAGCATTATCTGCTGCAATCCAACCGACCACTTGGTCACACTGGTCTGCGCCGCCCTACGTCGCTGATGTCAGTAGCGGCTAAAATAAAATTACAGGGAATGTCAGAAAGTATTTGGGATGTGGAAAGGTTACACAGGAGAAATACCACAGATAATGTCGCTGATGTCACCAGCAGCTAATAAAAAATTACAGGGAATGTCACAGGTATTTGGGATGTTGAAACGTTACACAGGAGAAATACTGCAGATAATATCGCTGATGTCAGCAGCGGCTAATATAAAATGACAGGGAATGTCACAAATATTTTGGATGTGAAAACGTTACACAGGGGAAATGCCACAGATATTGTCGCTGATGTCAGCAGCGGCTAATATAAAATTACAGGGAATGTCACAGGTATTTTTGATGTGCAAAAGTTACACAGGAGATGTACCCCAGGTAATATCACTGTCTGCAGCAGACACCATCTACAGAAAAAGTACACTGGATGAAACTGATATTTTTTGGATGTGTACACTTTACACAGGAGATGTAACGCAGACAATGTCGCTGTCTGCCTAACTATTGCATGCTACCACAGACAAAAGGACTTTTGGGTCTGTAAATTTTAGCAATTTAGCGCAGGTTGCGCTAAAATATATATATTGCTGCTGCTTCACACAACAATAGTCCTTAAAAAGACTTTTGGGTCTCTGACAAGTTTCTCAACTTAAAAAGAAATATAACTCCCTCCCTACACTATCTTTCCCTTCTTCAGCACAGCTCTCCCTGACTAACACTGACCCGAACACGTGTCATCTAGTGCTATATAGCACCTGATGACGCGTTCCAACCAGCCAATCACTGAAATGCCAGTAACCAACATGGCTACGGCATTACAATGAAGGGCAGTACTTACCTGTGCAGCAGCCAACAAACGTGCGGGGAGGAGATCTGGTGTTCGGCCGAGTATGCTCGATCAACACTAGTATTTTTCTTATACATACATTTCTTTAGCATATTTTTAATCTATTTTTGACACATAATATGTCTCCCAAAGAAGTCATTAAAAGACATCTGTAGACACTGATATTTTTTTGGCACTTTAACTAGGGTATCCTAAGGAGTCACAGTTACGTAGGAAAACGTCTGCCTATGTCATTTACTCACTGCATAGTGCTCATTAAGCACTATGCATCGATCACAGGAGAAGGCAGAAGTGGTAATAATAAAGTGCAGGAGCTATGATCTAGCACCATACTACACCGCAATCAGAAACACAGCCGCACAAGCAGATGATCAGCTGTAGTTCTGTGCTGTAGGAATGGGACTTCAAATCATGGCTCTAAGGGCTACATGTGGCCTGCAAGCAATGGGTTGTGCACCCCTTTTGAAGAGCATTCAAAACTCCATTGAGGCAAAAGCCATTTTTCTCATCTTGAATTAAAAACTCTTTCTCTAAAGATAGAGTTATTGATGTGTTATTGATCCACAAAAGTTTAAGGTTTCCATGGAGAGAGATGTCTATATCCCCTGTCAGGGGCCTCCTCTGTCCCATTTTTGTCAGGAATCTGGCTTTTTGATATATGGGGATATATGGGGAAGGGGAAACAAGTATCTTTTGTGTTAGCAAATATGGGAGGTCAATGTCTAGGATAGATCTAGCCCTGATAAACAAAAAAATACTTGACATACATAAAATGTATGAAATATGAGGCTAGGTCTCTATCCGGCCATTCACCAGCTTTGTATGCTGGATAATAAATATACTGTTAGGCCTCCATTTAGATTGCATCCCCAATGGATCCTTATAATGGACAACCATGAACTGATTAAACAGGAGATTTTTTCTGGGAAACTAATTATAATTCAGCAAGGACATATTTGGTATTTTGCATTCAAGGCAACATCTCTAACTTAAGGAAAGGCTATCCTAAGAAAGAGAGAGTTCTACAAGACGGCAGCTAGTATGGATGAGTTTTCTAATAAAAACACAGAACAAAATAGGGAACTTATGCAAAGGTCAAGTCAGGCTCTTTCTGACTTTCTTCTGGATAAGGCTCAGCAAAGGCTTTTTTTTAGGGGACAAAAATATTTTTCTGAATCAGGGTGCCCAGGGAAAATGCTAGCTACAGTGATCTCTAATCAGGATAAAACAAAATAGATAGTATTCGTTCCCCTCAGGGCATAATTATTTAAGATCAGGAATGTATTACAGAGGCATTTGTGAACTACTTTCTTGAGTTATATATATCAGAAGATAATGTCTCAGATGAAGCAATTGATTCTTATTTGGATTCCCTCTCTTTTTTAGTCCTCACAGACACTCAAAGAGAATTCTTAGATGCCGACCTCTCTCTGCAAGAGTTAGAGGCTACTCTGAAATCCTGTGTGGGAAACTCTTCTCCAGGATCTGATGGATTCCCACATGCATTTTATCGCAAATACAGGGAGGTTTTTTACCCCATCTTTTGAAGGTATTTACTGAGGCAATAGAAGACGGTAATTTTCCAGAATCTATGACAGAGGCTGTAAAGGTAAAGATTAGGGATGAGAGAACCCGAACTGTATAGTTCGGGTTCGTACTGAATTTTGGGGTGTCCGTGACACGGGACCCGAACACGGACATTTTCGTAAAAGTCCGGGTTCGGGTTCGGTGTTCGTCGCTTTCTTGGGGCTTTTTGAAAGGCTGCAAAGCAGCCAATCAACAAGCGTCATGCTACTTGCCCCAAGAGGCTGTCACAGCCATGCCTACTATTGGCATGGCTGTGATTGGCCAGAGCACCATGTGACCCAGCCTCTATTTAAGCTGGAGTCACGTAGCGCCGCACGTCACTCTGCTCTGATCAGCATAGGGAGAGGCGGCAGCCGCGACGTTAGGGCGAGATTAGGCAGTGATTAACTCCTCCAAAGGACTTCATTCAGAGATCGATCTGCAGCTGTGGATGATTGAACTGCTGCTATTGAATTGCTCACTGTTTTTAGGCTGCCCAGTCTAATTCTGTCAGTAAACCTATACCTGTCACCCAGCGCCTAAATACTAGGCCTCAAATTCATATCCAGCTAAATATGTCGTTACTGCTGTACTGTTGTGGTTGGTCAAGTTATTTAGTGTCCGTCAAAGCACAGTTTTTGTTCTGGGTTGAAATACAATTCCCAATTTAGCAATTTCCTAATTTAGTGGTTTCTGCTGTATCAGGCCTAATTTAAATTTATCCCTAAAAGGGTATATCAGATTCAAGGTGCACATAGGGTCATTCTGAATAACTTCACACACACGCTACTGTGCATTTCCAAGTCTAATTCTGTCAGTAAACCTATACCTGTCACCCAGCGCCTAAATAATAGGCCTCAAATTTATAGTCAGCTAAATCTGTCGTTACTGGTGTGGCTGGTGAAGTTATTTAGTGTCCGTCAAAGCAAATTTTTTGTTCTGGGTTGAAATACAATTCCCAATTTTGCAATTTCCTAATTTAGTGGTTTCTGCTGTTTCAGAGCTATTTTAAATCTATCCCTAAAAGGGTATATAAGATTCAAGGTGCACATAGGGTCATTCTGAATAACTTCACACACACACACGCTACTGTGCATTTCCAAGTCGAATTTTGTCAGTAAACCTATACCTGTCACCCAGCGCCTAAATACTAGGCCTCAAATTTATATTCAGCTAAATCTGTGGTTACTGCTGTGCCTGTATTAGTGTAATACGGTCCCTAAATAGATAGCCAGATAGTGTTAGGTGTCTGTAAAAAAAAGGCCTGAATTTGAATTCAATACATTGGGCCAAATAATATTTTTGTTGTTGTGGTGAACGATAACAATGAGGAAAACATCTAGTAAGGGACGCGGACGTGGACATGGTCGTGGTGGTTTTAGTGGACCCTCTGGTGCTGGGAGAGGACGTGGCCGTTCTGCCACATCCACACGTCCTAGTGTACCAACTAACTCAGGTCCCAGTAGCCGCCAGAATTTATAGCGATATATGGTGGGGCCCAATGCCATTCTAAGGATGGTAAGGCCTGAGCAGGTACAGGCATTAGTCAATTGGGTGGCCGACAGTGGATCCAGCACGTTCACATTATCTCCCACCCAGTCTTCTGCAGAAAGCGCACAGATGGCGCCTGAAAACCAACCCCATCAGTCTGTCACATCACCCCCATGCATACCAGGGAAACTGTCTGAGCCTCAAGTTATGCAGCAGTCTCTTATGATGTTTGAAGACTCCGCTGGCAGGGTTTCCCAAGGGCATCCACCTAGCCCTTCCCCAGCGGTGGAAGACATAGAATGCACTGACGCACAACCACTTATGTTTCCTGATGATGAGGACATGGGAATACCACCTCAGCATGTCTCTGATGATGACGAAACACAGGTGCCAACTGCTGCGTCTTTCTGCAGTGTGCAGACTGAACAGGAGGTCAGGGAGGAAGACTGGGTGGAAGACGATGCAGGGGACGATGAGGTCCTAGACCCCACATGGAATGAAGGTTGTGCCACTGACTTTCACAGTTCGGAGGAAGAGGCAGTGGTGAGACCGAGCCAACAGCGTAGCAAAAGAGGGAGCAGTGGGCAAAAGCAGAACACCCGCCGCCAAGAGACTCCGCCTGCTACTGACCGCCGCCATCTGGGACCGAGCACCCCAAAGGCAGCTTCAAGGAGTTCCCTGGCATGGAACTTATTCAAACAATGTGCTGACGACAAGACCCGAGTGGTTTGCACGCTGTGCCATCAGAGCCTGGTTCTGAACCTTAGCACAACCTGCATGACCAGGCACCTGCATGCAAAGCATGAACTGCAGTGGAGTAAACACCTTAAAACCAAGGAAGGCACTCAGGCTCCCACTGCTACCTCTTCTGCTGCTGCCGCCTCGGCCTCTTCTGCTGCTGCCGCCTCGGCCTCTTCCTCCGCCTCTGGAGGAACGTTGGCACCTGCCACCCAGCAAACAGGGGATGTACCACCAACACCACCACCTCCGTCACCAAGCATCTCAACCATGTCACACGGCAGCGTTCAGCTCTCCATCTCACAAACATTTGAGAGAAAGCGTAAATTCTCACCTAGCCACCCTCGATCCCTGGCCCTGAATGCCAGCATTTCTAAACTACTGGCCTATGAAATGCTGTCATTTAGGCTGGTGGACACAAACAGCTTCAAACAGCTCATGTCACTTGCTGTCCCACAGTATGTTGCTCCCAGCCGCCACTACTTCTCCAAGAGAGCCGTGCCTTCCCTGCACAACCAAGTATCCGATAAAATCAAGTGTGCACTGCGCAACGCCATCTGTAGCAAGGTCCACCTAACCACAGATACGTGGACCAGTAAGCACGGCCAGGGACGCTATATCTCCCTAACTGCACACTGGGTAAATGTAGTGGCAGCTGGGCCCCAGGCGGAGAGCTGTTTGGCGCACGTCCTTCCGCCGCCAAGGATCGCAGGGCAACATTCTTTGCCTCCTGTTGCCACCTCCTCCTACTCAGCTTCCTCCTACTCATCCAGTCAGCCACACACCTTCACCACCAACTTCAGCACAGCCCGGGGTAAACGTCAGCAGGCCATTCTAAAACTCATATGTTTGGGGGACAGGCCCTACACCGCACAGGAGTTGTGGCGTGGTATAGAACAACAGACCGACGAGTGGTTTGCTGGTGGTGTGCGATAATGGGCGAAATCTCGTTGCAGCTCTGGGACTAGCCGGTTTGACGCACATCCCTTGCCTGGCGCATGTGCTGAATTTGGTGGTGCAGAAGTTCATTCACAACTACCCCGACATGTCAGAGCTGCTGCATAAAGTGCGGGCCGTCTGTTCGCGCTTCCGGCGTTCACATCCTGCCGCTGCTCGCCTGTCTGCGCTACAGCGTAACTTCGGCCTTCCCGCTCACTGCCTCATATGCGACGTGCCCACCAGGTGGAACTCCACCTTGCACATGCTGTACAGACTGTGCAAGCAGCAGTAGGCCATAGTGGAGTTTCAGCTGCAGCACGCACGGGTCAGTCGCACAGCGGAACAGCACCACTTCACCACCAATGACTGGGCCTCCATGCGAGACCTGTGTGCCCTGTTGCGCTGTTTCGAGTACTCCACCAACATGGCCAGTGGCGATGACGCCGTTATCAGCGTTACAATAACACTTCTATGTCTCCTTGAGAAAACACTTAGGGCGATGATGGAAGAGGAGGTGGCCCAGGAGGAGGAGGAGGAGGAGGAGGAGGAAGAGGGGTCATTTTTAGCACTTTCAGGCCAGTCTCTTCGAAGTGACTCAGAGGGAGGTTTTTGGCAACAGCAGAGGCCAGGTACAAATGTGGCCAGCCAGGGCCCACTACTGGAGGACGAGGAGGACGAGGATGAGGAGGAGGTGGAGGAGGATGAGGATGAAGCATGGTCACAGCGGGGTGGCACCCAAAGCAGCTCGGGCCCATCACTGGTGCGTGGCTGGGGGGAAAGGCAGGACGATGATGATACGCCTCCCACAGAGGACAGCTTGTCCTTACCCCTGGGCAGCCTGGCACACATGAGCGACTACATGCTGCAGTGCCTGTGCAACGACAGCAGAGTTGCCCACATTTAAACGTGTGCGGACTACTGGGTTGCCACCCTGCTGGATCCACGGTACAAAGACAATGTGCCCACCTTATTTCCTGGATTGGAGCGTGATAGGAAGATGCGCGAGTACAAGCGCACGTTGGTAGACGCGCTACTGAGAGCATTCCCAAATGTCACAGGGGAACAAGTGGAAGCCCAAGGCCAAGGCAGAGGAGGAGCAAAAGGTCGCCAAGGCAGCTGTGTCACGGCCAGCTCCTCTGAGGGCAGAGTTAGCATGGCAGAGATGTGGAAAAGTTTTGTCAACACGCCACAGCTAACTGCACCACCACCTGATACGCAACGTGTTAGCAGGAGGCAACATTTCACTAACATGGTGGAACAGTACGTGTGCACACCCCTCCACGTACTGACTGATGGTTCGGCCCCATTCAACTTCTGGGTCTCTAAATTGTCCACGTGGCCAGAGCTAGCCTTTTATGCCTTGGAGGTGCTGGCCTGCCCGGCAGCCAGCGTTTTGTCTGAACGTTTATTCAGCACGGCAGGGGGCGTCATTACAGACAAACGCAGCCACCTGTCTACAGCCAATGTGGACAAGCTGACGTTCATAAAAATGAACCAGGCATGGATCCCACAGGACCTGTCCATCCCTTGTGCAGATTAGACATTAACTACCTCCCCTTAACCATATATTATTGTACTCCAGGGCACTTCCTCATTCAATCCTATTTTTATTTTCATTTTACTATTATATTGTGAGGCTACCCAAAGTTGAATGAACCTCTCCTCTGTCTGGGTGCCGGGGCCTAAATATATGCCAATGGACTGTTCCAATGTTGGGTGACGTGAAGCCTGATTCTCTGCTATGACATGCAGACTAATTCTCTGCTGACATGAAACCAGATTCTCTGTTACGGGACCTCTCTCCTCTGCCTGGGTGCTGGGCCTAAATATCTGACAATGGACTGTTGCAGTGGTGGCTGACGTGAAGCCTGATTCTCTGCTATGACATGCAGACTAATTCTCTGCTGACATGAAGACAGATTCTCTGTTACGGGACCTCTCTCCTCTGCCTGGGTGCTGGGCCTAAATTTATGAAAATGGACTGTTGCAGTGGTGGCTGACGTGAAGCCTGATTCTCTGCTATGACATGCAGACTGATTCTCTGCTGACATGAAGACAAATTCTCTGTTACGGGACCTCTCTCCTCTGCCTGGGTGCTGGGCCTAAATATATGACAATGGACTGTTGCAGTGGTGGCTGACGTGAAGCCTGATTCTCTGCTATGACATGCAGACTGATTCTCTGCTGACATGAAGACAGATTCTCTGTTACGCGACCTCTCTCCTCTGCCTGGGTGCTGGGCCTAAATATCTGACAATGGACTGTTGCAGTGGTGGCTGACGTGAAGCCTGATTCTCTGCTATGACATGCAGACTGATTCTCTGCTGACATGAAGCCAGATTCTCTGTTACGGGACCTCTCTCCTCTGCCTGGGTGCTGGGCCTAAATATATGCCAATGGACTGTTGCAGTGGTGGCTGACGTGAAGCCTGATTCTCTGCTATGACATGCAGACTAATTCTCTGCTGACATGAAGACAGATTCTCTGTTACGGGACCTCTCTCCTCTGCCTGGGTGCCTGGGCCTAAATATATGCCAATGGACTGTTCCAGTGGTGGGTGACGTGAAGCCAGATTCTCTGCTATGGGACCTCTCTCCAATTGATATTGGTTAATTTTTATTTATTTTATTTTTATTTTAATTCATTTCCCTATCCACATTTGTTTGCAGGGGATTTACCTACATGTTGCTGCCTTTTGCAGCCCTCTAGCCCTTTCCTGGGCTGTTTTACAGCCTTTTTAGTGCCAAAAAGTTTGGGTCCCCATTGACTTCAATGGGGTTCGGGTTCGGGACAAAGTTTGGATCGGGTTCGGATCCCGAACCCGAACATTTCCGGGATGTTCGGCCGAACTTCTCGAACCCGAACATCCAGGTGTCCGCTCAACTCTAGTAAAGATCCTTTAGATATGAGCTCATATAGGCCGATCTCCTTACTAAATATGATTGTTAAGCTTTTTTCAAGGATCCTTACCACTAGGTGGTCTAAAGTAATTTAATCTATTATACATCCTGATCAAAACTGTTTTATCCCTGGTAAGGGCACCCACTATAATTTGCACCGTCTTTTAGCCAATATCCAGTCTTCCCGCGGGGCCTCTTGCTCCATCCCATCTTGGATAACTCTAAGGCCTTTGACAGGGTGGAGTGGTGGAGATTCCTCTGGTGTGTGCTAGAGAAGATGGGATTTGGTATTAAGTTCATAAACATGGTTAAGCTTCATAAATCCCCTTTGGTGAGGTTGAATATTAATAAGATGCTTACATGGTGTATCTCCTTGCAGAAAGGCACTCACCAGGGATGTCCTCTCTCTTCATTATTACTTGATATCTATAATGAGCCCCTAGCTGTTACGTACTTCAAGGCAGGATTCTGGGATATCAAGGGTTTGGGACATTGGGAACAGTAGATCATATCTCTTTATACGCCGATAATGTTCTATTTTATATACAACATACCAACACTACACTTTTAAGGGTTATTCAAGTTGTTCACTGATTTGACGAAGTCTCAGGCCTCGATATCAATTGGTCCAAAACCATTCTTTTGCCTCTAGACAGATAAGAACCTCTTACTGAGGAGTTGGGTAGCAATTTTAGGATCTCTGACTCTTTTTAATATTTGGTGATTACTATTTCTTCTAAGATCAAAGATTTTTTTCCAGCTTAACTTGATCCCATTGATAACAAAATAGAACTAAAATAAAGATATAGCTTCGACTCCCGTTGTCTAGAGCTGATAAAATATCTTTGGTAAAGATGGTGATTCTGCACCAACTACTATGTATCCTCAGGAATTTCCCAGTATGGATTGAAGATAGATTCTTTAAATTGATTGAGAGAATAATTATCTATTTTGGGGAGAAAACCGGTGAGGCTTAAATTGGAGCATTTTTATAAACCAATGGAACAGGGAGGACTAAATCATCCCTGTTTCAAGTGTTATTTCACAGCATCACAGCTATGGCTGTATTGTGAATGGGAAAAGAGACCACTTTGTAGAATCTTGGTGAAGAATTCTTCACATGACAATATCTTTTTTTTTATTGGAATCTGGTTGATTAATCAACTCCCAACAGGAATATAGGGCTGCTGTGAAGTTAGTTACTAACTCCTGGAGCATTATTAGAGATTGGTTGGGAATAAAGGGATCCCTTTCTTGTACACCCATTTGGCATAATTATCTACAGGCCTTAGATGAATTGGTTGGAGATCAGTTTTGGCAAAATAATAATATTCGTTATCTTGCTCTGGTGGTTGAGAATGGGCATATTTTTTCTATTTTGGAGTTATCACAAAGAGAAAATATATCTATCTTGGTTTCTGTATTTTCAGTTACGTTCGGCACTTTCTAGTATAAAAGAAAAATCACTTTTTCATATAGATACCTCCACTTTTTTGCATGATTTACTAATCTATAGTCTCATGGACAAAAGGCCTGGAGAAGGGACTTCCCAATGGTTCAACTGAATGATTGGGATAAGATATTGGGCAATATGGGACTAGGTTCTCACAATTTTAATTATATAATGGCTCAATTTAATATTTTACACACAATTTATGTTACACCCTTAAGACTCAATAAATGAGGTTTGAGAAACACTTCTAACTGTCCAAATGTGATTTACCTGAGGCCGATCATTTACACATGTTCTGGACTTATATAGAACTAAAAGAATTTTGGGGGGCAATACATAATTATATTATTCAAAAATTGAAAGTTATGATTCCATTTATGATATGAAATTTTGGATCTTGATGATCTTTCCAAGGTAGGGTGCCATAAGTATAAACAGAATCTCCCGGTTAAAACAATATTTTTGTCAAGGCTACTGATTGCGCAGGTTTGGTTCTCATCTAATGCTCCAACTATGAATACATAGTTAAATCTTTTTAATAAGATAAAAAGCTATGAATACATCTTATATAAACAAATAAATTCTGAGGATAAATGGTTTAAGGTATGGGTAGAATGGAATTCTTAATTTTCCTATTTCAATTCTTTCATTATTCCCGTTCCTTCCTTTCTTTGTTGTGGGGATGGGAGATGCATTGCAAAGGGGTGGGATTTGGGGAGGGAATTGGGGGGGGGGGGGTTAAGGGAATAGAAACTAAATCTTGATGTATTATCTTGCATGGAATTATTATGGTTTCATTTTTTTTTTACATTTACGCATAACCACCTATCAAAAAATTAGAAGAGACATCTCACTTGGTCCTGTAATCCCATGCTTGTGGTGTACAGTATACCCTTGGCGCATGCAGTGGAGCCATCTGTGTGATAGCACAAGCAGAATCAGATATACTGCCTTGCTCCGTGCAGCAGGAGTATCCAGTTGCTGGGGGAACCAGATCAGCTGGGCAGATGTGGCACTTTAGGCCTCCAGAGCGTTAGGATGCTCAGTTATCCGTTGAAAATTTGAACTCTAGAAAAGTTCTAATGCAAAAATATAGTCTGCAAAAAACTTGTAAGGAGTTCAAATCATAGTCAATGCCTGGAGGGGCTACCTGTGCTAATTACTTGAGTATTTCTCTATCTCCAATCTGTAGTCACAGTTGTGAGAAAAATACTTTTTAATTCTGATTTAATGGGTTCCTAACTGCACTAAGGATGTGCCTGAGCCACTTGTTGCCCTATAGCTCCTCCACTCTCTTCTCCCAGCCACTCTCCCTTCCAATTGATAACAGGAACAGGCATCTGAATCTTTATCTCAACTGGTCTTGTGGGGCAGTGGCTCAAAACAACAAGGTGGAAGTCTACTGCCACTCCAGGCTTCTCCCGGCTCGCTCGCAACAGGTAAACACATAAGCAGACGTGGTTACAGTTATGTCGTCACATTCGCTTCAATGGGATGGCTCTGTCCTATTCACTTTAGTGGAAGGGGCCGTCCCATTGAAGTGAATGGGACAGCTAAGTTGTAATTACACCCCCTCACTGCTGCAGTTGCGACAACGAGCAGCTAAACAGAGAAGAGAAGGAAGCTCTGGTATGATTGCTGCTTTCTCTTCAAACAGTTGATCGGTGAATGTGCAGGGAGTCAGCTCTCGCCTAAAAATTTTAAGCTACAAATTTAAAAGATGGCCATTAGAGTAAAGCAACCCATCAATCAGGTGCTAAAAATTGATATGTCACTCAGGGGCGTTGCTAGGGTCTCAAAAGATCTGGGGCCCAAGCCCCAATGAATATTGTCCAATTCTCAAAGTCAACCTATCGCACCCCCATCCCCTCCCCCTGCAAACACTAGCACTGAAGACATTTTACTGTACTTGCTAAACAGCTATACAGCAGTACGTGTACCTTTCACATCCAGTGCCTCCCAGGTGACGTCTCGTCTGATGTTGATCTTCTCTGTCATCGTCTTCTTCATTTGGTTTGGACAACTTCTCTCAGCCGGGCCTTGTCTCTGCAGAGTGTGAAACACAGACTTCTCAGCTACCTCACTTTTCTCTACCCCCAAATATTATCCTGAAGGAAAATGAATGCCCCCCCCCCCCATAGCAATAGTACTCCTTATAGTCCCACCAATAGTAATTCCCTTCTAGAATGCCCTCATTAGTAATACTGCCCCGACACTGCCCCAACAGTGATAGTGCTCCCCAAGAGAGCCTCCATTAGTAGAAGAGCCCTCCGGTATTAATAATGTCCTTACAGAGCCCCTAGTAGAAATAAGGCCCCCCCATAATGCTCTTAATAGAAATAATGTGGATTTTTAAGTCCCTCCTATAGAGCCCCCAGTAGTAATAAGAATGCTTAATGTTCCCTGGATTAAAAATGTCCCCACAGTGCCCCCAGTATTTATAATACCCCCTACTGTTAATGCTCATCCTGAGGTGCCCCAGTATTTATATTGTCCCCTACTGTTATAATACCCCCCAGTTTTTATATTGCTCCCTACTGTTATAATGCTCACCTTGAAGCTCCACCAGTATTTATAGTGCCCCCTGTAGTTATTCCTCCGTTTACTGTCCTCAGAAATTATAATTCCTCAGCCCCTCCACCATACAGTCCCATGTATATAACATGATTTCCCTCCTCCGCCATAGAGTCCCATGTAAATACAATCACACAATCTCTCCAGCCCTCTCCAATATACAGTCCCATGTAAATAACATCCCTCTCTATCTACAGCCCCCTCCAAAATACAGTCCCACATAAATAACATCACCCCCTCCCCAGCCACCTTCAACATACAGTCCCATGTAAATAACATCACCCCTCAATATTCAGTCCCATGTAAATAACATCACTCCACCTCACTGTCCCACGTAAATAACTTCAGCCCTAACATATAGTCCCAGTTAAATAACTACAACTCCCAACATTGCTCTGCCTCTCACACTGAGTAATCTACCCCTTCATTTACCTCTCCTCATGTAGCAGACCTCACCACAGCTTCTTCCCAGGACATCTGTTCACTGCTGAGCCATCCTCTCCTGCACTGGCCACATGATGGTGACATCATCACAGGTCCTTTTCAGCTACTGCATTTAGAATTGATCACATGGACTGTGATGTCATCACAGCTCATTCCGCTCTTGCAACGCATTAGATTTAATTGTATTGCTTTCATCAGGGGCCCAGGCCCCGAATGTTTTAACCTAGCAAAGCCCCTGATGCCAGTACCTACTGTGAATTACTACTTGACTTTTATTTACTCAGAATTATGCTTCTTAGCTGTATTTTAGTTTAGCTCCATTTGGATGATATGTGATATATTGGGTTCAGGTCCGGTGTCTGTGGAGGCCAGGTCATCTGGCTCAGCACCCCATCACTCTCCTCCATGGTCAAGTCAAATTGCCCTTACACAGCCTGGAGGTGTGTTTGGGGTCATTGTCCTGTTGAAAAATAAATGATGGTCCAGTATGTGGTAGCCATGCTGGTTCAGTATGCCTTCAATTTTGAATAAATCCCCAACAGTGTCACCAGCAAAGCACCCCCACACCATCACACCTCCTCCTCCATGCTTCACGGTGGAAACCAGGCATGTTGAGTCCAACCGTTCACCTTTTCTGCGTCGCACAAGGACACGGTGGTTGGAACCAAAGATCTCAAATTTGGACTCATCAGACCAAAGCACATATTTCCACTGGTCTAATGTCCATTCCTGGGTATCTGACAGTCTCTCTGTTTTCTCCTTGCAGTGTTGTTGTTTGGTAATCACCACAACTCTTGTCAAGTGCAGCTTGTGGTCATTACTGAGGCTCTATTTAGTTTGGACTAAACTGCTTACCATGCGGTTGATATTTCCTGCTGGAGTTGGTTGAGCTGGTGTGTTATTCCTTTGGATCTCCTGCTCCTCCATTCTTCTTTAAGCTAAGTGCATTTTGTTTTGCAATTTGTTGTTCGCTTGTGTTTGTTGTTTTCTAGGCCTCAGGGAGACGCTGGTTCCTTCATTGGGGAAGGAACCAGTAGTCTCATTCCCTGCCACCACTCCTAGGGATTTCCAGGGTCTCCAGGGCTAAGGCTCCGGTGTATGAGTATTTCCGTCTTCAGGGTCTACTCATACTGGCAGGAGTCAGGGAGAGGTCTAGGGATTCCTAGGTGGTCACCATCCCTCTCCCTTAGCTTTGAGGCCTAGACTCCTGTCTATTTCCTTCTGTGTGTTATCTGGCGTTTTCCCCTCGCCATTACCTGTGACACAGACTATGTCAGACTAAGCACTGTAGCTAAAATGTAGTCATAACTCTGCCCTAACAGAGGTGAGGTATAAAGTAGCCAAGAAACAAGATCTGTAGAAGATAAATAGAAGGTAATAATTCCTTGAAGGACTTATCATACATAATATTGTTGAGGTCCTGACTGGAGGGTCACTTCAAATCAATAGATCAATTACCCATCTCCTCTCCAGGAACCTATCAACCATAATTTGTAATATTACTACTGCCAAGAATGACTTCCTGGCTCCTATTAAACTCTTTCAATGAATTAACCATGCTCTTGGAGCAAAAGCCCACTACCCCATGTTGTAGAAACATTTCCTCTAGGCATAGAGGATGCCTCCTTGTTACAGTCTTGAGTGTAAATTGATCATTAGACAGATCTTTGATACCGAATATACGATAACTATACGATAAGTATATATATATATATCTATCATAATGAGTAATATTTTAGAGCTATGATAACAGCAGGGAAAAAATAGGTTAAGAAATCTAAGGCTAATTTCACTTTACTTGCTTTTTTTCCTGATCTGGCAGGGATCAGCAAAAGCACTTCCATTTTTTATAATACAACTGCTGCATCCATTATCAACAGATCCGGTTGTATTATCTTTAAAATAGCAATGACGGATCCAGCATTAAAACAATTAGATCCACTGGAAAATCAGTTTTCTATCATGTCCAATAAAACGCATCTGGCACCATTGACTTACATTGTGTGTCCCTTTTGCTCTGCGTCCCATGCCGGACAGAAAAATGCTGCTTGCTGCGGTTTGCTCTTCGATAAGGGAATGCCACCAAACGGAACGGAATGCATTCTGGTGCATTCTGTTCCATTCAGTTCAGTTTTGTCCCCATTGACAATGAATGGGGAAAAAACAGAAGTGTTTTTCTCCAGTATTGAGACCCTATGACGGATCTCAATACCGGAAAAGAAAAACGCAGATGTGAAAGTAGCCTAAGAAAGTTATGATAACCATCACCAACAAATTATAGTACTGTTTTAAAATCCATATATAACGTATTAAATGATTCTTCATTATTTACCATTTTTGCAGATGGGACAACACTGATCTGGCTCATAGACTGGGTCTACACATTCTGTCTGAGGACATGCGGACACAGTGCACATGACTTCACCATTAGGGTCACAGCGACATTTCTCACAAGGAGAAACCTAAAACAGAAATAATTAATAAGTGATGTTAGTGAACACAATGTCAGCATTTAGCTTCATCTACACAACAAATGTTAAAAATATACACTGCTTTAGGCTCATTTCACATTCAAATTATGTTATGAGTAAGGACAGTAGACCAGCGGTCAGGCTGGAACTCACAGCATCACAGATCCTCATGAAGCAGTGAGTTTGACTCAGACTAGCCAAGTTTGGGAAAATTTTGCCATCATGGCCTTTAGGCCTCCTGCACACGAATGTTCAAAATGCGGGCCGCGATGCACGAACACCAACAGCGGGGCAGCCACAACGGATCGCAGACCCATTCACTTTAATGAGTCCGCGATCCGCCCGTTGCGCAAAAAAGATAGGACATGTTCTTTCTTTTTGCGGAATGGAAGTACGGGACAAAACCCCACCGAAGCACTCCGTAGTGCTTCCGTAGGGTTCCGTGCTTCCGTTCCGCACCATTCCACATCTCTGGATTTGCTGACCCATTGAAGTGAAAGGGTCCGCATCTGTGACCCGTAATGCACATGGAACGGTGCCCGTGTATTCCGGATCTTCAATATGGCAACGGGACACCTAGCGTCGTGTGCAGGAGGCCTTATGCTGAGGGACCATTGTGCACATCATTAAACCATGTTTTACCTTATTTAGCAACAATTTTGGGAATAACCTGTTATCTTGAAAGCTACCTTCTCAAACTACTAAAATTGGTGGCTAGCTAAAAAGACACAGATTCCATGTAATGATTATCTCTGAACACACTTTCACTCCCCCTCAGTAAGCTTGTAAGTGGTCTATGCTCAGCATTGTGATGCACCTTCCGGAGTCCTGAGCTCAGGGAAATAGTACAATGAATTCCTTGATGCCTACATGAGAGCACAGGCCTTTTGCTGGCTAATGCCTCATTCACACAGTCAGTGTTTGGTCAGTGATTTTGATCAGTGATTACACATTATGTCCACTGAGACTCTACCAAACACTGACGTTTGAATGAAGCTTAACAGCGGGGAAGTTAGTTCAGAGATAATGATTACATCTTTGGAGTATTTGGCCCTGATTTATCATACCTTCACTCTAGAATTCTGGTGTTAAAAAGTCGCAAAAATAGGGCTTTTGCGCCTTTTTTAACTCGCTTGGGCAAAATTGTGCGACTTTTTTGAATTTTTACACCACTCACTCCAGTTTTGTAATGTGGGTGGGAAAGTGGGTGTGGTTACCTATGTTAATGATGAGTTTCCCCAGATAATTATTGAGACTTAGGCCCCTTGCAGACGATTTCGTAAATTAAGTCATTCAGTTTTGTCTGCGATCGTGTTCAGTTTTTATCACGTGGGTGCAGTGCGATTTTATGCGTTTTACACTCGCAAGATAAAAAACTGAAGGTATACAAACAACATCTCTTAGCAACCTTCTGTGAAAAACGCATTTTCACGCACCTTCATTCACTTCTATGGGGCTAGCGTTGCATGAAAAATCGCAGAATATAGAACATGCTGTGATTTTCACGAACGCACAAGTGATGTGTGAAAACCAATGCTCATGTACACAGCCCCATAGAAATTAATGGGTCCAGATTCCGTGCAGGCGCAATGCGTTTGCATCATGCATTACACCTGCGCAGAATACTTGCTTGTGTGAAAGGGGGCTTATTGAGTCGCAATCTCATTCCAGGAGAAGGGTGGAGTAGGGAAACTGGTGTAGCTTCTCTAGGCAAAAGCATTAGGTTTAAAGGTAAGCAAAATTTATCAAGTAACATGAGACATTTGAGAAATGCGGCATAAAGTACTCCAACGCAGACTCAAGCTAAATTTTCCCCTCGTGATAAATTTCCCCCTTTGTCTCTATTTATTCATTCATTATTATTGTTCAATTAGGCTTTCGTTGTGACAGATTCCCTTCAAATATGTTCATTAGTTACGATATAACACTACAAATTATCTAACACAATCCTCTAGTTCAGGCATGCTCAACCTGCAGCCCTCCAGCTGTTGTAACACTACAACTCCCACAATGCCCTGCTGTAGGCTGATAGCTGGAGGCTGTTCGGGCATGCTGGGAGTTGTAGTTTTGCAACAGCTGGAGGGCCACAGGTTGAGAATGCCCGCTCTAGTTCAACAAAACAAATTTACAATTGTGAATTCTGTTGTGGAATCAACAAAACACTTAGCTGGTGCCCTCCTTTTCATCTTTCAGCTGCAAATCAATTAATTCTTGAGCTCCTCTTCTGCCTTCCAAGATGGCTGCATTGATTCTCAGACTGCCTGATGCAAACTGTACATTTGGTAGTCCAAGGTACTTCTTGCTGCCCTCTGATTGTCCAGCCCTGCTCATATGAGCAGTGCAGGCCAATCAAAGAGCAAGATTGGACAAGCAGGAAGTGATGCACAGTGTGTATCAGGTAGTTTGAGAAGCAGTGCAGCCATCTTGGGTGACAAAAGAGCCCAGGAATCAGTGCTGACTGTGGCCTGTATTGCGGCCCACAAACAACGAGCCCGCAATATGCGGGCACTGAGCGTGTGCTCACCGCATAACTGATGCAGACACATTCACTTTAAATGGTCCGCAATCTGGAGGTGCGGTTCGGAACGGAGGCATGAAACCCCACAAAAGCATTACAGAGTGCTTCTGTGAGGTTCCTTTCCATGCCTCCACACCACTAAAAAACTTGTTCAAGTTGATTGGGTCTGGATCCATCGTGGAAAATTGCGGTCCCCAATGCATGGAATGGCAGGCCAACGGCCGCGTGCAAGAGGCCTTAGGCTAATTTAACACCATGCCTCTGTAAACTATTTATGGACCTACATTCCCATAGACTAAATGAGCATTGTAGCAGTACACATCAGGATACACAGCACAAACTGCATTGCAGATTGCAGTATACTATGCACAAAAAACGTATACCACAGATACAGTACGTACACAATATCCAGCACAACCGCTGTATTTTTGCATTTGAGTTCTCCAGTAAAGAAGCACACTGGTTTACTGAAAACCCTGTCTCTCTGGACTTATTTCCTATTGGGGTGCACCATGTCTTGCCATCCCCACCAGAGTGAAACAACATATTGTGGCACTTCAACAGTGTTTGGGGGACTCAGCTTAGCATTAGGACCACCGCAAAATGCAGCCACTGTATAGGAAGTCGTCATTACAATGTTACTCCATTGTGTATTTCTAAAAGCACTCAGTGGCAGCCAGATACATTTACTTATGTCTGTTATTAAATTCAGGAGGATGGCTTTAAATGACCCTGCTAAATGTAGAGACTGAATGCTGTAGATATGCATTAGCCATCTGAGGGCATACAGTATATGTTTATTTATTTTACTTATATAGTGCTGCTGACATGTTTCACTGTGTTTTACTTACATTATCGTTACTTGCTATCTCCAATGAGGCTCATAATCTAATTTTCCTATAGGTATGTTTTTGGAGTGTGGGAGGAAACCAAAGTACCTACTAACCACCTCACCATGCTGCCCATATTTACCCGTCTCATTTTAATTTTTTCTTCCCACATTCCAAGAGCCGTAACTAGACATGAGCGAATCGAAGCTGACAAAGTGGAATTTGAGTCGAATTTCAGGAAAACTTCGATTTGCAACGAATTTGAATTTCCTTGCGCTTTGTGGTAACTAATCGCAATTTTCCTAAAATGGCGGCTACACGTGTGAGGACATGGGGCAAGGAACTTTTGGAAGGCGGGATCACCCAGATTTACATCCCTGCATACAGCCAATCAGAAGCCAGCCAGCCCTGCGATATCACAGCCCTATATATATGGCAGCCATTTTAGATTCTGCCATTTTCCAGTGTTAAGAGTGCAAGGACAGACATGTGAAGGTGCTAGGGAGAGCTATTGGAAAAACCTCTATGTTTTAAAGAAAAAACTGAAAAAAGGATTTATAAGTGCAGGGAAAGGATAGGTAAGAATCATTTCACAGCATCTTAATGCAGTAAGAGACGTTAGAAGGCGCTAGGGACATTGATAGGAAAGTGATTTACAAGTGCAATGAAAGATTATTTGGGCATCCAAATAGTCATTAGAGAACTCACTAATTCCAGCTTTTTGTTATTGGGATGCAAGCCTTTAGTGGCTTACATCTTAGTATCTTATTCAGTAAGACAAGAAAAATATATACACATTTCATTTCTACAGTTATTTCTGTTGGAAGCCTTTAGAGGCATAGTTCAGTACAACAAGAAAAATATATACGCACTGCACTGTTGCAGTTATTTCTGGTCAAAGCGTATAGGAGTATTACAGTAATAAAATAAAAAATATATACGCACTGCACTGTTGCAGTTATTTTTGGGGAAAGTGTATGGGGGCATATTACAGTAAAAAAAGAAAAATATATATGCACTTCACTGTTGCAGTTATTTCTGGTGAAAGCGTATAGGGGTGTATTTAAGTACTACCATTAAAATATATACGCACTTCACTATTTAATTGTTTTCTGGTTAAAGCATATAGTGGCCTATTTCATTCCAACAAGAAATATATATTCTCAGGTCACTTCTGCAGTTATTTCTGGTGAAAGCGATAGGGGAGTATTTTATTAAAAAAAGAAATATATACCCACTGCACTGTTGCAGTTAGTTCTGTTAAAAGCATATAGGGGCGTATTGGCTACTTTCACACTTGCGGCAGTGTGATCCGGCAGGCGGTTCCGTCGTCGAAACTGCCCGCCAGATCTGCAGATCTGCCGCTGACTGAAAGCATTTGTAAGACGGATCCAGATGCGGATCCGTCTCATAAATGCATTGCAAGGACGGATCCGTCTCTCCGCTTGTCATGCAGACCGACGGATCCGTCTTGTACATTTTTTCACATTTTTACCGATCTGCGAATGCGCATGCCGGAACGACGGATCCAGCATTCCAGTATTCTGAATGCCGGATCCGGCGCTAATACATTCCTATGGGGAAAAAATGCCGGATCCGGCGTTCAGGCAAGTCTTCAGTTTTTTTCGCCGGAGAGAAAACCGTAGCATGCTGCGGTTTTCTCTTTTGCCTGATCAGTCAAAACGACTGAACTGAAGACATCCTGATGCAAACTGAACGGATTACTCTCCATTCAGAATGCATGGGGATAAAACTGATCAGTTATTTTCCGGTATAGAGCCCCTGTGACGGAACTCTATGCCGGAAAATAAAAACACAAGTGTGAAAGTACCCTTACAGTAAAAAAATAAAAATATATATGCACTGCAGTTACTGTATTTCTGGTGAAAGCGTATAGGGGCGTATTTCAGTAAAAAAAATAAAAAAAAAATTATATATATATATATATATATATATATATATATATATATATATATATATATATCCATAAAGAGATTCAGGCAGCACTCCCTTTAGTGCATATAATAATGCAGGTGCACGCGGTGGTCCCTCGATATGGGACAAAATTAGTAGAGAAGGAAAGTCCGCAGCACTCCTTTAAGTAAAAAAGTGAAATTTATTCACACATGTCAGACAACGTTTCGGTCCTCTCACAGGACCATTTTCAAGTCAAGTGAACAAAAAAGTGCATAGTGCAAAAATAAATACAGCTCTACAGCATGACACAATCCATTATCAGCCAATAGAGTACTAGTGCACTCCCATTCATGGGTGGACTACAATTCATATAATTAACTCCATATATTGCCGTGCATATCAACTTCAGTAGCAGTACATCGGTGATACATTCAATAGTAATTCATCATAATATGTGTACATAAAGTGTATATAATAAAGTGAACAGTGCAGTTTTAAAAAATTGTTGACTGTATTACCTTGCCTTAAGCCTGCTGGAGAACCGAGATAATTTGTGGAGAAGGCGTCTCTACCTGTATCTGAACACGCCACTCATCCGCGTCCTCTACTCATTACTGCGCATGTATTCAGCCCCGTTCCGTTCACGCAGCTTCTAATACTCCTACGTCGCCTCTATGGTGGAAACCAACGTGATGACGTACGGTCGATCACGTCCAGGCGCCGCACACAGACTCGTCTGCGTCAGCGTATAGACAGATCGTTCGCGCCCCATCACGAGTCCATATCCACCATCTTTTTTTAGGTAATGTTTTTGGGCAAAAATATCATGCCTCCATAGCTCACATATTTATCTCGTCTCCATCTAAACACGGCCCGGCACTGGCAAAAAAGTCAGCATACATATATATCTTCAGGCAAATCATTGTAGCTTCCATTTAATTCACTGCATATAGAGAGCAGACAACATCAGGGTATAGGCCATGTAAGCTGGGTATCTAGCTAACCATTCCTCCTGTCACTCTAAATTCTACATTTAACCCTTTGGGTTTTAGGGTATCAAGCCGAAAAATCCACCTAAGTTCAGTTTTTTTTAATTTGCTTAATCGATCACCTCCTCTTTCCAATGGTTTAACATGATCTATAATCATAAATTTCAAGTCACTTTCTTTATGATTTTTTCCGGCAAAATGCTTTGATACAGGCAGATCTCTTCTTTTATTCCTAATAGACTGCCTATGGTTATTTAACCTGGTCTTTAGATCACAAGTGGTTTCACCAACATATAATTTTTTGCAAGGGCCCCATAGTACATATATCACCCATGACGAATCACAGGTGAGATAATGCACTATATCAAAGGTCTCGCCCGTGTCTGGATGTGCGAACGTCGATCCCTTGACCATCTGTTTACAGTTCACACATCCCAGACACGGGAAAGAGCCCGTGCGCCTTGTTTTAAGGAATGTCTGTCTAGATTGTCCTTTATCTGGTACTTTGGAGTGTACTACCTTATCCCTGATGTTGCCTGCTCTTCTATATGCCATCATCGGCACACTTCTAAATGCAGCAACATTTGGGTGTCCACTACTCAGTAAACTCCAGTGTCGCCTTATTATTTTTTCAATTTCAGGACTCAACTCGTTATATGATGATACAAACGGCATTCTGTCATTAGTTCTTCTAGTTTTCGGGGTCAATAACTCATCTCTGGGGATTTTTTTAGCCCTTTCTGCATGTCTTTTCACTAACTTTCTAGGGTATCCCCTGTCTATAAAAGATTGTTCCATATTTTTCATTGCTGTGCACATATTCTCATCCTTATCAACAATTCTCCGCACCCGAAGCATTTGGCTAAACGGCAGAGAATCTACCATCCTTCTTGGGTGCCCACTGGTAAAATGCAACAATGTATTCTTATCTGTGGCCTTAATGTTTAAATCCATATGTACCTGTTCATCCTCAATATATACTTGTGTGTCCAAGTATTGCACCCGGTCAGTCGATGCCGTTAACGTAAACTGGATCTCCCGGTCAAGGGAGTTCAAGTGTACGTGAAAATCCATCAACTGATCCATGGTGCCATCCCAAATGAGGAAAATGTCATCTATGTATCTCCACCACGACAACACTTGATTGAAGTGGGGAGATACATAGACGAGACGCTCCTCAAATGACCGCACAAAAATATTTGCATAAGTGGGCGCGGCATTAGAGCCCATCGCCGCGCCCATCTTTTGCAAGAAAAATTGTCCCTGGAACACAAAATAATTGTTCCTCAAGGACAATTCCAACAATGTCAATATAAATTGTCGAACTGGGGCGGGATGCTCCGAATGTGCCAACATCTCCGCCACAGCCGACAAGCCTTTGTTGTGGTCAATCGAGGTGTACAACGACACTATGTCAAAGGAGGCTATAATAGCCCCCTTTGGTACCTGCATCCCTTTAATCTTGGTGATGAAGTCTCCGGTATCCCTAACATACGATCTAGCACCCATAGCATATTCTCTCAGTATCTTATCCAGAAATACATTAATGTTAGATAGTATAGAGCCCCTACCCGAAATTATCGGCCGACCTGGAGGGTCAACCAACCTTTTATGTATCTTTGGTAATGCATATATCGTGGGTGTAACCGGGGACTTCACCACCAAAAAATCCTTTAGTTGTCCGTCAATAATGCCACTCTGCATCGCCTCAGTCAAATGTGCATCAATTTTCCTTGCAATATCGAACCTGGGGTCCCTGGCCAATGGCTCGTAGACGCCAGGTTCGCTCAATTGTCTTCTTATCTCCTTAACATACTGAATGGTGTCCATCACCACGATCCCACCACCCTTATCTGCGGGTTTGATGGTGAGATCGGGGTTACTGGACAATCCCTCCAGTGCAGACATTTCCTGTGTCGAAATGTTTGGCCTCATATACATACTGGGATGAGTACTTTTTCTCAACATAGCTACATCTCTTTTGACCGCTTCAGAGAAACATTCTAGAGCATGTGAATTGACAAGTGGAACAAAATCACTTTTTAAATACAAATCAAACTGTTTCAAAGTAAGTTGACCATCAGCATTACCAGGTTCATTAGCATTCACATTCATGGTATCAGTGGAACTGGAGTCGAACCACACCCTCAGTTTGAGATTCCTGAGGAGGCGGTTCAAGTCCAGTTCCAACTGAA
Organism: Bufo gargarizans; assembly: GCF_014858855.1. Taxonomy (NCBI): domain Eukaryota; kingdom Metazoa; phylum Chordata; class Amphibia; order Anura; family Bufonidae; genus Bufo; species Bufo gargarizans. The sequence continues at coordinate 242,964,617 of NC_058084.1, forward strand.
ACCAATCCGGTGGTGGGATCGTGGTGATGGACACCATTCAGTATGTTAAGGAGATAAGAAGACAATTGAGCGAACCTGGCGTCTACGAGCCATTGGCCAGGGACCCCAGGTTCGATATTGCAAGGAAAATTGATGCACATTTGACTGAGGCGATGCAGAGTGGCATTATTGACGGACAACTAAAGGATTTTTTGGTGGTGAAGTCCCCGGTTACACCCACGATATATGCATTACCAAAGATACATAAAAGGTTGGTTGACCCTCCAGGTCGGCCGATAATTTCGGGTAGGGGCTCTATACTATCTAACATTAATGTATTTCTGGATAAGATACTGAGAGAATATGCTATGGGTGCTAGATCGTATGTTAGGGATACCGGAGACTTCATCACCAAGATTAAAGGGATGCAGGTACCAAAGGGGGCTATTATAGCCTCCTTTGACATAGTGTCGTTGTACACCTCGATTGACCACAACAAAGGCTTGTCGGCTGTGGCGGAGATGTTGGCACATTCGGAGCATCCCGCCCCAGTTCGACAATTTATATTGACATTGTTGGAATTGTCCTTGAGGAACAATTATTTTGTGTTCCAGGGACAATTTTTCTTGCAAAAGATGGGCGCGGCGATGGGCTCTAATGCCGCGCCCACTTATGCAAATATTTTTGTGCGGTCATTTGAGGAGCGTCTCGTCTATGTATCTCCCCACTTCAATCAAGTGTTGTCGTGGTGGAGATACATAGATGACATTTTCCTCATTTGGGATGGCACCATGGATCAGTTGATGGATTTTCACGTACACTTGAACTCCCTTGACCGGGAGATCCAGTTTACGTTAACGGCATCGACTGACCGGGTGCAATACTTGGACACACAAGTATATATTGAGGATGAACAGGTACATATGGATTTAAACATTAAGGCCACAGATAAGAATACATTGTTGCATTTTACCAGTGGGCACCCAAGAAGGATGGTAGATTCTCTGCCGTTTAGCCAAATGCTTCGGGTGCGGAGAATTGTTGATAAGGATGAGAATATGTGCACAGCAATGAAAAATATGGAACAATCTTTTATAGACAGGGGATACCCTAGAAAGTTAGTGAAAAGACATGCAGAAAGGGCTAAAAAAATCCCCAGAGATGAGTTATTGACCCCGAAAACTAGAAGAACTAATGACAGAATGCCGTTTGTATCATCATATAACGAGTTGAGTCCTGAAATTGAAAAAATAATAAGGCGACACTGGAGTTTACTGAGTAGTGGACACCCAAATGTTGCTGCATTTAGAAGTGTGCCGATGATGGCATATAGAAGAGCAGGCAACATCAGGGATAAGGTAGTACACTCCAAAGTACCAGATAAAGGACAATCTAGACAGACATTCCTTAAAACAAGGCGCACGGGCTCTTTCCCGTGTCTGGGATGTGTGAACTGTAAACAGATGGTCAAGGGATCGACGTTCGCACATCCAGACACGGGCGAGACCTTTGATATAGTGCATTATCTCACCTGTGATTCGTCATGGGTGATATATGTACTATGGGGCCCTTGCAAAAAATTATATGTTGGTGAAACCACTTGTGATCTAAAGACCAGGTTAAATAACCATAGGCAGTCTATTAGGAATAAAAGAAGAGATCTGCCTGTATCAAAGCATTTTGCCGGAAAAAATCATAAAGAAAGTGACTTGAAATTTATGATTATAGATCATGTTAAACCATTGGAAAGAGGAGGTGATCGATTAAGCAAATTAAAAAAAACTGAACTTAGGTGGATTTTTCGGCTTGATACCCTAAAACCCAAAGGGTTAAATGTAGAATTTAGAGTGACAGGAGGAATGGTTAGCTAGATACCCAGCTTACATGGCCTATACCCTGATGTTGTCTGCTCTCTATATGCAGTGAATTAAATGGAAGCTACAATGATTTGCCTGAAGATATATATGTATGCTGACTTTTTTGCCAGTGCCGGGCCGTGTTTAGATGGAGACGAGATAAATATGTGAGCTATGGAGGCATGATATTTTTGCCCAAAAACATTACCTAAAAAAAGATGGTGGATATGGACTCGTGATGGGGCGCGAACGATCTGTCTATACGCTGACGCAGACGAGTCTGTGTGCGGCGCCTGGACGTGATCGACCGTACGTCATCACGTTGGTTTCCACCATAGAGGCGACGTAGGAGTATTAGAAGCTGCGTGAACGGAACGGGGCTGAATACATGCGCAGTAATGAGTAGAGGACGCAGATGAGTGGCGTGTTCAGATACAGGTAGAGACGCCTTCTCCACAAATTATCTCGGTTCTCCAGCAGGCTTAAGGCAAGGTAATACAGTCAACAATTTTTTAAAACTGCACTGTTCACTTTATTATATACACTTTATGTACACATATTATGATGAATTACTATTGAATGTATCACCGATGTACTGCTACTGAAGTTGATATGCACGGCAATATATGGAGTTAATTATATGAATTGTAGTCCACCCATGAATGGGAGTGCACTAGTACTCTATTGGCTGATAATGGATTGTGTCATGCTGTAGAGCTGTATTTATTTTTGCACTATGCACTTTTTTGTTCACTTGACTTGAAAATGGTCCTGTGAGAGGACCGAAACGTTGTCTGACATGTGTGAATAAATTTCACTTTTTTACTTAAAGGAGTGCTGCGGACTTTCCTTCTCTATATATATATATATATATATATATATATATATATATATATATATATATATATATATATATATATATATATATGTACTGCACTGTTGCAGTTATTTCTGTTGAAAGTGTATAGGGGTGCATTTCTGTAAAAAAAGACAAATACCAAATATACGCACTGCACTGTTGCAGTTATTGCTGTTGAAAGCATATAGGGGCGCATTTAATTAAAAAAGAGAAATATACACGCACTACACTGTTGCGGTTAGTTCTGTTAAAAGCATATAGGGGCGTATTACACAAAAAAAAAGAAAAATATATACGCACTGCACTGTTGCAGTTACTGTATTTCTGGTGAAAGTGTATAGAAGTGTATTTCAATAAAAAACAAACAAATATATAAGCACTGCACTGTTGCAGTTATTTCTGTTGAAAGCGTATAAGGGCATATTTCAGTACTACCAGAAAAATATATACGCACTTCACTATTTAATTGTTTTCTGGTTAAAGTGTATAGTGGCTGTGACGGACTGAGGGCCAGCCTCCTTCCTACGGACTATGGACCCAGAACTATGGAGACCCCCTCAGACCTTTTGGGGTTACAAGAAACTATGAACCCGGATTTATGTGTGGAGTTTATATGCCACATATTTCCTATTATAGAAAATAGAAAGGCTGAGCACTCACCACCTGGGCCACACAGAGATACGAACACAAATAGGTAATGGTGACAATATTTATTACACCTGATGCAGATTCAACAATTATTAAAATATATAAAAATTATTATATATTTTAATTATTGTTAAATCTGCATCAGGTGTAATAAATATTGTCACCATTACCTATTTGTGTTCGTATCTCTGTGTGGCCCAGGTGGTGAGTGCTCAGCCTTTCTATTTTCTATATCCGCACTTTTCCTATGACTGGGTGAGTCATTAGGCTTAGCAGCACCCAATCCATAACTATAAACGGAGTGAGCCACCATATCCTTTTTTTTTTCCTCCTTTTTTTATTGCATATTTCCTATTGCCCATTAAAGGTGCATGGTATGGATTCAGCAACACAAAAAGGGTTAACTCTGCACTGAGACTCCTACTGATTGTGCTAGTGATGGGATTAAGATAGGGTTAGTTTTTGTGTTTAAATTGTAAAGCTGTAAAGGATTGGCTGCTATGTCATGTCCTCAGTTCCCAACCAGGTCCACGGGTGTGGTACCGTTGTTGGAAAATGTGTATATAAGACAATGCTTGTGTGTTCAATAAAGAGTTCCTGTTTTACATTCAACATAGAGCCTCGTCTCATGTGTATGGGGATTGCAATACACTGTATACTCCCCTGGCTATAACTCCTAGCTCTTGTAAGAGCTGTTCCTGTTCCTTGTTCCTGTGGTGGTTACGGTGTAGAGCGGAGTGCTTGGAGTCCTCAGGAAGCATTAGGAGCATCTGTCAACTGAGGTACCCGGTCGGGGTGCAAGGAGATCCGTTACAGTGGCCTATTTCATTCCAACAAGAAATATATATTCTCAGGTCACTTCTGTAGTTATTTCTGGTAAAAGCGTATAGGGGCGTATTTCATTAAAAAAAGAAGCGAGAGGCCTGATCTCCGGGTGTCATCTAGCAGTCGTGTCTTGACCAGCAACCCAGCATTTTTTTATTGGTTAACTCTGTCATCCACGTCATCCCAAGTGACATCAGACACCCCCAGCCAACAGTCCGGCACGGCCCGGAAGCAGACCCTGTGCCCTTACACAGCTATATCTATCTTTCTATATACAGTACGGTATATGGTCAATTAAACAGTTTCCACTACAATATACAGCTATGATGTACATGTTTGTCAGGTGTAATAGATGACATTTTTTAAGAAACCACAATATTTAATATTGTATTGTGATTAATATTGTAAAACAAATGTGTCCATGATTATGAATTATGTGATGTAAGTGGGATGATATAGATTAATAAAAAAATATAGAAATAAGATTTTTTTTCTCTATCTCCACCAGATTATCTGAATGTACAGTATATATTGGGATATTATATATTGCGATAACACATATCCCTCCTGATTGGCTGAGGCTGACTGAAAGGCAATATTTTCATGCCCGCTGGCCAGGGCTCCATCTTGTGTCATGTGATTCTCCTTCTACATCTTCCCTGCCATGATCTGTAAAGTAGTGATTCATCCGAAATGAATCACTAAAGTTTTGGATCCACCAGAATCCATAGTTTGGGAAAATTCCTAATTGAGCCAAATTACTAAGCCAAGTATGTATCTGCTCCTTCCCATGTGAAAATCTGTGGCAGAAACCTGGTGGCCAGCCTCAGATTCCGGGAGATCTTTTTCCTGAGTGTGAATGTAACCTTATACTTCTTTTGCTCAAAACACCAATCACCCACAGTTTTTGTCAGTCTGTAGGATTATCTGCAGCTCCTGAAACAGTCATTAATAAAAAACAATAGGGTCATTTATCAAACTGGTATAAAGTAGAACTGGCTTAGTTGCCCATAACAACCAGTCAGATTCCACTTTTTATATTCCAAAGGAGCAGTCAAAAAAGAATGGTGGAATCTTATTAGTTGCTATGGGCAACTAAGCCATTTCTACTTTACACCAGTTTGATAAATGACACCAGAAATGTTCATTTGCCTTTGATCTCTTTCACTTTTAAATGGGCTAAGGCTGGAGGTCTAAATATGACGCAATTTACTCTAAAAGGTCTAAGTTAAGCTACATTCACATGACCGCTGTTTTGTTCACTTCAATGGGGCCACAAAAGATGCGTACAGCACTCCGTGTGCTGCCCGCATCCGTTGCTCTGTTCTGTGGCCCCGCACAAAAAAAATAGCACATTTGCCCATTTTACGGACAAGAATAGGCATTAATATAATGGTCGGCCCGTTCCATTCTGCAAATTGTGGAATGCACACGGGTGGCATCCGTGTTTTGTTGGTAAGCAATTTGTGGACCACAAAACACAGCGCTGTCCTATGAATGCAGCCTTATAGTCTCATACATTGTCACTTTGATATAGATGGCACTGCTTAGACCTCATTCACACGTCCATAACCCTGCTCACATCCGTGAGCAGGTGGTCAGTGATACATCCGTGAAACTGTCTGTGAAGGATCAATGTTGGATCTGTGTGTCCGTTTTTTGCTGTCCGTGTTGCATCTGTGTTTCACTGACACTGAATCTCTTCTTAATGATCTGCAACATGGATGGCATCCGTGTTGCATCCGTGGTTTTCACGAACCTATAGACTATAATGGACGTGATGGATAGAGCATGCATCCATGCTGAAAACATTGACCCACGGACCGTGCTAAAACATTGATGTCTGAATACACAAATTAAAATGAATGGGGACGTGTGCTGTCTGTGGAGAATAGGTACATCACACGTCCGTGAAAGACTGACGTGTGAAGGAGGCTTTAGTTGGGATCCCAAGACTGGAGAAATCATACAATAATAGACCATAAATGTTATAACATGGCAAACCCCTCTAAATAATACCTTTGGAGGAATGAATACTGCTGCTCTATAATAAAGAATTGCTGCTTAAGTGGCTACCTGATATATTCTCAAATGTGCAGAAAGTTTCTGTAATTAGATACACATTTTTTAAAATATCATAGTGTGCCTGTGATTAAAATGTATAATGCTTGTGTTTCTTCTACTTCCATAACGGCACTGCATGGACTGGCACTGATGTAAAGTATGTTTCTTGTTGTGGAGCTTGTCTTGTTTGTCTCACTGGTCATTTATCCTCCTAATACAACTCTTGCAGTCATTTTTTTTAAATTACCAGTCTCAATAGTCATTTCAATCTCAACCACATATTTAATATATTTCCACAGCTTTTTCTTCTATACTAATCCATTTTGATGTTAGTTCCTAGTAGAAATCATAAACCATTCAATTTCAGGAGACATACAAGATGATGAAGCTTTCCTTGATTTTATGCATGGTATTCTTACAATCTGGAATTATAATTCATCTTATTTAGGTTGTCCTAGTGAGAAAATTTTTGAAAAGTCACAGAAGGCTGTAAAAAAATCTATATCAAACTTCCGTGACCTGCCACAGCTTCCATTCGAACTGGTGCCCCGCTGGTCTTTACTATTTAGTGCTTTTTGACCCACTAGGATTGACCTCAATGACTGGCTGAGGCAGGTTTCTGCTGCGAACAGTGAATTTGCTGACTGGTCATTTCCTGCATGGTAACTGGCACCCAAGAGGTTTTATGAGGTCTTTCTAAATTTTATTTTTATTTTTTATTGCCAGAACAGTCGCATTAAACTCTAGTTCAAAAGGTCTATGTGTCATGGTAAATTCTCCTGGAGCACACATTATTTTCTAGATGTTGGGTTTATTTAATGCAGTGTTTTTGCAGGTAAAATTTGTTAAAGATTTACATAAAAACCCAAAGCATTTTGAGGTGAAATGGATGGGTATGTGAGGCCTCACCCTTAACTCCCCTATACATGAAAGAATTGGATTATACACAGCTGTAATCCAGCATCTATAGGCTTCTTTGTAGTTATAATTAAACATGAAGCGTAATGGTAAATTAGATTCATAAAAAGCTAGCCTAGGACACAAGCTTTCATTATGTATTTCATGCAATTACATGCAAGATTTCCAACACTTTCTATCTACAACAGAAACCAGAATACTAATGTGAATTTATGGGAAAAGAAGTGTAAATATGAATTAATAAGAATCTGAGGATTCTGCCTTTATTAGCTAAAGTATTATATGTAGTGCAAGTGCTAATTTGTGTTAGTAATGCAGGCGAGAACACTAACAATTTACTGCTTAGGTTTATCTAAAAGGCCATTTCCATGTAACTCATATATATTCAGTTTAATTCTTCTCTGGTTATAAAAATTATCTTTTTAAATATTGTCAGCAGTCAGAATAGTCTGTGCTAAATCACAAATAATAAAAGGAAAACTTTTATCAGCATTTCATGTAAATGATAAAAAATGGATAAAAACAGCAAAGACGAGGAGGGTCAGGGGTTGTCATGAGCTGGCTGATGAGCTTAATGGCCGCTTGAGACTGCAGCTACTACACTCAGCATCACCACCTGTGTTGAGCAAAGCTAAGCATTCAAAGTGGAATTTGGTCCGAAGATTATGAAAGCTTTAATTCTAAATGAGTCCTAATTTCCTTGTGCTTCATGGTAACTAATCAGTTTAAAATGGAGGCTGCACGTGTTAGAAAGTGAAAGTAAGTGTAGAGGAGACAAGCCTGGGAATGCAACATCACCCATAATGCTGTACAGCCAACCAATCTTCAGGTAGCCATCTCCTGTGATGTCACAGCCCTTTTAAAGCCTCATCCTGCGTGGTCTCCATTAGGGATAAGCAAACCAAAACTGCAAAGTTTGGGTTTGTACCAAATTTTTCGCGAGTTTGGGTACCCAGACATGAACTTTGCTGCAAACGTTCTGGTTCGAGTTCGGTATTGGGGTATTAACCACTTCCCATCCTCCAATTGACTATAAACGCCCTTGGGTGGTCGGTTTATCTCTGAATGGACGTTCTGAAATGTCCTTTCAAAGATGGCAGCTGGACGCTATTCGTGAAGACTGCCAAGCGGGGGGTCCGCTGCAGCAGGACACCCCAGAAAGAAGGCAGGGACTGTTCCTGTGTGTCCCTGCCTTCTAGATCGCTGTATACACAGTGCTCAAAGAGAAGCTATGCCGCTTCCTGTCCTGGCCTGGTGGTCATGTGACCGCTAGGGCCAGGGGAGTGCAGGAGCTGACAGGTCTTCCATAGACCACGATCAGCCCTACACTGAGGCTGTACAGCGCAGTATTATGCTATACAGCGCCAAATACAAGAGAAATCAATAGTAAAAAAAATGATGTTAAATGTCCCCCAGAGGTCTTCTATAACCTTATGGGGGATACAAAGTGTAAAATAAAACAAATACAAATTAAAAATAAATAAGTTGTTTTGAAAAAGAAAATCACATAATTCCCCCCCCCCCCAAATCCATTATTTAAAAAATGTTAAAAAAAAGAAGAAAATAAATAAAATGGACATACCGTATTTTTTGCCCTATAAGACACACCGGCCCATAAGACACACCTAGGTTTTAGAGGAGGATAATAAGAAAAAAATATTTCCCATTACATCTCAGGTCAGACCAGCAATTAGACCACAATTGTTAATCAGACCTCAGATCACAGCCCCAATCAGACCCCCAATGTTATTCAGACCTCACATCAGACCCCCAATATCTCAGATCAGACCCCCATGTCAGCCATCATGCCCCCATGTCACCCAGCAGCCCCCAATGTCACCCAGTAGCCCCCCATTTCACCCAGCTACCCCCATCCATCATCCCCCATTGTCAGCCATCATGCCCCATGTCAGCCATCATGCCCACATGTCAGCCATCATGCCCCCCCATGTCAGCCATCAGTGCAAATAAAAAATAAAATAATATCTTACCTCTCCTGCTCCTGGACGCCGCCACTCCTCACCACCAGCGCTCTCTCTCTTCTTCCTGGTTCTCGGCTGTTAGCTGTGAAGGCTTTACACAGTGAGGTCACATGGTGCACAGCCCTGCATAGCAGACAGCCGAACGGAGGACCAGGAAGCGGTGAGTACAGATACTTCACCGCTTCCCGATCCTCTGGTACTAATGAAACGCTTCCAAAATAATTTGGGGGAAAAAACTGCGTCTTATGGGGCTAAAAATACGGTATTTGGTATCACAGTGTCCGCAACGACCAGCTCTATAATAATATCATATAATCTACCCCATCAGGTAAACACAGTAAAAAATATATAAAAAAATAAACATTAGCCCAAAACAGATTTTTTAATTAGTGCAACTCCCAAAAAACATAATGTTAATCAATCAAAAAGTCGTATGTACACCAAAATGGTAGCAATAAAAACGTCAACTCATCCTGAAAAAAATTGCCCCCACACAAGACCATAGCCAGAAAAATAAAAAAAATATGGCTCTAAAAAAATTGCAACACAAGAACATGATTTTTTTCTAAAAATGCTCTTATTGTGCAAAACGTAAAGAAAAATAAATAAATATAGACATATTTGGTATTGTTGCATCCGTAATGACCGGATCTATAAAACTATCACATGATCTGCCCAATCAAGTAAACGGTATAACTGTATATATTTTTTTAAATGACACCACACCAAACAGTTTTTTGTGTGACTTCACTTCCCAAAAATGAGATAAAAAGCAACCAGAAAGCCCAATGTACCTCAAAATGGTGGCAATAAAAGCTACAGCTTGTCCCACACAAAATAAGCCCTCATGCAGCTCTTTCAACAAAAATAAAAAAAAGTTAACCCTGACAGAAAATTCCAAGTAAGAAAATCCTGATGCTGCTCCCTCCCTTCTGAGCTCTGGCGTATCCCCAAATAACAGTTTGCGACCACAGTCGGGGTGTTACTGTGTTCAGGTGAAAGTGGGTAGAAAATTGTGTGGGGACACTATTTTCTTGTAAAATAAAAAACTACATTTTTTTTCATTTTCACAGCCAAGTATTAAAATTTCTATGAGACACTTGTTGAGTGAAATGCTCGGATAGTGTAGTTTACAAAATATGGTCACTTTTTGGGGGTTTTGACTGTGGGGGAACCTCAGGCCCTCTTCAAATACAACATGGTGCCCAAAGACCATTCCAACAAAATCTGCCCTCCAAAACCCATATGGCGCACCTTGCCTTCTGTACCCTGTCATGAACCCAAACAGCGGTGTATGACCACATATGGGGTGTTTCTGCAAACTACAGAATCAGGGTAATAATTATTGTGGTTTCTTTTGTTGTTATCCCTTGCTGTGTTCCAGAAAAAATTGATTATAATGGAAAATCTGCAAAAGAGAAATTTTGAAATGTCACCTCTATTTTGCTTCAATTCCTATGGAATACCTAAAGGGTTAACAACATTTCTAAAACCAGTTTAAGAACCGTGTTTTTCCCTTAATTGTCAGTTTTGCATTTGCAGTCGGACACTTCAGCTGTTAGTATGGCTGTAAAGCCGATCTGGGACAGTTCTTATTGGGAGCAGCCAAAGAGCAGGGTGGGTGGCTGTTCCCCACGGTTCCAGGTCGGGTTTTGGCTGAGATATAAAAACCCAGCCAGCACGTTCAGCTGGTGTGGATTATCCTCCATGTCAGAGAAGCTGTGGAGCCTGTATCTTGAGACACTGAGGCTGGGTTCACACCTGAGCGTTTTACAGCGCGTTCCTACGCGCTGTAAAACGCTCAACAAGGAGAAACCAATGATTCCCTATGGGAATGGTTCACACTTGGGCGTTTTACAGCGCGTACGATCGCGCTGTAAAACGCCCGACGCTCCAAAAAGTACATGAGCGACTTTTGGGGCGTTTGTGGCCATAGGACACTGTAGTGAATCACACAAACGCGCGTCAAACGCGCGTTTACTATTACAAAAACGCGCATAAAAATGTGCGTCAAAAACGCGCGTAAAACGCGCGTTTGCGCAACGCTCAAGTGTGAACCCAGCCTAAGGCCATCTATTTGTGAGATCCGCATGCTGGGGAAACAGGCCTCTAAAGCCTGCTGTGGACTGCGGGTGAAAATCTGCTGACCAGTTGAAGGCTTTTTGCACTGTGGACCGTTACTCTTGGCTATGTGTGAATAAACACTGAACTTTGCTTTACAACCTTGTTTTTGCTTCTGTACTGCATCCGCTTACCCTGCCTACTAGAGCGAATCCCCACAGTACAAATATGTGTTGCTAGCAGAACCATTGTAGCACCCCTGTGTGGGTTTGCAGACCGTTTTCTCCTAGCACGATTATTTTATGGTTGAGGTTTGTTTTCTGTTTGTTTTTGTAGGGTCTTTTATGTATACTGCCCCCCTTTAAATACTTATTTCCCATTTTTTTCCAGTATACTGTGGGGGGTCCTCACTTGTACCTTTCTCAGACAGGCGACACTTTAATTTTTTGAATACAAGCTCATGACAACCTTCAACACACTCATATCAGGAATTAATATGTCACATGGATTTATGTTCTTCTACGTCTTTTACGGAATTTATCCCTTCGACCTCTAACGTTCATCACATTCATGGACTAAACATCTATCAGGTGACAATAAAATGTTCACACTCCTTATTTCTAACTGCTAAAACAATTTATTGCTACAACTCTTGGTTTACTCGTCGACTCATAATGACCTGACTTAGGGTACTTTCACACTTGCGGCAGGACGGATCCGACAGGCTGTTCACCCTGTCGGATCCGCCCTGCGGCTATTTCGCCGTACCGCCGCTCCGTCCCCATTGACTATAATGGGGATGGGGGAGGAGCTCCAGCGCAGCACGGCGGTGCACAGAGAAAGGGCGCCGGACTAAAATTACTGCATGTCAGGCTTTTTAGTCCGGCGGCTTTCTCCGTGCACCGTCGTTCTGCGCCGGAACTCCTCCCCGTCCCCATTATAGTCCACGGGGATGGAGCGGCGGTCCGCTGGCACGGCGAAATAGCCGCAGGATGGATCCGACATGGTGAACAGCCTGTCGGATCCGTCCTGCCGCAAGTGTGAAAGTAGCCTTACATCACTTGTCTCACATACCTCATGTGACAAACCACCCGCCAATCCCATCGCACTATGCCACAGTTGCCATACAGGTCTCATCCACTAGAGACTTGTGGAGGTGAATCCACTGTGAGCACTGTAGATGTTTAAGATTGGTTGGTGTGCCCATACATGATACAATCATAAAAATAAAATTATCGATTTCACGCTGGAAATCAGATTAATTTGCTGCCACCGCTCTTCGTATTGAATCGAGGTGAAGAGACCCCGGCTAGCTAATCCTAAAGGAAAGAAACGGTTATTTGCAGCCTAGCTAACAAATTAACAATTTATAAAAAAAATAAGACAATGCGGTAGTATGTCTCCTCTGAGGACAAAGTTCTTCACATAAACCAGATAATCATGGAACACGGGCAAAACTGGAACTATGCAATCATTCGTTTTATTCTAAAAACTATACACAAAAAATATATACATTAAACCTCACAGATAAATATACATGCCAGTCGAAAAGATTGGTTGGATAGAAATAGGTAAGAGGTGGCAGGGAATAGAATGTCTGTAAGTTCAGAATTACCATGGTATAGTACAGTAAAAAAGTTTTTGTAAGGAATAATCCAAGATGGCGGTGTGCCCGTGTCCAGCGGGTGGTCGTAATGTTAGTCAACATCAGATGGTAGGTGAAGGACGCAGGACCTCAGTGTGTCACTGTTTATACCCACTCTGAAGCGGGGAGTGGTTATGACACGTACTGGTCCAGCCTTGTGTAATTGGAACAGGGGCAGTCCTTTGCCCCATAGGGAGAAAATTTGGCAGAATCTTTGCTTTGCCCGTTTCTCTGTACCCGTAAGTCCAATCAAGAAATAGAGTTGATATTGATAATCAGTACAATTTTACGCATCATCTGATACCAAATATGACTGGACGACAATACAGTGTGCCTGAGAACCTTTATATCTCAGAGCGGGAATCTCTGATTTGCCCGTGGGTTTCCTGGAAGGTGTGTTATAATAATCGGAACAATTCCTGAAGAGATTATTCATTTTGTATTTTCCTATCCTATGAAATATGGGAAAATATGAGATGTATGGAATGGAGGGTGACTGCAAGGTCACCTTTCTCCCTGTATCATCCAGCTGTCTGATACAGATCTGTCCTTTTTATTTTTAAGCTTTCTGATGAGGCTTAAGGTGTGAGGCTTCCTGCTGGGGTTGGAGCCGCTCCGACTACAGAAAGGGAGTTTTTATGAGGTTCTGTCAAGAAAATACTAGCTTGATGGGTACTTAACCTGGCATAGGGGCAGCAAGAGTCTTTGGCAAGGAGGTGCTAATTGTACCTTTGATCTGTGAGCTGTGCTAGCAAGGGTGAATTACTTTGGGTTGAAAAAAGATTTTAACTCTTTGTGTGCAGGCGAAGGCTCTGGTGATTTTAAAACTGGACGCATTCGCAATTTCTTCATGTTGCTGAGATCACAAATTGTCACACCTCACTATTCCTATGTACTGGAATTTTAGAAACTCCCTCCTAGATGTGACTGTTGGCATGTAAAATACTTCTTATAGCCAAGCTATTTATTACTAGGCACTAAAAGAATATTGAACCACCAAAACTAGAAGAGGTTATTTCTTCTATCTCAACTACATGCTCACAACTTATTTCTGTGGCAGATTTTTTTTTCTGCCATGCAGCTGGAAGTATGCCTGGACATTTTCTGTAAAATGTGAATAGGGTTATGCAAACCATATTCACATACAGTTGTATTAAAAATAATAGCAGTTCAAAATCCTTCTAATAGCTTTAATTTCCATACACACAAATGCATTGGGAACACTACACATTCTATTCCAAATCAAAACATGAAAAATAAAATTTGTGTTGTTCCTCTAAAAAAATTGAAGAAAAGTAAATATTAGGCTAGTTTCACACTAGCGTTCGGCTGTCCGCTCGTGAGCTCCGTTTAAAGGGGCTCACGAGCGGACCCGAACGCTTCCGTCCAGCCCTGATGCAGTCTGAATGGATGCGGATCCGCTCAGACTGCATCAGTCTGGCGGCGTTCAGCCTCCGCTCCGCTCAGCAGGCGGACACCTGAACGCTGCTTGCAGCGTTCGGGTGTCCGCCTGGCAGTGCGGAGGCGAGCGGATCCGTCCAGACTTACAATGTAAGTCAATGGGGACGGATCCGTTTGAAGATGCCACAATATGGCTCAATTTTCAAGCAGATCCGTCCCCCATTGACTTTCAATGTAAAAGTCTGGACGGATCAGCTCAGGCTAATTTCACACTGGTGGTTACATTAGGCCTTAACCAGGTATAACACTTTCACAAATGTAATTGAAATCTTAAACAATGCCTAAGCATAATAAAGGCATGGTAATGTTGCTGCAAACAGGATTCCTGGTTCTGTATATCCAGGAGTAATATAAAAATATCCAATAAAAATTCAAGTCATGGAGCAATACAATATACACTCACCTAAAGAATTATTAGGAACACCATACTAATACGGTGTTGGACCCCCTTTTGCCTTCAGAACTGCCTTAATTCTACGTGGCATTGATTCAACAAGGTGCTGATAGCATTCTTTAGAAATGTTGGCCCATATTGATAGGATAGCATCTCGCAGTTGATGGAGATTTGAGGGATGCACATCCAGGGCACGAAGCTCCCGTTCCACCACATCCCAAAGATGCTCTATTGGGTTGAGATCTGGTGACTGTGGGGGCCATTTTAGTACAGTGAACTCATTGTCATGTTCAAGAAACCAATTTGAAATGATTCGAGCTTTGTGTCATGGTGCATTATCCTGCTGGAAGTAGCCATCAGAGGATGGGTACATGGTGGTCATGAAGGGATGGACATGGTCAGAAACAATGCTCAGGTAGCCCGTGGCATTTAAATGATGGCCAATTGGCACTAAGGGGCCTAAAGTATGCCCAGAAAACATCCCCCACACCATTACACCACCACCACCACCAGCCTGCACAGTGTTAACAAGGCATGATGGATACATGTTCTCATTCTGTTTACACCAAATTCGGACTCTACCATTTGACTGTCTCAACAGAAATTGAGACTCATCAGACCAGGCAACATTTTTCCAGTCTTCAACAGTCCAATGAGCTTGTGCAAATTGTAGCCTCTTTTTCCTATTTGTAGTGAGATGAGTGGTACCCGTTGGGGTCTTCTGCTGTTGTAGCCCACCCTTCTTCCCCATTCTGACATTCAGTTTGGAGTTCAGGAGATTTGCTTGACCAGGACCACAACCCTACATTCATTGAAGCAACTGCCATGTGATTGGTTGACTAGATAATTGCATTGATGAGAAATAGAACAGGTGTTCCTAATAATTCTTTAGGTGAGTGTATACTGTGGGAAGAGGGGATGTATTAAGACTGGCATTTTCAGAATTAATAATTTTGGTCATCATTAGGGGATCCATTTCTTATGCAATAGTATCAAACTGGTGTAAAGCAGAACTGTCTTAGTTGCCCATAGCAGACAATCAGATTCCACTTTTCATTTTTGACAGCCAGTTCTACTTTATACCAGTTTGATAAACGATGTCATAGATGCATTTAGTATTGATCTAATCGTACTGACTGAAAAAAAGTAAGTCATCATGTTATTTAAGCCAAAAAATGAACGCTGCTAAATTTATAACATAAAAACTCAGTGGCAGTATTGCAGTTTTTTTTCCCATCACCCTCCCAGAAACAGTTAATAAAAGTTAATCATTAAGTTTTGTGGAAGGTGACCATGAACAAATGAAAAAAAATTGTCATTAAGGTCCAAAACAGGCTTGGCAATGAGGGATTAATGACTAATGAGATCCATTTTTAAAGACCTATTGTAAAAGATAGAATGGAATAAAAATATTCACACCTAAATGGTGAATTTTACAGTACGTTTTTTGTAACTAGCCTGTATGAACTTGTATTTATTACATGTAAGCTGCCCCTCTGGAGAAATAATTGCACAGCATTAGCATATATATTACATGGCACAAAACTATAGGAGACTTAAATAATCTTCCATAGAAGGTTTCTGTTATATGAGGGGGTTTTCTGTGCTCTGTTATTAGAACAAGTCAGACAGTACGTCAAAAGGATCACATTTGAAAACAGGCAATCTATGCATGTAGGACTGTTGGAAAAAGGGGAATCTTTTTTGGGAAGATGTAACACAAGGGAAAAGTGCAGTTGTCCAAAGAAGCCAATTACGGGACAAGTGCCTCCTATCTTAAGTAACTCTCCCTCAGAGGCTGTTTTCCTGCTAAAGGGCCCCTGCAGCCTGGGGATATCAAATCCACTTAAAGTAGAAATGTAATGAGTTTGTAATCCCTGTGGGTAATAGAAAAGGAGAATATAATTAGCAGAAGAAAACTGAATGAAGATAAATTAAGTTCAGAAAGAAATGATTTCTATTAACAGTGAGAGTTAATTCCTATGCTCACAACTGAAAATACTTTTTTTTCTGTAAGTAAGGATTACTAAAATTAATTTCGTCATATACAATGGCAAAACTTGTAATTAAATAGCACCTGTCAACAGGCTCAACCCTATTAAACCATACATAGGGTTGCATGGTAGATATGATCCTGCTGATTTAAGTGATACCTGGATGGCAAAAATTCAGGGTGTCGTTCCAGAGAAAACAGAGCTTAATTCCAAATGCAAATTAGGACTTCAGTGCACCGAGGGCAGGACTTAGCTCCTTGGTGTACCTCCACTCCATCCAAGCTTGACAGGGCCGACATCATTATTGTCCTTTTGCTTGTCTCTGTAATCCTGCGCATGCGCTGTAAATGGTATCATCTGCACAGTACATCTTCTTCAGGTCTCCCCACTCCTGTTGTCGACTATAGAATCTATGGCACATTCCATGTTGAAATGTTTTTAGCATGTACAGTATATGACAAGTATAAACAAGGCTTGAACGGAGCAGGACACAACACTCTGATCTCCCAGCATCATATAAAAGATTTTGCATGGACAACAGGTGTGTGCTTTAGGATGCCAGGACTGGTTTTAAGTCCCAGTCTGCTTCTTATTCCCATGTACTCTGTCTATGGCCCATTATTCTGGATCAGTGCTATCTGCTAATGTCTCAGCTAGAGGTGAGCAAATCTTTAAACATTGTATTGATACTCCAAAATGCAAATCACTCTGTCATTTCAAATCTAGGGAATCAATTCTACCATTTCAAGGCTCTAGGTCAGAGATGGTGAACTGTTTAGAGACAAAGTACCCAAACTGCACCCCAAAACCCGCTTATTTATTGCAAAGTGCCAACACAGCAATTTAACCTGAATACTACAGTCCAGTATGGTATATATTTCATGCACTTTATCATTTAGCTATAATAGCCTGCCTTCAATGAGCTTCCTGTGCTCTACATAGCACGCCCTGCGCTGATGAAGGGCAGGAAAAGTCCAAGGCATATTGGCATCTTAGACTAGTGTGCGGGTGCCCACAGAGACGGTTCTGAGTGCCGCCTCTGGTACATGTGCCATAGGTTCGCCACCACTGCCCTAGGTCCTACACTAGTAAATACTAACAGGAGTGTCGACTATTTTCAGGATATTATAAGGTTGCTGCTGCTGCATTGAGAGAGGGAGATATTGTGGCGGAACCCGCCTCGCCACTGGGCATTGGAGAGGCCTGGATGCCCGCCTCCTACCTGCTGACTATGGCCCCTGGTGATTTGGTACGTTTGAATGCAATATTTGGGCATGTGGTATTTTATATTGCTGCTACTGGCCCTTTAATGGCCATGTTATGACTTTTAGGAACAATGCCCTTTTAAGACTGTGTAGCAGATTGCATTCAGGCTGTCTTAAATACTATGCATGTTATTATGTGTTCGGTTGAATTGTATATGTGTATGCCAGGGTTCAAGTTAGTCCATTACGTTTGGTAATTGTATTTTGTGGATTGCGTCTGAGACAATGCTTATTGTGTTTTGTTAATTACATCTCAGACAAGGCTCATTGTGTTTTGTTTATTGCGTTACAGACAGAGGGAAGGGGGTTTTGTGTACAATTGCTGGGAAGGTTTAAATACTGTAGATACATATGATTGGCTGTTTTGCAGAGCCTGTGGGTGGTACCTTGTTGGAAGATGTGTATAAATCAATGCTTGTGTTAAAATAAAGAGAGTTCCTGTTTTAAACCTCAAGGTGAAGTGTCGTCTCATCCTTGGGGGAGGATTTATTGCATGCTGTCCCAGTTTGACTGCTAGGAGTGAAAACCTATTCGTATGGTTCCTATTCAACTGCCTACAGCATTCATTGCTGGGAGAGGATTTATATGCTGGTTCGGTGATTGTGGTGTCTGCCAGAGTGCTTGGAAGCCTCAGGAAAACGCTAGGCGCATCCGTAAACGGAGGTACTCAGTCGGGGTGCCAGGTGATCCGTTACATTGGTGGCAAGCAGTGGGATGGCGTCCTAGTGCGAGGAGAAGCAGCTCAGAGACACCGGTAACGTGTGGAGTTACAAATTGAGGGCAAACGCTAGCACTCGTGCAGCGCCCCTGGGAGCAGAGGTATCCAGCGACTTGGAGCAGACAAGTATGGAAGGCTCTGAAGATGACTGGCTGGCCGAGGTGAGGCAGCGAGTGGACCAGTATGGAGATAATGTGTCCATGGATATATGCCAGGCCATCTGGAACCAGGTCACAGCCAAGCGACACGCAAGGATGGAACGAGAATTCCGACTGGCGAAAGAGAGAGAAATTGCCCAGCAGCCGAGCAGAGGCTGCATCCGAGGAGGTAAGCCGTTTCCCCTTGAGGTGGCCAGAGGAACCCGAAGTAGGGGTCCTCATAGACTGGTCCTGTGAGGAACCACAACAGGCAGGTGGAGACGGGACCGAGGTCTCTCCACCGGGATGCTGGGCAGCTGGCCCAGACCCTCAGCAGCAGCCGGAGTTGCCAGGTGTGGACGCAGGTGGTCCTTACTCGCAAATGTTGAGGGACCTCACAGACTGGTCCTGGGAAGACCCACAGATGGCAGGTGGAGATGGGACCGAGATCTCTCTACCGGCCCTACAGGGATACTGGGCAGCCGGCCCAGATCTCCAACTCCAGCAGCAGTACCAGGAGGAGGAGGAAAGCAACCCCTCCCCTCCACAGCCAACTCCAAACCAGGTACTGGGGTCAGTAGAGGAGTCGTTAGCCCCCTCTCAGCAGAAGAGCTGGCATCTGGGCAGAGCGCCGCTGGCCTCTGCCCTACTTGTCCCCTTACTACCCAGCAGGAATGTACTCCAGTCCCTCCAGCAGAAGAGCTGGCATCAGGGCAGAGAGCCGCTAGCCTCTGCTCCACCGACCCCCTTGTTACAGGGCTGGCTTGTACCCCCCTCGCCCCAGCAGAATTGCTGGCATCAGTGCAGAACACCGCTGGCCGCTGTTCCCCAAGTAGCCCCAGCAGTTTGCCTAGCACACCAAGGGGAGACAGCAAGCCCCACAACAGTGCAGATGGGACCATAGTCTCTGTACCTGCACCACTGGAGATATGAACAGTCTGTCCTGGTCCACAACAACAGGACAATGTATTGGAAGGAGAGGCAGTCTGTTTTCCCCTACAACAAGGGAGGGTGTCGCAGAGAGAGGAGCCTGTTACCCCTTCCCCTCAGCAACAGCTTTGTTCAACCAGGGGAGAGGGCACCCTGGTTACCTTCCCCCCCAAGTCATGGATCTACAACTGGGCACAAGTGGCAGGGGGCCATAGGGACAACTACACCCTTGGAGAAAGGCCGGCTGACTATCAGAGCCCCAGACCGCCTGGAGGTCTGGAGTCTGGATAGTCTCAATGGGAAAGGGGAGAAATGTGGCGGAACCCGCCTCGCCACTGGGCATTGGAGAGGCCTGGATGCCCGCCTCCTACCTGCTGACTATGGCCCCTGGTGATTTGGTACGTTTAAATGCAATATTTGGGCATGTGGTATTTTATATTGCTGCTACTGGCCCTTTAATGGCCATGTTATGACTTTTAGGAACAATGCCCCTTTAAGACTGTGTAGCAGATTGCATTCAGGCTGTCTTAAATACTATGCATGTTATTATGTGTTCGGTTGAATTGTATATGTGTATGCCAGGGTTCAAGTTAGTCTATTACGTTTGGTAATTGTATTTTGTGGATTGCGTCTGAGACAATGCTTATTGTGTTTTGTTAATTACATCTCAGACAAGGCTCATTGTGTTTTGTTTATTGCGTTACAGACAGAGGGAAGGGGGTTTTGCGCACAATTGCTGGGAAGGTTTAAATACTGTAGATACATATGATTGGCTGTGGGTGGTACCTTGTTGGAAGATGTGTATAAATCAATGCTTGTGTTAAAATAAAGAGAGTTCCTGTTTTAAACCTCAAGGTGAAGTGTCGTCTCATCCTTGGGGGAGGATTTATTGCATGCTGTCCCAGTTTGACTGCTAGGAGTGAAAACCTATTCGTATGGTTCCTATTCAACTGCCTACAGCATTCATTGCTGGGAGAGGATTTATATGCTGGTTCGGTGATTGTGGTGTCTGCCAGAGTGCTTGGAAGCCTCAGGAAAACGCTAGGCGCATCCGTAAACGGAGGTACTCAGTCGGGGTGCCAGGTGATCCGTTACAGATATGAAGGCTGACACTGGAAGAAAAGCACGCCCACGCTGCCTGTGAATTCTTTGAGGACGTGTATACAAAGATATTGGAGAAATGCGTCAAGTCTCATTAGAAAGATGGAAATTGACCCACACAGAGCATAATTCCATAGAAAGTTAGAGTACTGCAATCATTTGCTACTGTATTGCACATCCATTATACAGTATTATACAGTATTATACAGTAGGCCACTTATAATTACCAGGCTTTGCATTCAGCCTTTTGGAGCTGCTTTAGTTATATAATTATAGCCTTACCATAAAGAATAATAAAAGGAAAAAGCATATGTTTATTAATCATGACCATTTCAGCATGTTTTCTTTCCCTATTTATGATGCTTATTTGCTTCTTTGTTTCAAGGTTTTCTTATACCATGAAATCCGTAGCACACAGAAACCACAGCTGACATTTTATGTAGGTCATGAGATAACGCTGATTCAGACTGAAGGGCTTGAGGTCACATAGAGGTGTAAGTCGCTCAGTTGTTTCTTCCCTGTGCTTCCATTAATGCGCTGACAATGGTACACAGTAGTAACTAATGTTTAATGGTTAAATTACACAAGAGCAAAACATGATGGCAAGTACATAGGACGCTTTCATAAAAAGTAAAAACATACTATTCCAATAGAGATAAAGAACAGACTATGTTTAGCATGTCCATGTAATCAGTATTAAAATCAAATACTATGGCTTATGAAGTTCAAGCACCTAATATGGCAGTAAACATTATACTAAGAATAAAACACACCATATTTTTTGCTTTATAAGATGCACCTGATCATAAGACACAACTAGATTTTAGAGGACAAAAATCAGAAAAAAATATTTTCCCTCAGATCAGATGCCCAATCTGTATCAGACCTCCCCTGTCAGACCCCCAATTGATCAGACCTCAGATCAGACTCTCCAACCAGATCCCCAATCTGTATTAGAGATCAGATCAAGCATAAAATAAATAAATGAACTTACACCTCCTGCTCTGGACAGTGCAATCTTCAACTCAATCCGGACACTATGCATCACTAGGCCCGGAAGAAAACCAAGGAGAAGTGAGTACATGCTCTTCCTACATACAAATAAATGCTTCCATAATGTAAGTGCTCATTAGTAGGGATGAGCGAACTCGAACTGTATAGTTCGGGTTCGTACCGAATTTTGGGGTGTCCGTGACACGGACCCGAACCCGGACATTTTCGTAAAAGTCCGGGTTCGGGTTCGGTGTTCGTCGCTTTCTTCGCGCTTTTGTGACGCTTTCTTGGCGCTTTTTGAAAGGCTGCTAAGCAGCCAATCAACAAGCGTCATACTACTTGCCCCAAGAGGCCATCACAGCCATGCCTACTATTGGCATGGCTGTGATTGGCCAGAGCACCATGTGACCCAGCCTCTATTTAAGCTGGAGTCACATAGCGCCGCCCGTCACTCTGCTCTGATTAGCGTAGGGAGAGGTTGCGGCTGCGACAGTAGGGCGAGATTAGGCAGATTAACTCCTCCAAAGGACTTGATTAACTGATCGATCTGCAGCTGTGGATCATTGAGCTGCTGATCCTCAATTGCTCACTGTTTTTAGGCTGCCCAGACCGTTTGTCAGTCACATTTTTCTGGGGTGATCGGCGGCCATTTTGTGTCTTGTGGTGCGCCAGCACAAGCTGCGACCAAGTGCATTTAACCCTCAATGGTGTGGTTGTTTTTTGGCTAAAGCCTACATCAGGGTGAAGCTGTCACACCAAGTGCATTTAACCCTCAGTAGTGTGGTTGGTCAAGCTATCACACCAAGTGCATTTAACCAGCAATAGTCTGTTCATTTTTTGGCCATATACTACATCAGGGGCAAGCTGCGCCCATCACCAAGTGCATTTAACCAGCAATAGTGTGGTTATTTTTTGGCCATATCCCAGTCTAATTCTGTCACTAAATCCATACCGGTCACCCAGCGCCTAAATACTAGGCCTCAAATTTATATCCCGCTAAATCTCTCGTTACCGCTGTCCTGTTGTGGCTGGGAAAGTTATTTAGTGTCCGTCAAAGCACATTTTTTGTTCTGGGTTGAAATACAATTCCCAATTTAGCAATTTAAAAATTTAGTGGTTTCTGCTGTATCAGATCTATTTGAAATCTATCCCTAAAAGGGTATATAATATTCAAGGTGCACATAGGGTCATTCAGAATAACTTCACACACCCGCTACTGTGCATTTCCAAGTCTAATTCTGTCACTAAACCCATACCTGTCACCCAGCGCCTAAATACTAGGCCTCAAATTTATATCCAGCTAAATCTGTCCTTAGTGCTGTAGCTGGGCGAGTTATTTAGTGTCCGTTCAAGCACATTTCTTGTTCTGGGTTGAAATACAATTCCCAATTTAGCAATTTCATAACTTAGTGGTTTCTGCTATATCAGAGCTATTTGAAATCTATCCCTAAAAGGGTATATAATATTCAAGGTGCACATTGGGTCATTCAGAATAACTTCACACACACCCGCTACTGTGTATTTCCAAGTCTAATTCTGTCACTAAACCCATACCTGTCACCCAGCGCCTAAATACTAGGCCTCAAATTTATATCCTGCTAAATCTCTCGTTAGTGCTGTAGCTGGGCGAGTTATTTAGTGTCCGTTCAAGCACATTTCTTGTTCTGGGTTGAAATACAATTCCCAATTTAGCAATTTCATAATTTAGTGGTTTCTGCTATATCAGAGCTATTTGAAATCTATCCCTAAAAGGGTAGATCATATTGAAGGTGCACATAGGGACATTCAGAATAACTTCACACACACCCGCTACTGTGTATTTCCAAGTCTAATTCTGTCACTAAACCCATACCTGTCACCCAGCGCCTAAATACTAGGCCTCAAATTTATATCCAGCTAAATCTGTCCTTAGTGCTGTAGCTGGGCGAGTTATTTAGTGTCCGTTCAAGCACATTTCTTGTTCTGGGTTGAAATACAATTCCCAATTTAGCAATTTCATAATTTAGTGGTTTCTGCTATATCAGAGCTATTTGAAATCTATCCCTAAAAGGGTATATAATATTCAAGGTGCACATTGGGTCATTCAGAATAACTTCACACACACCCGCTACTGTGTATTTCCAAGTCTAATTCTGTCACTAAACCCATACCTGTCACCCAGCGCCTAAATACTAGGCCTCAAATTTATATCCTGCTAAATCTCTCGTTAGTGCTGTAGCTGGGCGAGTTATTTAGTGTCCGTTCAAGCACATTTCTTGTTCTGGGTTGAAATACAATTCCCAATTTAGCAATTTCATAATTTAGTGGTTTCTGCTATATCAGAGCTATTTGAAATCTATCCCTAAAAGGGTATATAATATTCAAGGTGCACATTGGGTCATTCAGAATAACTTCACACACACCCGCTACTGTGTATTTCCAAGTCTAATTCTGTCACTAAACCCATACCTGTCACCCAGCGCCTAAATACTAGGCCTCAAATTTATATCCTGCTAAATCTCTCGTTAACGCTGTCCTGTTGTGGCTGGGAAAGTTATTTAGTGTCCGTCAAAGCACATTTTTTGTTCTGGGTTGAAATACAATTCCCAATTTAGCAATTTCATAATTTAGTGGTTTCTGCTATATCAGAGCTATTTGAAATCTATCCCTAAAAGGGTATATAATATTCAAGGTGCACATTGGGTCATTCAGAATAACTTCACACACACCCGCTACTGTGTATTTCTAAGTCTAATTCTGTCACTAAACCCATACCTGTCACCCAGCGCCTAAATACTAGGCCTCAAATTTATATCCTGCTAAATCTCTCGTTAGTGCTGTAGCTGGGCGAGTTATTTAGTGTCCGTTCAAGCACATTTCTTGTTCTGGGTTGAAATACAATTCCCAATTTAGCAATTTCATAATTTAGTGGTTTCTGCTATATCAGAGCTATTTGAAATCTATCCCTAAAAGGGTATATAATATTCAAGGTGCACATTGGGTCATTCAGAATAACTTCACACACACCCGCTACTGTGTATTTCCAAGTCTAATTCTGTCACTAAACCCATACCTGTCACCCAGCGCCTAAATACTAGGCCTCAAATTTATATCCTGCTAAATCTCTCGTTAACGCTGTCCTGTTGTGGCTGGGAAAGTTATTTAGTGTCCGTCAAAGCACATTTTTTGTTCTGGGTTGAAATACAATTCCCAATTTAGCAATTTCATAATTTAGTGGTTTCTGCTATATCAGAGCTATTTGAAATCTATCCCTAAAAGGGTATATAATATTCAAGGTGCACATTGGGTCATTCAGAATAACTTCACACACACCCGCTACTGTGTATTTCTAAGTCTAATTCTGTCACTAAACCCATACCTGTCACCCAGCGCCTAAATACTAGGCCTCAAATTTATATCCTGCTAAATCTCTCGTTAGTGCTGTAGCTGGGCGAGTTATTTAGTGTCCGTTCAAGCACATTTCTTGTTCTGGGTTGAAATACAATTCCCAATTTAGCAATTTCATAATTTAGTGGTTTCTGCTATATCAGAGCTATTTGAAATCTATCCCTAAAAGGGTATATAATATTCAAGGTGCACATTGGGTCATTCAGAATAACTTCACACACACCCGCTACTGTGTATTTCTAAGTCTAATTCTGTCACTAAACCCATACCTGTCACCCAGCGCCTAAATACTAGGCCTCAAATTTATATCCTGCTAAATCTCTCGTTAACGCTGTCCTGTTGTGGCTGGGAAAGTTATTTAGTGTCCGTCAAAGCACATTTTTTGTTCTGGGTTGAAATACAATTCCCAATTTAGCAATTTCATAATTTAGTGGTTTCTGCTATATCAGAGCTATTTGAAATCTATCCCTAAAAGGGTATATAATATTCAAGGTGCACATTGGGTCATTCAGAATAACTTCACACACACCCGCTACTGTGTATTTCTAAGTCTAATTCTGTCACTAAACCCATACCTGTCACCCAGCGCCTAAATACTAGGCCTCAAATTTATATCCTGCTAAATCTCTCGTTAGTGCTGTAGCTGGGCGAGTTATTTAGTGTCCGTTCAAGCACATTTCTTGTTCTGGGTTGAAATACAATTCCCAATTTAGCAATTTCATAATTTAGTGGTTTCTGCTATATCAGAGCTATTTGAAATCTATCCCTAAAAGGGTATATAATATTCAAGGTGCACATTGGGTCATTCAGAATAACTTCACACACACCCGCTACTGTGTATTTCCAAGTCTAATTCTGTCACTAAACCCATACCTGTCACCCAGCGCCTAAATACTAGGCCTCAAATTTATATCCTGCTAAATCTCTCGTTAGTGCTGTAGCTGGGCGAGTTATTTAGTGTCCGTTCAAGCACATTTCTTGTTCTGGGTTGAAATACAATTCCCAATTTAGCAATTTCATAATTTAGTGGTTTCTGCTATATCAGAGCTATTTGAAATCTATCCCTAAAAGGGTATATAATATTCAAGGTGCACATTGGGTCATTCAGAATAACTTCACACACACACGCTTCTGTGCATTTCCAAGTCTAATTCTGTCACTAAATCCATACCGGTCACCCAGCGCCTAAATACTAGGCCTCAAATTTATATCCCGCTGAATTTGAATACAATACATTGGGCCAAATAATATATTTGTTGTTGTGGTGAACCATAACAATGAGAAAAACATCTAGTAAGGGACGCGGACGTGGACATGGTCGTGGTGGTGTTAGTGGACCCTCTGGTGCTGGGAGAGGACGTGGCCGTTCTGCCACATCCACACGTCCTAGTGTACCAACTACCTCAGGTCCCAGTAGCCGCCAGAATTTACAGCGATATATGGTGGGGCCCAATGCCGTTCTAAGGATGGTAAGGCCTGAGCAGGGACAGGCATTAGTCAATTGGGTGGCCGACAGTGGATCCAGCACGTTCACATTATCTCCCACCCAGTCTTCTGCAGAAAGCGCACAGATGGCGCCTGAAAACCAACCCCATCAGTCTGTCACATCACCCCCATGCATACCAGGGAAACTGTCTCAGCCTCAAGTTATGCAGCAGTCTCTTATGCTGTTTGAAGACTCCGCTGGCAGGGTTTCCCAAGGGCATCCACCTAGCCCTTCCCCAGCGGTGAAAGACATAGAATGCACTGACGCACAACCACTTATGTTTCCTGATGATGAGGACATGGGAATACCACCTCAGCATGTCTCTGATGATGACGAAACACAGGTGCCAACTGCTGCGTCTTTCTGCAGTGTGCAGACTGAACAGGAGGTCAGGGATCAAGACTGGGTGGAAGACGATGCAGGGGACGATGAGGTCCTAGACCCCACATGGAATGAAGGTCGTGCCACTGACTTTCACAGTTCGGAGGAAGAGGCAGTGGTGAGACCGAGCCAACAGCGTAGCAAAAGAGGGAGCAGTGGGCAAAAGCAGAACACCCGCCGCCAAGAGACTCCGCCTGCTACTGACTGCCGCCATCTGGGACCGAGCACCCCAAAGGCAGCTTCAAGGAGTTCCCTGGCATGGCACTTCTTCAAACAATGTGCTGACGACAAGACCCGAGTGGTTTGCACGCTGTGCCATCAGAGCCTGAAGCGAGGCATTAACGTTCTGAACCTGAGCACAACCTGCATGACCAGGCACCTGCATGCAAAGCATAAACTGCAGTGGAGTAAACACCTTAAAACCAAGGAAGTCACTCAGGCTCCCCCTGCTACCTCTTCTGCTGCTGCCGCCTCGGCCTATTCTGCTGCTGCCGCCTCGGCCTCTTCCTCCGCCTCTGGAGGAACGTTGGCACCTGCCGCCCAGCAAACAGGGGATGTACCACCAACACCACCACCACCACCTCCGTCACCAAGCGTCTCAACCATGTCACACGCCAGCGTTCAGCTCTCCATCTCACAAACATTTGATAGAAAGCGTAAATTCCCACCTAGCCACCCTCGATCCCTGGCCCTGAATGCCAGCATTTCTAAACTACTGGCCTATGAAATGCTGTCATTTAGGCTGGTGGTGTCACGGCTGTTTAAGGGTAACAAGAGTATACACAGTAAAAAGAGCTACTGACCGGACCCAAACTAGGGAAGAGAAAGGGTGACCCCTGTCAGACCCTCAACACTCTCCCTATGCTGCTAAAGCACATGCCCGGATCCAAATGGTGGAACGAGGCATGCCCGCGTACCTTAGACTGATGAGCCCTGTAACCCCTACAATAGTGGAAGGGGCACGGCCTCCGATGCCCTGCACAGAATAAGGAGGGAACCGGGGCCACCTCAGATCCAGTCAGGAAATCACCAGGTACATAACAAAGTCTGCACACTTAGCTGATGGAGCTGCAGCCGTAGAGAAGACGGATCCAAGGACCGCTGGCAATATCCGGAGTGCTTGCAGCAGCAGAACACAGGTCCAGAGAACTAGTAGCTAAAGGAGTGAAGATACTCAAGGCAGAGCTACAACTGAAAGGAGAAATATAATCCACGCCCTGCAATAGGAGGAGGGGTGATTTAAAGGCAGAGAAATCAAACGCAGGAGAGACAGCTGAGAGTAAGACCTCATCACAGGGGCGGAGAAACAGAACAGTGAGAAAACCTCCAACCCTAAGTGACATCATCACAGGGGTGGAGACACAGAGCTTTGAGAACGTCTCAAAGCTCTGGTAGTGACAGTACCCCCCCTTCTACGGGTGGACTCTGGACACCCAGGACCCACCTTCCCAGGATGAGCCCTATGAAATGCCCTGATAAGGCGAGTGGCTTTAATGTCCGACATCGGAACCCACATCCTCTCCTCAGGACCATAACCCTTCCAATGAACGAGGTACTGAAGAGAACCGCGGACAATGCGAGAGTCCACAATTCTGGAAACCTCAAACTCCAGATTGCCATCAACCAAAATCGGAGGAGGAGGCAAAGAGGAGGGTACCGTGGGCTGGACATATGGTTTTAAGAGAGATCTGTGAAAAACATTATGTATCTTCCAAACCCGTGGAAGATCAAGGCGGAAGGCAACAGGATTGATGACTGACAAAATTTTATAAGGCCCAATAAACTTGGGGCCCAATTTCCAGGAGGGAACCTTCAGTTTAATATTTCTTGTAGACAACCACACCAGATCACCCACATTCAGGTCCGGACCAGGCACACGTCTCTTATCAGCCACACGCTTATACTTCTCACTCATCTTTCTGAGATTACTCTGAATCTTTTGCCAAATGGTAGACAAAGACGAGGAAAATCTCTCCTCCTCAGGTAAACCAGAAAGAGCCCCTCCCGAGAATGTCCCAAACTGCGGATGGAACCCATATGCACCAAAAAATGGTGACTTATCAGAAGATTCCTGACGACGGTTGTTCAAAGCAAACTCAGCAAGAGGGAGAAATGAACACCAATCCTCCTGGTTCTCTGCCACAAAACAGCGCAAATATGTCTCCAGATTCTGATTGAGGCGCTCAGTCTGACCATTCGACTGCGGGTGAAAAGCAGAAGAGAAGGACAGCCGAACCCCCAGGCGAGAACAGAAAGCCTTCCAGAACCTGGACACAAACTGCGTGCCTCTATCGGAAACAATCTCAGAGGGAATGCCGTGCAATTTAACAATATGATCGACAAAAGCTTGCGCCAACGTTTTAGCATTGGGTAAACCAGGGAAAGGAACGAAATGAGCCATCTTGCTAAAACGGTCCACGACCACCAGGATCACCGACTTCCCCGAGGAACGAGGAAGATCCGTGATAAAGTCCATGGACAGGTGTGTCCAAGGACGGGAAGGTATGGGTAACGGGAGAAGGGAACCTGAAGGTCGTGAACGAGGGACCTTAGCGCGAGCGCACGTCTCACAAGCCGCCACAAAACCCTCCACAGACTTACGAAGAGCCGGCCACCAAAATCTCCGAGCAATGAGATCTACCGTGGCTCTACTCCCGGGGTGACCAGCAAGAACTGTATCATGATGTTCCTTAAAGAGTTTGTGACGTAGCTCAGGAGGCACGAACAACTTCCCGGAGGGACAACGGGCAGGTGCCTCAGACTGGGCAGCCTGGACCTCGGCCTCCAAATCGGAATATAGAGCAGAAACAACTACCCCCTCCGCCAAAATGGGACCCGGGTCCTCGGAGTTTCCTCCTCCCGGAAAACAGCGAGAGAGAGCATCAGCCTTCACATTCTTGATCCCAGGGCGGAAAGTAACAACAAAATTAAATCTGGAGAAGAACAGAGACCATCTGGCCTGTCTCGGATTCATACGCCTGGCCGACTCCAGGTACGCCAGATTCTTATGGTCGGTAAAAACGGTGATAGGGTGCCTGGCCCCCTCCAACCAATGGCGCCATTCCTCGAAAGCCAACTTGATGGCCAACAACTCCCTATCTCCCACATCATAGTTTCTCTCTGCCGGGGAGAGTTTTCTAGAGAAAAAGGCACAAGGTCGCCATTTGGCAGGAGAGGGGCCCTGGGACAAAACTGCACCCACACCCACCTCGGAAGCATCCACCTCAACAATAAAAGGTAAGGAAACATCGGGATGCAGCAAGATGGGGGCAGACGCAAAACTCTCTTTAATCTTAGAAAAGGCTGCAAGCGCCTCCTCCGACCAAGAGGAAAAATCCGTCCCCTTTTTTGTCATGTCAGTAAGGGGTTTGACAATAGAGGAATAATTCAAAATGAACTTTCTGTAGTAGTTAGCAAAACCCAGAAAGCGCATCAATGCCTTCTGATTTTCAGGAAGCTCCCACTCCAGCACAGCACGGACCTTCTCCGGATCCATGCGAAAACCAGAAGCAGAGAGGAGAAAACCCAGAAATTGAATCTCTGATACCATAAAAAGACATTTCTCCAGCTTGGCATACAGTTTATTTTCCCGCAGTATCTGCAGGACCTGAAAAAGATGATCCTGATGAGTCTGAACATCAGGGGAAAAAATCAAAATATCATCAAGATACACCAATACAAATTTCCCCATTAAATGATAGAAAATACTATTAACAAAATGCTGAAAGACGGCCGGAGCATTCATCAGGCCGAAAGGCATAACGAGATTCTCGAAATGCCCGTTAGGGGTATTAAAGGCCGTTTTCCATTCATCCCCCTCTCTGACCCTGACCAGGTTGTACGCGCCTCTCAGATCCAATTTGGAAAACACCTTGGCCCCAACAATTTGGTTGAAGAGGTCCGGGATCAGAGGAAGGGGATAGGGATCGCGAATCGTGATACGGTTCAGCTCCCTAAAATCTAAGCAAGGTCTCAGAGAGCCATCTTTTTTTTTAACAAAAAAAAAACCCGCGGCAACAGGCGACTTTGAGGGACGAATATGCCCCTTCTCGAGACTCTCAGAGATATAGGTTCGCATTGCGAGTCTCTCCGGTTGTGAGAGATTGTAGAGGCGTGCCTTTGGCAGCTTGGCGCCGGGAATGAGGTTAATGGGACAGTCAAACTCCCGGTGAGGAGGTAGCTCCTGAACACCGCTCTCGGAAAACACATCCGAGAAATCAGAGAGAAATGATGGCAGAGTTTTAGTAGACACCTCAGCAAGAGTGGCTGTGAGACAATTCTCTCTACAAAAGTCACTCCACTCATTTATTTGCCTTCCTTGCCAATCAATAGTGGGGTTATGTCTAGTGAGCCAGGGTAGCCCCAAAACTAGAGGAGAAGGCAATCCGTTAAGGACAAAACAAGATATCACCTCCACATGAGTGTCACCTACAGCTAGCCGGATATTGTGAACAATGCCTTTCAGAGATCTCTGCGAGAGTGGGGCAGAGTCAATAGCAAAAACAGGTATATCCTTTTCTAATGTACAAACCTGAAAGCCATGCAAAGCTACAAATTGAGTGTCAATAAGATTGACGGCCGCTCCACTATCGACAAAAATCTCACAAGGAATGACCTTGCTCTCTAGCGCCACCCTGGCAGACAGGAGAAAACGGGAACTGCAGGTCAGAGGAAAAGCATCAAATCCCACATCAACTTTGCCCAAAGTAGCAGATGAAGCAGAACTTGATGATCTACCTCTTGAGGTTTTTCTCTTATTATCGCTCTTAGTACAGTTCAGGAATCTCCTAGACGGACAAACATTTGCCAAATGACCTATGCCCCCACAACAAAAACACACCATATTCTGAGGACTAAATCCTCTTTTATCAGGGGCAAGTCGGCCTAGCTGCATGGGCTCCTCCTCAGAGGGGAGCGAGACAGGATGAGACCCCTGCATACTGAATGAGTCCGCACCATTGCCCCTAGACTGACAATGGCTGGACGGAGAGGTCTTGTTTCTTTCCCTTAGACGCCTGTCAAGGCGTACCGCCAATGACATGGCAGACTCTAAGGATGTTGGTCTCTCATGGAAAGCAAAGGCATCTTTCAAACCCTCTGAGAGACCATGACAGAACTGACTTCGGAGTGCAGCATCATTCCAGCCTGAATCAGCTGCCCATCTCCGAAATTCAGAACAATAAAGCTCCGCAGACAGTTTGTTCTGGCATAGAACACGTAAGTTTGATTCTGCCAGAGCAACACGATCCGGGTCATCATATATCTGCCCCAGGGCCACAAAAAACCTCTCCACGGATCGCAGGGAAGGATCCCCTGATGGCAGCGAAAAAGCCCAAGTCTGAGCATTACCTCTGAGCAGGGAGATGACAATCCTCACCCTCTGTTCCTCATTACCAGAGGAGTGGGGACACAAACAAAAATGGAGTTTACATGCCTCTCTGAAGCGAACAAAATTCTCACTGCCCCCGGAGAACGTTTCCGGAAGTGAGACCTTTGGCTCGCAACAGACTCCATGAGCCGGAGCAGAGCCCAATGCTTGTAGCTGAGTCAGAGATTGACGGAGATCCGCTACTTCCAAAGAAAGACCCTGCATGCGGTCAACCAGGTCAGAAAGCGGATCCATGTCAACAAGGACGGTTTTGGTGGATTATAATGTCACGGCTGTTTAAGGGTAACAAGAGTATACACAGTAAAAAGAGCTACTGACCGGACCCAAACTAGGGAAGAGAAAGGGTGACCCCTGTCAGACCCTCAACACTCTCCCTATGCTGCTAAAGCACATGCCCGGATCCAAATGGTGGAACGAGGCATGCCCGCGTACCTTAGACTGATGAGCCCTGTAACCCCTACAATAGTGGAAGGGGCACGGCCTCCGATGCCCTGCACAGAATAAGGAGGGAACCGGGGCCACCTCAGATCCAGTCAGGAAATCACCAGGTACATAACAAAGTCTGCACACTTAGCTGATGGAGCTGCAGCCGTAGAGAAGACGGATCCAAGGACCGCTGGCAATATCCGGAGTGCTTGCAGCAGCAGAACACAGGTCCAGAGAACTAGTAGCTAAAGGAGTGAAGATACTCAAGGCAGAGCTACAACTGAAAGGAGAAATATAATCCACGCCCTGCAATAGGAGGAGGGGTGATTTAAAGGCAGAGAAATCAAACGCAGGAGAGACAGCTGAGAGTAAGACCTCATCACAGGGGCGGAGAAACAGAACAGTGAGAAAACCTCCAACCCTAAGTGACATCATCACAGGGGTGGAGACACAGAGCTTTGAGAACGTCTCAAAGCTCTGGTAGTGACAGGTGGACACAGACAGCTTCAAACAGCTCATGTCGCTTGCTGTCCCACAGTATGTTGTTCCCAGCCGGCACTACTTCTCCAAGAGAGCCGTGCCTTCCCTGCACAACCAAGTATCCCATAAAATCAAGTGTGCACTGCGCAACGCCATCTGTAGCAAGGTCCACCTAACCACAGATACGTGGACCAGTAAGCACGGCCAGGGACGCTATATCTCCCTAACTGCACACTGGGTAAATGTAGTGGCAGCTGGGCCCCAGGCGGAGAGCTGTTTGGCGCACGTCCTTCCGCCGCCAAGGATCGCAGGGCAACATTCTTTGCCTCCTGTTGCCACCTCCTCCTTCTCGGCTTCCTCCTCCTCTTCTTCCACCTGCTCATCCAGTCAGCCACACACCTTCACCACCAACTTCAGCACAGCCCGGGGTAAACGTCAGCAGGCCATTCTGAAACTCATATGTTTGGGGGACAGGCCCCACACCGCACAGGAGTTGTGGCGGGGTATTGAACAACAGACCGACGAGTGGTTGCTGCCGGTGAGCCTCAAGCCCGGCCTGGTGGTGTGTGATAATGGGCGAAATCTCGTTGCAGCTCTGGGACTAGCCAATTTGACGCACATCCCTTGCTTGGCGCATGTGCTGAATTTGGTGGTGCAGAAGTTCATTCACAACTACCCCGACATGTCAGAGCTGCTGCATAAAGTGCGGGCCGTCTGTTCGCGCTTCCGGCGTTCACATCCTGCTGCTGCTCGCCTGTCTGCGCTACAGCGTAACTTCGGCCTTCCCGCTCACCGCCTCATATGCGACGTGCCCACCAGGTGGAACTCCACCTTGCACATGCTGGACAGACTGTGCGAGCAGCAGCAGGCCATAGTGGAGTTTCAGCTGCAGCACGCACGGGTCAGTCGCACTACAGAACAGCACCACTTCACCACCAATGACTGGGCCTCCATGCGAGACCTGTGTGCCCTGTTGCGCTGTTTCGAGTACTCCACCAACATGGCCAGTGGCGATGACACCGTTATCAGCGTTACAATACCACTTCTATGTCTCCTTGAGAAAACACTTAGGGCGATGATGGAAGAGGAGGTGGCCCAGGAGGAGGAGGAGGAGGAGGAGGAAGAGGGGTCATTTTTAGCACTTTCAGGCCAGTCTCTTCGAAGTGACTCAGAGGGAGGTTTTTGGCAACAGCAGAGGCCAGGTACAAATGTGGCCAGCCAGGGCCCACTACTGGAGGACGAGGAGGACGAGGATGAGGAGGAGGTGGAGGAGGATGAGGATGAAGCATGGTCACAGCGGGGTGGCACCCAACGCAGCTCGGGTCCATCACTGGTGCGTGGCTGGGGGGAAAGGCAGGACGATGACGATACGCCTCCCACAGAGGACAGCTTGTCCTTACCCCTGGGCAGCCTGGCACACATGAGCGACTACATGCTGCAGTGCCTGCGCAACGACAGCAGAGTTGCCCACATTTTAACCTGTGCGGACTACTGGGTTGCCACCCTGCTGGATCCACGCTACAAAGACAATGTGCCCACCTTACTTCCTGCACTGGAGCGTGATAGGAAGATGCGCGAGTACAAGCGCACGTTGGTAGACGCGCTACTGAGAGCATTCCCAAATGTCACAGGGGAACAAGTGGAAGCCCAAGGCCAAGGCAGAGGAGGAGCAAGAGGTCGCCAAGGCAGCTGTGTCACGGCCAGCTCCTCTGAGGGCAGGGTTAGCATGGCAGAGATGTGGAAAACTTTTGTCAACACGCCACAGCTAACTGCACCACCACCTGATACGCAACGTGTTAGCAGGAGGCAACATTTCACTAACATGGTGGAACAGTACGTGTGCACACCCCTCCACGTACTGACTGATGGTTCGGCCCCATTCAACTTCTGGGTCTCTAAATTGTCCACGTGGCCAGAGCTAGCCTTTTATGCCTTGGAGGTGCTGGCCTGCCCGGCAGCCAGCGTTTTGTCTGAACGTGTATTCAGCACGGCAGGGGGCGTCATTACAGACAAACGCAGCCGCCTGTCTACAGCCAATGTGGACAAGCTGACGTTCATAAAAATGAACCAGGCATGGATCCCACAGGACCTGTCCGTCCCTTGTCCAGATTAGACATTAACTACCTCCCCATAACCATATATTATTGGACTCCAGGGCACTTCCTCATTCAATCCTATTTTTATTTTCATTTTACCATTATATTGCGAGGCTACCCAAAGTTGAATGAACCTCTCCTCTGCCTGTGTGCTAGGCCTAAATATATGCCAATGGACTGTTGCAGTGGTGGGTGACGTGAAGCCTCATTCTCTGCTATGACATGCAGACTGATTCTCTGCTGTCATGAAGCCAGATTGTCTGTTACGGGACTAGGGATGAGCGAACTCGAACTGTATAGTTCGGGTTCGTACCGAATTTTGGGGTGTCCGTGACACGGACCCGAACCCGGACATTTTCGTAAAAGTCCGGGTTCGGGTTCGGTGTTCGTCGCTTTCTTCGCGCTTTTGTGACGCTTTCTTGGCGCTTTTTGAAAGGCTGCAAAGCAGCCAATCAACAAGCGTCATACTACTTGCCCCAAGAGGCCATCACAGCCATGCCTACTATTGGCATGGCTGTGATTGGCCAGAGCACCATGTGACCCAGCCTCTATTTAAGCTGGAGTCACATAGCGCCGCCCGTCACTCTGCTCTGATTAGCGTAGGGAGAGGTTGCGGCTGCGACAGTAGGGCGAGATTAGGCAGATTAACTCCTCCAAAGGACTTGATTAACTGATCGATCTGCAGCTGTGGATCATTGAGCTGCTGATCCTCAATTGCTCACTGTTTTTAGGCTGCACAGACCGTTTGTCAGTCTCATTTTTCTGGGGTGATCGGCGGCCATTTTGTGTCTTGTGGTGCGCCAGCACAAGCTGCGACCAAGTGCATTTAACCCTCAATGGTGTGGTTGTTTTTTGGCTAAAGCCTACATCAGGGTGAAGCTGTGACACCAAGTGCATTTAACCAGCAATAGTCTGTTCATTTTTTGGCCATATACAAAATCAGGGGCAAGCTGCGCCTGTCACCAAGTGCATTTAACCCTCAATGGTGTGGTTGTTTTTTGGCTAAAGCCTACATCAGGGTGAAGCTGTCACACCAAGTGCATTTAACCAGCAATAGTCTGTTCATTTTTTGGCCATATACAAAATCAGGGGCAAGCTGCGCCTGTCACCAAGTGCATTTAACCCTCAATGGTGTGGTTGTTTTTTGGCTAAAGCCTACATCAGGGTGAAGCTGTCACACCAAGTGCATTTAACCAGCAATAGTCTGTTCATTTTTTGGCCATATACAAAATCAGGGGCAAGCTGCGCCTGTCACCAAGTGCATTTAACCCTCAATGGTGTGGTTGTTTTTTGGCTAAAGCCTACATCAGGGTGAAGCTGTCACACCAAGTGCATTTAACCAGCAATAGTCTGTTCATTTTTTGGCCATATACAAAATCAGGGGCAAGCTGCGCCTGTCACCAAGTGCATTTAACCCTCAATGGTGTGGTTGTTTTCTGGCTAAAGCCTACATCAGGGTGAAGCTGTCACACCAAGTGCATTTAACCAGCAATAGTCTGTTTATTTTTTGGCCATATACTACATCAGGGGCAAGCTGCGCCCGTCACCAAGTGCATTTAACCCTCAGTAGTGTGGTTGGTCAAGCTGTGACACCAAGTGCATTTAACCAGCAATAGTCTGTTCATTTTTTGGCCATATACTACATCAGGGGCAAGCTGCGCCCGTCACCAAGTGCATTTAACCAGCAATAGTGTGGTTATTTTTTGGCCATATCCCAGTCTAATTCTGTCACTAAATCCATACCGGTCACCCAGCGCCTAAATACTAGGCCTCAAATTTATATCCCGCTAAATCTCTCGTTACCGCTGTCCTGTTGTAGCTGGGAAAGTTATTTAGTGTCCGTCAAAGCACATTTTTTGTTCTGGGTTGAAGTACAATTCCCAATTTAGCAATTTCATAATTTAGTGGTTTCTGCTATATCAGAGCTATTTGAAATCTATCCCTAAAAGGGTATATAATATTCAAGGTGCACATTGGGTCATTCAGAATAACTTCACACACACCCGCTACTGTGTATTTTCAAGTCTAATTCTGTCACTAAACCCATACCTGTCACCCAGCGCCTAAATACTAGGCCTCAAATTTATATCCTGCTAAATCTCTCGTTACCGCTGTCCTGTTGTAGCTGGGAAAGTTATTTAGTGTCCGTCAAAGCACATTTTTTGTTCTGGGTTGAAGTACAATTCCCAATTTAGCAATTTCATAATTTAGTGGTTTCTGCTATATCAGAGCTATTTGAAATCTATCCCTAAAAGGGTATATAATATTCAAGGTGCACATTGGGTCATTCAGAATAACTTCACACACACCCGCTACTGTGTATTTCCAAGTCTAATTCTGTCACTAAACCCATACCTGTCACCCAGCGCCTAAATACTAGGCCTCAAATTTATATCCTGCTAAATCTCTCGTTACCGCTGTCCTGTTGTAGCTGGGAAAGTTATTTAGTGTCCGTCAAAGCACATTTTTTGTTCTGGGTTGAAGTACAATTCCCAATTTAGCAATTTCATAATTTAGTGGTTTCTGCTATATCAGAGCTATTTGAAATCTATCCCTAAAAGGGTATATAATATTCAAGGTGCACATTGGGTCATTCAGAATAACTTCACACACACCCGCTACTGTGTATTTCCAAGTCTAATTCTGTCACTAAACCCATACCTGTCACCCAGCGCCTAAATACTAGGCCTCAAATTTATATCCTGCTAAATCTCTCGTTACCGCTGTCCTGTTGTAGCTGGGAAAGTTATTTAGTGTCCGTCAAAGCACATTTTTTGTTCTGGGTTGAAATACAATTCCCAATTTAGCAATTTCATAATTTAGTGGTTTCTGCTATATCAGAGCTATTTGAAATCTATCCCTAAAAGGGTATATAATATTCAAGGTGCACATTGGGTCATTCAGAATAACTTCACACACACCCGCTACTGTGTATTTCCAAGTCTAATTCTGTCACTAAACCCATACCTGTCACCCAGCGCCTAAATACTAGGCCTCAAATTTATATCCTGCTAAATCTCTCGTTACCGCTGTCCTGTTGTAGCTGGGAAAGTTATTTAGTGTCCGTCAAAGCACATTTTTTGTTCTGGGTTGAAATACAATTCCCAATTTAGCAATTTCATAATTTAGTGGTTTCTGCTATATCAGAGCTATTTGAAATCTATCCCTAAAAGGGTATATAATATTCAAGGTGCACATTGGGTCATTCAGAATAACTTCACACACACCCGCTACTGTGTATTTCCAAGTCTAATTCTGTCACTAAACCCATACCTGTCACCCAGCGCCTAAATACTAGGCCTCAAATTTATATCCTGCTAAATCTCTCGTTACCGCTGTCCTGTTGTAGCTGGGAAAGTTATTTAGTGTCCGTCAAAGCACATTTTTTGTTCTGGGTTGAAATACAATTCCCAATTTAGCAATTTCATAATTTAGTGGTTTCTGCTATATCAGAGCTATTTGAAATCTATCCCTAAAAGGGTAGATCATATTGAAGGTGCACATAGGGTCATTCAGAATAACTTCACACACACCCGCTACTGTGTATTTCCAAGTCTAATTCTGTCACTAAACCCATACCTGTCACCCAGCGCCTAAATACTAGGCCTCAAATTTATATCCCGCTAAATCTCTCGTTACCGCTGTCCTGTTGTAGCTGGGAAAGTTATTTAGTGTCCGTCAAAGCACATTTTTTGTTCTGGGTTGAAGTACAATTCCCAATTTAGCAATTTCATAATTTAGTGGTTTCTGCTATATCAGAGCTATTTGAAATCTATCCCTAAAAGGGTATATAATATTCAAGGTGCACATTGGGTCATTCAGAATAACTTCACACACACCCGCTACTGTGTATTTCCAAGTCTAATTCTGTCACTAAACCCATACCTGTCACCCAGCGCCTAAATACTAGGCCTCAAATTTATATCCTGCTAAATCTCTCGTTACCGCTGTCCTGTTGTAGCTGGGAAAGTTATTTAGTGTCCGTCAAAGCACATTTTTTGTTCTGGGTTGAAGTACAATTCCCAATTTAGCAATTTCATAATTTAGTGGTTTCTGCTATATCAGAGCTATTTGAAATCTATCCCTAAAAGGGTATATAATATTCAAGGTGCACATTGGGTCATTCAGAATAACTTCACACACACCCGCTACTGTGTATTTCCAAGTCTAATTCTGTCACTAAACCCATACCTGTCACCCAGCGCCTAAATACTAGGCCTCAAATTTATATCCTGCTAAATCTCTCGTTACCGCTGTCCTGTTGTAGCTGGGAAAGTTATTTAGTGTCCGTCAAAGCACATTTTTTGTTCTGGGTTGAAATACAATTCCCAATTTAGCAATTTCATAATTTAGTGGTTTCTGCTATATCAGAGCTATTTGAAATCTATCCCTAAAAGGGTATATAATATTCAAGGTGCACATTGGGTCATTCAGAATAACTTCACACACACCCGCTACTGTGTATTTCCAAGTCTAATTCTGTCACTAAACCCATACCTGTCACCCAGCGCCTAAATACTAGGCCTCAAATTTATATCCTGCTAAATCTCTCGTTACCGCTGTACTGTTGTTGCTTGGAAAGATATTTAGTGTCCGTCAAAGCACATTTTTTGTTCTGGGTTGAAATACAATTCCCAATTTAGCAATTTCATAATTTAGTGGTTCCTGCTATATCAGAGCTATTTGAAATCTATCCCAAAAAGGGTATATAATATTCAAGGTGCACATAGGGTCATTCAGAATAACTTCACACACACCCTCTACTGTGTATTTCCAAGTCTAATTCTGTCACTAAACCCATACCTGTCACCCAGCGCCTAAATACTAGGCCTCAAATTTATATCCTGCTAAATCTCTCGTTACCGCTGTACTGTTGTTGCTGGGCAAGATATTTAGTGTCCGTCAAAGCACATTTTTTGTTCTGGGTTGAAATACAATTCCCAATTTAGCAATTTCATAATTTAGTGGTTCCTGCTATATCAGAGCTATTTGAAATCTATCCCAAAAAGGGTATATAATATTCAAGGTGCACATAGGGTCATTCAGAATAACTTCACACACACGCTTCTGTGCATTTCCAAGTCTAATTCTGTCACTAAATCCATACCGGTCACCCAGCGCCTAAATACTAGGCCTCAAATTTATATCCCGCTGAATTTGAATACAATACATTGGGCCAAATAATATATTTGTTGTTGTGGTGAACCATAACAATGAGAAAAACATCTAGTAAGGGACGCGGACGTGGACATGGTCGTGGTGGTGTTAGTGGACCCTCTGGTGCTGGGAGAGGACGTGGCCGTTCTGCCACATCCACACGTCCTAGTGTACCAACTACCTCAGGTCCCAGTAGCCGCCAGAATTTACAGCGATATATGGTGGGGCCCAATGCCGTTCTAAGGATGGTAAGGCCTGAGCAGGTACAGGCATTAGTCAATTGGGTGGCCGACAGTGGATCCAGCACGTTCACATTATCTCCCACCCAGTCTTCTGCAGAAAGCGCACAGATGGCGCCTGAAAACCAACCCCATCAGTCTGTCACATCACCCCCATGCATACCAGGGAAACTGTCTCAGCCTCAAGTTATGCAGCAGTCTCTTATGCTGTTTGAAGACTCCGCTGGCAGGGTTTCCCAAGGGCATCCACCTAGCCCTTCCCCAGCGGTGAAAGACATAGAATGCACTGACGCACAACCACTTATGTTTCCTGATGATGAGGACATGGGAATACCACCTCAGCATGTCTCTGATGATGACGAAACACAGGTGCCAACTGCTGCGTCTTTCTGCAGTGTGCAGACTGAACAGGAGGTCAGGGATCAAGACTGGGTGGAAGACGATGCAGGGGACGATGAGGTCCTAGACCCCACATGGAATGAAGGTCGTGCCACTGACTTTCACGGTTCGGAGGAAGAGGCAGTGGTGAGACCGAGCCAACAGCGTAGCAAAAGAGGGAGCAGTGGGCAAAAGCAGAACACCCGCCGCCAAGAGACTCCGCCTGCTACTGACCGCCGCCATCTGGGACCGAGCACCCCAAAGGCAGCTTCAAGGAGTTCCCTGGCATGGCACTTCTTCAAACAATGTGCTGACGACAAGACCCGAGTGGTTTGCACGCTGTGCCATCAGAGCCTGAAGCGAGGCATTAACGTTCTGAACCTGAGCACAACCTGCATGACCAGGCACCTGCATGCAAAGCATGAACTGCAGTGGAGTAAACACCTTAAAACCAAGGAAGTCACTCAGGCTCCCCCTGCTACCTCTTCTGCTGCTGCCGCCTCGGCCTATTCTGCTGCTGCCGCCTCGGCCTCTTCCTCCGCCTCTGGAGGAACGTTGGCACCTGCCGCCCAGCAAACAGGGGATGTACCACCAACACCACCACCACCACCTCCGTCACCAAGCGTCTCAACCATGTCACACGCCAGCGTTCAGCTCTCCATCTCACAAACATTTGATAGAAAGCGTAAATTCCCACCTAGCCACCCTCGATCCCTGGCCCTGAATGCCAGCATTTCTAAACTACTGGCCTATGAAATGCTGTCATTTAGGCTGGTGGACACAGACAGCTTCAAACAGCTCATGTCGCTTGCTGTCCCACAGTATGTTGTTCCCAGCCGGCACTACTTCTCCAAGAGAGCCGTGCCTTCCCTGCACAACCAAGTATCCGATAAAATCAAGTGTGCACTGCGCAACGCCATCTGTAGCAAGGTCCACCTAACCACAGATACGTGGACCAGTAAGCACGGCCAGGGACGCTATATCTCCCTAACTGCACACTGGGTAAATGTAGTGGCAGCTGGGCCCCAGGCGGAGAGCTGTTTGGCGCACGTCCTTCCGCCGCCAAGGATCGCAGGGCAACATTCTTTGCCTCCTGTTGCCACCTCCTCCTTCTCGGCTTCCTCCTCCTCTTCTTCCACCTGCTCATCCAGTCAGCCACACACCTTCACCACCAACTTCAGCACAGCCCGGGGTAAACGTCAGCAGGCCATTCTGAAACTCATATGTTTGGGGGACAGGCCCCACACCGCACAGGAGTTGTGGCGGGGTATTGAACAACAGACCGACGAGTGGTTGCTGCCGGTGAGCCTCAAGCCCGGCCTGGTGGTGTGTGATAATGGGCGAAATCTCGTTGCAGCTCTGGGACTAGCCAATTTGACGCACATCCCTTGCTTGGCGCATGTGCTGAATTTGGTGGTGCAGAAGTTCATTCACAACTACCCCGACATGTCAGAGCTGCTGCATAAAGTGCGGGCCGTCTGTTCGCGCTTCCGGCGTTCACATCCTGCCGCTGCTCGCCTGTCTGCGCTACAGCGTAACTTCGGCCTTCCCGCTCACCGCCTCATATACGACGTGCCCACCAGGTGGAACTCCACCTTGCACATGCTGGACAGACTGTGCGAGCAGCAGCAGGCCATAGTGGAGTTTCAGCTGCAGCACGCACGGGTCAGTCGCACTACAGAACAGCACCACTTCACCACCAATGACTGGGCCTCCATGCGAGACCTGTGTGCCCTGTTGCGCTGTTTCGAGTACTCCACCAACATGGCCAGTGGCGATGACACCGTTATCAGCGTTACAATACCACTTCTATGTCTCCTTGAGAAAACACTTAGGGCGATGATGGAAGAGGAGGTGGCCCAGGAGGAGGAGGAGGAGGAGGAGGAGGAGGAAGAGGGGTCATTTTTAGCACTTTCAGGCCAGTCTCTTCGAAGTGACTCAGAGGGAGGTTTTTGGCAACAGCAGAGGCCAGGTACAAATGTGGCCAGCCAGGGCCCACTACTGGAGGACGAGGAGGACGAGGATGAGGAGGAGGTGGAGGAGGATGAGGATGAAGCATGGTCACAGCGGGGTGGCACCCAACGCAGCTCGGGTCCATCACTGGTGCGTGGCTGGGGGGAAAGGCAGGACGATGACGATACGCCTCCCACAGAGGACAGCTTGTCCTTACCCCTGGGCAGCCTGGCACACATGAGCGACTACATGCTGCAGTGCCTGCGCAACGACAGCAGAGTTGCCCACATTTTAACCTGTGCGGACTACTGGGTTGCCACCCTGCTGGATCCACGCTACAAAGACAATGTGCCCACCTTACTTCCTGCACTGGAGCGTGATAGGAAGATGCGCGAGTACAAGCGCACGTTGGTAGACGCGCTACTGAGAGCATTCCCAAATGTCACAGGGGAACAAGTGGAAGCCCAAGGCCAAGGCAGAGGAGGAGCAAGAGGTCGCCAAGGCAGCTGTGTCACGGCCAGCTCCTCTGAGGGCAGGGTTAGCATGGCAGAGATGTGGAAAACTTTTGTCAACACGCCACAGCTAACTGCACCACCACCTGATACGCAACGTGTTAGCAGGAGGCAACATTTCACTAACATGGTGGAACAGTACGTGTGCACACCCCTCCACGTACTGACTGATGGTTCGGCCCCATTCAACTTCTGGGTCTCTAAATTGTCCACGTGGCCAGAGCTAGCCTTTTATGCCTTGGAGGTGCTGGCCTGCCCGGCAGCCAGCGTTTTGTCTGAACGTGTATTCAGCACGGCAGGGGGCGTCATTACAGACAAACGCAGCCGCCTGTCTACAGCCAATGTGGACAAGCTGACGTTCATAAAAATGAACCAGGCATGGATCCCACAGGACCTGTCCGTCCCTTGTCCAGATTAGACATTAACTACCTCCCCATAACCATATATTATTGGAC
This sequence comes from Bufo gargarizans, assembly GCF_014858855.1. Classification (NCBI taxonomy): domain Eukaryota; kingdom Metazoa; phylum Chordata; class Amphibia; order Anura; family Bufonidae; genus Bufo; species Bufo gargarizans. Next base: position 243,008,786 of record NC_058084.1, read on the forward strand.
TCCAGGGCACTTCCTCATTCAATCCTATTTTTATTTTCATTTTACCATTATATTGCAAGGCTACCCAAAGTTGAATGAACCTCTCCTCTGCCTGTGTGCTAGGCCTAAATATATGCCAATGGATTGTTGCAGTGGTGGCTGACGTGAAGCCTCATTCTCTGCTATGACATGCAGACTGATTCTCTGGTGACATGAAGCCAGATTGTCTGTTACGGGACCTCTCTCCTCTGCCTGGGTGCTGGGCCTGAATTTATGACAATGGACTGTTGCAGTGGTGGCTGACGTGAAGCCTGATTCTCTGCTATGACATGCAGACTGATTCTCTGCTGACATGAAGCCAGATCCTCTGTTACGGGACCTCTCTCCTCTGCCTGGGTGCTGGGCCTAAATTTATGAAAATGGACTGTTGCAGTGGTGGGTGACGTGAAGCCTCATTCTCTGCTATGACATGCAGACTGATTCTCTGCTGACATGAAGCCAGATTGTCTGTTACGGGACCTCTCTCCTCTGCCTGGGTGCTGGGCCTAAATATCTGACAATGGACTGTTGCATTGGTGGCTGACGTGAAGCCTGATTCTCTGCTATGATATGAAGACTGATTCTCTGCTGACATGAAGCCAGATTGTCTGTTACGGGACCTCTCTCCTCTGCCTGTGTGCTAGGCCTAAATATATGCCAATGGATTGTTGCAGTGGTGGCTGACGTGAAGCCTGATTCTCTGCTATGACATGCAGACTGATTCTCTGGTGACATGAAGCCAGATCCTCTGTTACGGGACCTCTCTCCTCTGCCTGGGTGCTGGGCCTAAATTTATGAAAATGGACTGTTGCAGTGGTGGGTGACGTGAAGCCTGATTCTCTGCTATGACATGCAGACTGATTCTCTGGTGACATGAAGCCAGATCCTCTGTTACGGGACCTCTCTCCTCTGCCTGGGTGCTGGGCCTAAATTTATGAAAATGGACTGTTGCAGTGGTGGGTGACGTGAAGCCTCATTCTCTGCTATGACATGCAGACTGATTCTCTGCTGACATGAAGCCAGATCGTCTGTTACGGGACCTCTCTCCTCTGCCTGGGTGCTGGGCCTAAATTTATGAAAATGGACTCTTACAGTGGTGGGTGACGTGAAGCCTGATTCTCTGCTATGACATGAAGACTGATTCTCTGCTGACATGAAGCCAGATCCTCTGTTACGGGACCTCTCTCCTCTGCCTGGGTGCTGGGCCTAAATATCTGACAATGGACTGTTGCATTGGTGGCTGACGTGAAGCCTGATTCTCTGCTATGATATGAAGACTGATTCTCTGCTGACATGAAGCCAGATTGTCTGTTACGGGACCTCTCTCCTCTGCCTGTGTGCTAGGCCTAAATATATGCCAATGGATTGTTGCAGTGGTGGCTGACGTGAAGCCTGATTCTCTGCTATGACATGCAGACTGATTCTCTGGTGACATGAAGCCAGATCCTCTGTTACGGGACCTCTCTCCTCTGCCTAGGTGCTGGGCCTAAATTTATGAAAATGGACTGTTGCAGTGGTGGGTGACGTGAAGCCTGATTCTCTGCTATGACATGCAGACTGATTCTCTGGTGACATGAAGCCAGATCCTCTGTTACGGGACCTCTCTCCTCTGCCTGGGTGCTGGGCCTAAATTTATGAAAATGGACTGTTGCAGTGGTGGGTGACGTGAAGCCTCATTCTCTGCTATGACATGCAGACTGATTCTCTGCTGACATGAAGCCAGATTGTCTGTTACGGGACCTCTCTCCTCTGCCTGGGTGCTGGGCCTGAATTTATGACAATGGACTGTTGCAGTGGTGGCTGACGTGAAGCCTGATTCTCTGCTATGATATGAAGACTGATTCTCTGCTGACATGAAGCCAGATTGTCTGTTACGGGACCTCTCTCCTCTGCCTGGGTGCCGGGGCCTAAATATCTGAGAATGGACTGTTCCAGTGGTGGGTAACGGGAAGCCAGATTCTCTGCTATGATATGAAGACTGATTCTCTGCTGACATGAAGCCAGATTGTCTGTTACGGGACCTCTCTCCTCTGCCTGGGTGCTGGGCCTAAATTTATGAAAATGGACTCTTACAGTGGTGGGTGACGTGAAGCCTGATTCTCTGCTATGACATGAACACTGATTCTCTGCTGACATGAAGCCAGATTGTCTGTTACGGGACCTCTCTCCTCTGCCTGGGTGCCGGGGCCTAAATATCTGAGAATGGACTGTTCCAGTGGTGGGTGACGGGAAGCCAGATTCTCTGCTATGGAACCTCTCTCCAATTGATTTTGGTTAATTTTTATTTATTTAATTTTTATTTTAATTAATTTCCCTATCCACATTTGTTTGCAGGGGATTTACCTACATGTTGCTGCCTTTTGCAGCCCTCTAGCCCTTTCCTGGGCTGTTTTACAGCCGTTTTAGTGCCGAAAAGTTCGGGTCCCCATTGACTTCAATGGGGTTCGGGTTCGGGACGAAGTTCGGATCGGGTTCGGATCCCGAACCCGAACATTTCCGGGATGTTCGGCCGAACTTCTCGAACCCGAACATCCAGGTGTTCGCTCAACTCTACTCTGGAGTCCTTGTTCTTGTCCTAAAAAAAAATTCCCCTTTTTTTTTTTTTTTTCTTTTTTTTTTTTCCTCTAATAATATTAACGATTGGTGCAGACTATATCCACAAACACAGATACATTTTCGCCATATTCCACGATGTGATTCCCCCATCTCCAAAGATACCCGAGCAAAAAGATGTATTGTACACAAAATCGACATATCTGTATCCTTAGACACTAGATATACCTGCTATATATTTTTGCAAAAAGATGTATTCTATATAAAATTGATATGCCCCTTCAATATCTATATTTATATCCTTATACGCTAGATATACCGGTTTAACTTTTTTCCTTTATATTAACAACCCAATGAAACTAATACTTCGGACTAGAGGCTGACTTCCGGTCCGGATGCGCTCCAGGCTGGAACGCACCGGAAGTTCAATATGCGTTCCACCGCGAGCGCTCCAACAGGGAACCACAGAGAAGCGGTAAGGACGCATAGCAAAACCCTCCACCGGCCCCACGGGTGTCCCAGTGCTAACTATTTCTATAACTGGTTGGTATTGGGACACCTGTACTAACTAGTTATAGAAAAATTATCAACCCTGTAACTATCAGGACGTCATTTCCGGTGCGTTCCACAGTGGAACGCATGGAGACACCGGAAGTGACGAATTTACAAACCGTTTTGGCGGTCTTTTGTGCTCCTTCATTGCTACTTAAACCCTATTTGTACCATGTTGTAATTATCTTTGCTCCTGATGAAGGGGGCCCACTAAGAGGCCCCGAAACACGTCGAGCTCCTCACTCCCCCACCCTGGCTTTGAAATAAAAGACTAAAAGAAAGAACAAGGACTCCAGAGTGATCACTGTTCGTTTCTGAGATTCTACTGGCGATCCAGGTGCAGGAGGTGTGATGTGGGTGTCTTGAGCTTTATCCCACATTACCCTCCTGGGTGAAGTGAGTCACTAAAATTTTAAAATTTAGATTTTTTGATTTTACAACCCATTATTGGATTTTATACCTTGATTGTATATTTTATCGCTATTGTTATCTTATTCTTAACTACTAATAACCTATTGTATACCAATCAACTACAATATCCGGTGAGTGTACACACATCACCTAAAAAAGATAAAAAAGATAAGCCTCTACCTTTGTGCTTTACATCATCATAACCCTAGACATTAGGGATACTGGCGCCCCTCTGTGGTCCTTTTTTGCGCTTTCGCGCAACCCCACTGTTTTCTTTCCAATCACCCACCTTGAGGGATCAGGGTGGTTTGAGACCATTGGCAGCCGGCCCCTCTCTGTTCTACCATTGTCATTTGACCAAGATATATAATTTTATTATTTCCAAATAGACAAGACACAATCTTACTACATCCAGTCTGCCCTACCTCTGGCGCCCTGCGAAGTTACCCCTGGACCATCACTCCTGAAGGCCCAGTGACTAACCTTTTTTTTTTTTTTCTTCCCCTGTCTCTGGTCAGAGCATGGCCAGGACAAGAATAAGGGAGAAGGTCACCTCCTACACATCCCTAATTCTGACCCTGTCTCCTATCCGTATGAGCCAACCCTGAAGGTAGGAGGGCTCATACTCCAGAACCTGATATTCCTGCTCGCCCTCAGGAGCAGGGTAAGATGACCCATTCCTCCTAGACACGGAGGAACAGGAGTCTCACTGGCCAAGATACATAGACAGGGGGACATAAACAGACATATGGCAATGACAGGTAAGTGAGACTAGTACCACACTTACCTGCCACAGACACACAACCGGGAACCCACGTGCAAGTGCTGCTATCCACAACCAACACAAAGGACACAGCACACAACAGACATCACACAGGAACCCAGTAAACCATATGCTGCAATAATAGATAAACCATAAACTAACACCAGACATAACGTTTATGACCACCAGGGTGGCCCTCACTGGCAGATGGTAAGTAACCAGGAGGCTGTCTCCAGCAAGCATGGCTGAAGAACCCCCACTGACTACTGCTATTCACTGAGGCTTTATAGGGCCAAATAGCCACACCCACAGTCAGACATAATATTTTACAAAGTCCTATGCTTATAATGCTTTGGAGTCCCACCCATCAGAAGCATAAGTAGGCTCCTCCATTGTTTTTTAATGCAGGCATAGGCCTTGATTTATCAAAGCCAAGAAAGAGGCCCATTGTCCGGCAGCTCAGAGCTACAATTGGTTTCAGTCATTACTTACACTACTGTAGTTTGTGGTGTAAATGATGACAAATTTATGGGGCTGATGGCCATGACCAAACCCTGCTGTCATCACTAGTGATGAGCGGCAGGGGCAATATTCGAATTTGCGATATTTCCAAATATTTTGTAGAATATTCATCATATGTTTGCAAATTTGAGATTGCAAACCTCAGCAATGTATTATTCGCGTAATGCGCGCAAAATACCGGCGTGGGTCACTTATGCATACATTTTTCAAGCTGGTATAAGTTTCCTGAGACTGCAGAAAATGGTTGACATGGCAGAACATTAGAATAGCTTTATATGCAGATTGAGTGTTCCAATATATTTTTGTGCAATAAATGATACGCATATTTTTTCACAATACGTGCAACTTGTATAGTAATGGGCAGGCAACCTTTCTATTGGTTGCTAGGGAGGTTGCTAAGCTGTGACAAAGCCTTCTCATTGGCCCACAAGCTAGAAGAAGGGAGGGTCACCTGATGTGTACTGTGTTAAAAAAAAAATAAAAAATATTCGTCATTACGACTATATAGCTCTATATTCTAAATATTTGCGAATTCTCGTAGTGCCGATATTCGCAATAAAAATTAGCTTTTAGAATATTCGCGCTCAACACTAATCATCACACCTCTCGTCAGAAACTGGAGAGGGTGACATAAAATGCCAGTTAAAATGATACATTTCCTCATAATGTCTTATCCTTACAGATGGCAAACCTTGATGACATGTCCAAAGGAAACCCAGAGAAACTCCCTTGAACTTCCTTTTTTGGGCTTCTACCATGTGGTGATCTCAGGGGTTCTTAATTCTGCTTTCAGCCTAGCAATACAACTAGTGTTGAGCAAATCAAAGTGTCCAAAGTGGATTTTGATCAAAATTTCAGGGAAGATTCGATTCGCTGCAAAACTGAATTTTCTTGTGCTTCGTGGTAACGAATCAACTTTAACTGAAATGGCACTAAAAATTATTCATACTCACCTCATCCATTTGAGTGCGAAGATGCCGCCACAGCCATTTAAATTTAAGATCCCTCCTGAAATTTTGTGCACAGTGACGCATTATGTCACCATGTTGGCTATAGCGCTGACATCATCACACACCATGTGAGATTTTGCACAAAATATTCAATTGAGATGGACGCTGCGGCATATTCCCGCTCAAATGGATAAGGTGAGTATTTTTTTTTTTTTTTTTTACTGATTAACCCCTGAATGCACTCATTTTTAATCTCAGATGCTGCAATTAGCGATGAGGGGTTCAATGATGGGAGGCGGCGCAATCAAAAAGTTTCCCAGCATTGCACCCGCTACTTACAAAGAAATGTGCTTAAGTAATTCTTAATGAAGATAATTTCTTTGTTAAATTTGGCAAAGCAGCAGAATAACATTTTTGGAAACTTCGCCCATCTGTAATTGCAACCTTGTTACAACATTTTGGCCCTTGAATGAAGCACACAACAGGCCAAACCCATTCACATGAAATTTATGAGCTATGTCACAAGTGGACAGCGAATAATACTGGGAAAGAAAGAATGAATATAAAGCTATATACTGTATATATATATATATATATATATATATATATATTTGTGGGAGGAGCTGAGCGAGGAACAGAATAGGCATGCCTACGTACTGCCCTGACCTAACTGGTTGGAGTGTGCCCGGAGCCAGTGACGAGGTAAGGCCTGAATAAGTGGGCCACCCAGGAGGAGTGAATGAAAAAAGGGATGGGAGGGAGGGGCAAAGAAACGGGCGCCCTCCTGCTTGTAGGAGAGGTTTTAAATAGGGGGAGTGCGCTCCTCCCACAATTACAGGCTGCAAGCAGCCTTCAATATTTGTGGGAGGAGCTGAGCAAGGAACAGAATAGGCATGCCTACGTACTGCCCTGACCTAACTGGCTGGAGTGTGCCTGGAGCCAGTGACGAGGTAAGGCCTGAATAAGTGGGCAAAAAGAGAACTGGCACGGTGTAAGGTGTAATGCATTTATTGAAGCATTTGTGGGACCTACAATGCCAAAGAACAAAAGGCTCTGGAGATCTCAGCCCGCGGATTCGGAATGTACCTTGCGAAGCAGGACGACCGCCAACGACCCATCTTGCGGATGACGTGCGCCGGTACCTGATGACTAGATGCTGCGGAAGCGGCCCCTATAGGAAAGGAGTGCCCGGATATCATGCTAGGGTTGTACCCCAACCCTGCCGCCAAGGTGCGGATATTGGAGACGAACAGGGCCGAAGAAAGGGGCTTACCGTTAACCGGGAGCAACGGGTCGTCTAACGCGGGAGACTGGAGGGAGGCCAGGAGCTCCTGGAGCACCTTGATGGGACACCAACAGTTGGCCGTAGGGAAGTGGTCAGAGTGCCAGGCGAGATGTCGCCTGAGCAGGGTTGTTCGGGAGATGGCGCTGCAGGTGAACTCCCCGGGTCTGAGAAACCCATAGAACCCGAGGTACATGGCCGCTTTGGTAATGATGCTCGCTGAGTGCCCAAAAGGGAGACCGTCTAGGGCTATGGATAACCTGCGGAAAAGCTCACCTGACACCGGTTGCCTGCGCACCTGGACTGCCGCGCTAACCTTCTGAATGCCCCTGGGGGTGGCTTTAATGTCCTGATTCGAAAAGATGGATTTGGCAGAGGGGTCGATGAGCATCCGATGGTGCTGGATGCCGTCCAAATACAGCTTGATGGTGTTGAAAGAGAGGTGGCGGTGGGCGTGGCAATGGGCTATGAAGGCCATGATAAAAGTGACCTCGTCCACCTCCCCTTGTGGATGGGTGTCAATGAACTGCTTGAACATTCTGAACCCGGCGTCATAGTTCCTGGCGGTGTTGGCGGCTAGCGACCGCTGGACTAATGATCGTGCGGTTGCTATAAGGGGCTCTAGTCCAGCAGGAGGCAGCTGTATGGTGGAGCAGGAATGCCGACGGGGTCTGCCTCTGGGAGTTCCTGAAAGAAAACATTGAGGTTCAAACGAGACAGGGCGTCGGCTGCCACGTTCTGTGCTCCCTGGATATGGAAAGCGAAGATATGGAAGTTGAACGTTAAGGGCAGCCAGACAAGCCTACGCAGCAGGGACATGATCCTGAGAGATTTGGCCCTCCCCTTGGAGATTACCTCTACCAGGACCTGACTGTCTATCCTGAAGATGACCGACTTGTTCGCCCAGAGCGGACCCCAAACGTGGGCGGCCGCCACTATGGGGTACAGCTCCAATAGTGGCTAATAGCCTCAGCCTCGGATAGGAGTTCCACCGGCCAACTGCCGACCAACCACTGCGGATAGAAGATGGCCGCAAAGCCTGCCACATCTGAAGATCCGCCATGGCGTGACTGTCCAGCCGGACGGTGGAGTCCAGATCCGGGGCTGCCGGGAGGAGATTGAGGAGCCGGGAAGTGAAGGACCTGCCCTGTGGCATGATTTTGAACGCACAGTTGAGGGACCCTAGCAGGGACTGGAGCTCCCGCTTGGACAGGACTCCGGAAGAGGTCGTGGAGGAAACGGCAGCCTTGATCTTTGCCAGCTTGGCCGCGGGGAGGCTAGCCTCCATGCGGACCGAATCCAGGGTGATGCCCAAGAAGGTAACCCCGGTGCCTGGACCCTCTGGTCTTGGCGGATGCCACGGGGACCTCGAGACCGGCGAACAGCTGGAGCAAGCTCGCCAACCCCGAGAGGGAGCCTTGGGGCCTCTCGACGATCAGATAATGGATGACCATGTCCAGACCCCCATGATGGACAAGGATCCAGTGCAGCGCACAGGCGATCCTGTCGAACAGCCACGGGCTGCTTTTTGACCCAAAGGTGAGCCGGTTGGCAAAATAGTACCCGTCTGCCCAATGCAACCCATAATATTGCCACAACTGGGGAAGGATGGGGATCAGCTTAAAGGCGTCCGCAATGTCGGCCTTGGCCAACCAAGCCCCTTCCCCGGCCAGCAGGATGTACTGGATGGCTTCATCAATGGACGCGTAGGACATAGAGAACTCCTCTGATGGGATCAGGGAGTTAAGGCTGGGGAAAGGCGACATGTGTGGCGCCGACAAGTCATAAATTAGACGTTTTTTATTGGAGGCCTGCTTGGAGACCAAACCAATGGGGTTTATCCTCCAAGTGGCGAAGGGGATGGATTTGAACGGGCCCAGCAGGAATCCCTTCCGAACCTCGCCCTGCAACAGGGTGGGTACTGCCTCCGGGTCTTGACTAGCCGACTGCAGGTTCCTTCCCTCCCAGGAAACTTGAGGGAGGGCAACGAAGCCCGTATGGAAGCCCCTCTCGAATCCGGTGAGAAGGAACTGTACTGACTGGCGATCGGGGTGGTCTTGCAGCAGGACGCCCAAGAGCTCGATGTTAATGTCGGCTAGTCATAGATTCTTACGTTGTCTCTTCGGACAGCTGGGGCGGGGGTGGGCCCTGAAGCAGAGAGAGAAAATGTGCAAGGCTCTACAGCTATTGAAACCACAACCCCCCGCGTTGAAGTTGTTGCAGACTTGACTCTGCCCCAAGTATGTAATGGGCCTGCCCAGCTTGTCGGTGGAACCCTGGAACCGCTGTGTGCCAGAGGGGCCTGGCAGGGAGCCCTCCCGGGCCGGGGTGGGGAGGTTGGGACACCAGTCGGCCGTGTGCTGTATGGATTGACACGCAGCGCATGTGGGAGCCTACAACCCAGCAAAATGGCGACAGAACAGCTCCATGTCGAGGTTCGCCGAGTCCGTGATGAATTGGAACTGGGCGAGGGCAGCTGCTGCCTTGGCCGAAAATGACCGGTGATAGTCATAGAAGTTGGTTCCGCCGTACTTGTACCCTAAGTCGGTGACCCGGTACAAATATGAGTCCAGCTCCTCACGCCTGTGTGGCTGGACGCCGCAGATGGTATCCCGGTAGAGGCTGAACGCTAGGACAAACTCGGGGATCGACAGCTTACGGTTCAGACGGGCGTCCTTGGCCTGGAGAACCACTGAGACCTCCCCGCAATTGATCAGCTTGTTCTCAGATACGTCCTGTGACGCGATGAGAATGGACGCTAGGTTGACGTCCCTCCCTGCCAGAATGTCCCTTTTCAGGTTTTCTGGGATGAAGTGCGAGGGGGCAATCTGGGGGCTGGTACGGACCGTACCTGGCGCCGCATCCTGGGAAGTAGAAGGTAAGGCCGGAAGGGCTGGGGAAGGTGGTGCTGCCGGAGGCCGGGACTCCAATTCCCCCATCCTGGTTTGGATATCCTCTACCGAACCTGCCAGACTGCCGATGGTAGCCTGCAACTGCAGGAGGGACAGCTGGATTGACGAGAGAGAGGGCTGGTCGCTGGAGCCCGACGGCTCTGTCGTTAGGAGACAGTACAGCTCCACTTTTCTCGCGGAGGCGGGATGGCGAATTCCTCTCCTGTTGAGCTCTGCAACGAGCTTCGGGATGGTCCAGCTCCGCAGAGAGGGGTTACTGGCGCGCCCCGACACGGAGGTCCCGGGTAAAGACAGGCTATCGTCCGATTCCGGGGCCTGTGACATATGAAAGGTATGAAAGCAACAGATGAGATTTTTTTTCCCCTCCCCCAGACACCGAACGAGAGCTGCAGGAGGATGGGTTTGACCGAATAGTGAGGATCGCTACTTACCTGGAATAAAATGAACAACGCTACTAATTTCTGCAGTGAGCTGAAGACCTATGAATGGAAGCTTGTGAAGACGTATACTTAACGCAGGGACAGGGTGCACAGCAGCCTCATTGCTGGATCTTACCTGGACAAGGAGGAACTTGGCGCAACGACAGTGGCTTGCTTGCAGCTCTGGTGGCCGAGGCCCTGTTTACGTGAAGAAATAAGCTGTGTTGGACCGATACCCGGCTAGGGATGCGAACCGCCGGTCCCTCATGCAGCGAAAAAAAAAAAAAAAGGGGGGTGGAGGGGTGCGTGACCCTGACCCATGCGAACCTGGAGCAGAACACCGCAACTGAGTGAATCAGGGAACACACCATGCCTGAGTGATTCAGGGAACACACAACACCCGAGCGCTACAGAACACATGACACCTGACCAACACAGGGAACACATGTCTCCTGAATGACAGGGAACATATGACACCTGAACGAACAGGGAACACATGATACCTGGCCAACCCAGGGAACACATGACCCCTGAACGAACAGGGAACACATGACCCCCCGAATGAACAAGGGACACATGACCCCCGAGCGACTCAGTGAACACATAACACCAAAAACGAATCCGGGAAGACATAATACCTGAGTGATTCAGGGAAGACATAACACTTGAGCGACTCAGGGGAGACATAACACCTGAGCGATTCAGGAGAGACATAACACATGAGCGATCCAGGGAAGACATTACACCTGAGCGATTCAGGGAAGACATTACACCTGAGCGATTCAGGGAAGACATTATACCTGAGCGATTCAGGGAACATATGACACCCGGTGGTTACAGGGACGACATGACATCTGAGCGGATTGGGGAACATATTACACTTGAACGGTGTCAGGAATGACGTAACACCTGAGCGATTCAGGGAAGATGGAACCCCTGGGTGATTTAAAGGCAGCCGCAACACCTGAGAGGTTCAGGGAACACCTGACCCCTGAATTCAAGGAATACCACAGCCCCCAGCCACCCAGGGGGTGAAGATTGATGAACGTAATAGCGTGATTGGCATAGGAGCACAGGGTGACCGGGGCCTGCACCTGGCATTAAATCACAATTTCCCCCTTTTTTTTTTCCTCCAGCAGTGCGGGCGTTAAGGGCAGCAGGCCAACAGCCAGGCAGCCAGCCGGCGACTCGCCCGCACGGAGAAGCGGCGCCCCCTGCAGACAGAGAGAGCGGCGCCCCCCTCTCTCTCCGAGCCGCGCCGCACCAACTTGCGGCACATGCGCCGGAGGGCCCGGTACCTGGAGGGGGGAGGCGACTGGGCGATGCATGCTCCGGCAGCCGGCGCGAGGCCGCCCGGGCCGCAGAGCGGTGATACTCACGGGAGGCGATGCGGCTGGCTGCACGAACCGAGATGACGACTGAAGACACGACTGAAGACGCGAATGGAAGTGACGTCAGGCGCAGGTGCTGGTAAGCAAAGAAACGGGCGCCCTCCTGCTTGTAGGAGAGGGTTTAAATAGGGGGAGTGCGCTCCTCCCACAATTACAGGCTGCAAGCAGCCTTCAATATATATATGCAATGTTATGAAATGGCCCAACTTTGTAAGGCTACTTTCACACTCGCATTTGGTGCGGATTCATCATGGATCTGCACAGACGGATCCACGCCGATAATACAACCGCATGCATCCATTCAGAACGGATCCGTTTGTATTATCTTTAACATTGCCAAAACGGATCCATCTTGAACACCATTGAAAGTCAATGGGGGACGGATCCTTTTTCTATTGTGCCAGATTGTGTCAGTGAAAACTAACCCATCCCCATTGACTTACATTGTGTGTCATGACGGATCAGTTTGCCTCTGCTGAACAGAGGCTAATGGAGGCAGAACAGAGGCTAAATGATGCATTCTGAGCGGATCCTTATCCATTCAGAATGCATTAGGGCAAAACTGATCAGTTTTGGACCGCTTGTGAGAGCCCTGAACGGATCTCAGAAATGGAAAGCCAAAACGCCAGTGTGAAAGTAGCCTAAGTTTTACATTATCCTGACTTGACTTACTGCAAAATTAATTGGATTGCCTGCAAGAGGACCTGTCACCACAAAGTGCAGGCAGCATGTTACAGAGCAGGAGAAGCTGAGCAGATGGATATATATTTTTATGGGACAAAAATCAATATAACTTGTAATTTATACATTTATGTCTCTGCTACTTGTGATTTCATTGTTCACAGAGGAGGTGATATCAGTGACTGACAGCTATCTCTGTATACACACCTACACAGAATGCTATTAATCACTGATAACACCTCCCCCATGAACAATGAAGTCAGAAAGAGGAGAGATTTAATTTTGAAAATTACAAGTTTTACTGAATATTTTCCCACAGAAACGATGTTACATTATACAGGGGTATAAGTCTTGTATGCTTCAGATTCCTATTTCATTCTCATAGTAATATAGATCAGCCTGATGTATTTTCCTCCACTGACAACTGGCAACAAAGAAAGGAACATCTGCCATTATGCAATATCTTATAGGATTCACCCACACAACATATAAATTATAGGTCTAACACATTGTTTTAACATTTTTACCATATTAAAATTATGCTTTTAAAGCGTTATTGACACAGTTCTTCCTTACATCAAACATGGTACTTTGTTACAAGGGGATCATTAAGGAGATAGCACAGTTCTGGTTGTTTCCATGCCATCTATCCTATCCTATCCAGCTACCTACTAAAATGTCATACACACCTACACATTTAGTAAAAAAATAAATAAAATGTATACAGGTCCTTCTAAAAAAAAATTGCATATTGTGATAAAGTTCATTATTTTCTGTAATGTACTGATAAACATTAGACTTTCATATATTTTAGATTAATTACACACAACTAAAGTAGCTCAAGCCTTTTATTGTTTTAATATTGATGATTTTGGCATACAGCTCAGGAAAACCCAAATTTCCCATCTAAAAAAATTAGCATATTTCATCCGACCAATAAAAGAAAAGTGTTTTTAATTAAAAAAAAGTCAACCTTCAAATAATTATGTTCAGTTATGCACTCAATACTTAGTCGGGAATCCTTTTGCAGAAATGACTGCTTCAATGCGGCGTGGCATGGAGGCAATCAGCCTGTGGCACTGCTGAGGTGTTATGGAGGCCCAGGATGCTTCGATAGCAGCCTTAAGCTCATCCAGAGTGTTGGGTCTTGCGTCTCTCAACTTTCTCTTCCCAATATCCCACAGATTCTCTTTGAGGTTCAGGTCAGGAGAGTTGGCAGGCCAATTGAGCACAGTAATAACCATGGTCAGTAAACCATTTACCAGTGGTTTTGGCACTGTGAGCAGGTGCCAGGTTGTGCTGAAAAATGAAATCTTCATCTCCATAAAGCTTTTCAGCAGATGGAAGCATGAAGTGCTCCAAAATCTCCTGATAGCTAGCTGCATGACCCTGCCCTTGATAAAACACAGTGGACCAACACCAGCAGCTGACATGGCACCCCAGACCATCACTGACTGTGGGTACTTGACACTGGACTTCAGGCATTTTGGCATTTCCCTCTCCCCAGTCTTTCTCCAGACTCTGGCACCTTGATTTCCGAATGACATGCAAAATTTTCTTTCATCCGAAAAAAGTACTTTGGACCACTGAGCAACAGTCCAGTGCTGCTTCTCTGTAGCCCAGGTCAGACGCTTCTGCCGCTGTTTCTGGTTCAAAAGTGGCTTGACCTGGGGAATGCGGCACCTGTAGCCCATTTCCTGCAAACGCCTGTACACGGTGGCTCTGGATGTTTCTACTCCAGACTCAGTCCACTGCTTCCACAGGTCCCCCAAGGTCTGGAATCGGTCCTTCTCCACAATCTTCCTCAGGGTCCGGTCACCTCTTCTCGTTGTGCAGCGTTTTCTGCCACACTTTTTCCTTCCCACAGACTTCCCACTGAGGTGCCTTGATACAGCACTCTGGGAACAGCCTATTCATTCAGAAATGTCTTTCTGTGTCTTACCCTCTTGCTTGAGGGTGTCAATGATGGCCTTCTGGACAGCAGTCAGGTCGGCAGTCTTACCCATGATTGCGGTTTGGAGTAATGAACCAGGCTGGGAGTTTTTAAAAGCCTCAGGAATCTTTTGCAGGTGTTTAGAGTTAATTTGTTGATTCAGATGATTAGGTTAATAGCTCGTTTAGAGAACCTTTTCACGATATGCTAATTTTTTTAGATAGGAATTTTGGGTTTTCATGAGCTGTATGCCAAAATCATCAATATTAAAACAATAAAAGGCTTGAACTACTTCAGTTGGTGTGTAATGAATCTAAAATATATGAAAGTCTAATGTTTATCAGTACATTACAGAAAATAATGAACTTTATCACAATATGCTAATTTTTTTAGAAGGACCTGTATATAGTTTCCTTCTGCTATGTACCTCTACACCTTCTTAACCGGGAACATAGATAACACACATTCAAATGTTTAGAAAAGTACTTAATCTTTATTATACAAATATCTTAAATATTCATGAGAACTCCCACAAAAAATAAAATTTAAATTGTATTCTCTGACCTGTTAGAAAGGTTCAGGATATAAACTGTAGTGAAGGTAATGTTCTTATCAATGACTATATTTGTGAATTATAAATAGAGATGAGTGAATCAAAGCTGGCAAAGTAGAATTTGTTTTGAATTTAAGGAAAAATTTGATTCGCAACAAATGCAAATTTCCTCGGGCTTCGTGGTAACAAATCGCATTTTTCCTAAAATGGTGGCTATACATGTGAGGACTGAGGACACAGGGCAAGGAACTCTGGGAAGGTGGGATCACCCAGATTGACATGACTGTATGCAGCCAATCAGCAGCCAGCTAGCCCTGTGATGTCACAGCCCTATAAATACAGTAGCCATTTTAGATTCTGCAATTTTCCAGCGTTCAGAGTGCAGGGACAGATATGTGCAGGAGATAGACACAGCTATTGAAAAAAACGATTGTGGAAAGAAAAAAAAACTGAAAATAAGTGCAGGCAAAAGATAGGGAGGAATCATTTCACAGCATCTTAGTGCAGGAAGAGACATCAGAAGGCGCTAGGGACATTAATAGGAAAGTTATTTAGATGTGCAGGGAATGATTGGGGATCCAAACATGTTGCAATTACTTCTGTTGAAAGCATATAGGAGTGTATTTCAGTAAAAACGTACAAATATATACGCACTGCACTGTTGCAATTATTTCTGGTGAAAGCGCACTATTTGTTTTCTGGTTAAAGTGTATAATGGACTATTTCATTCAAACAAGAAATATATATTCTCAGGTCCCTTCTGCAGTTATTTCTGGTGAAAGGGTATAGGCGCGTATTAGAGTGAAAAAAGAAATATATATTCTCAGTGCATTTCTAAAGTTATTTTAGTCCAACAAGAAAAATTTATGCTCAGTTCACTTCTACATTTTTTTCTGTTGAAAGCATATAGGGGCATATTACAATAAAAAAAGAAAAATATATGCGCATTTCACTGGTGCACTTATTTGTGGCAAAAGCGATTACTGGCCTATTTCAGTACAAAAAGAAAAATATATTCTCAGTTTACGTCGGCGGTTTTATTTGTTGAAAGCATGGCTGGGAGTCATCAGGTTGCCAGCAGTAGGAGGTCAGGAGCCAAACGTGCCCGTGGTAGAACACCTGCTTCGCAGCAGCCTACCTGCCTGGGAAGTAGTGGTGCAGGGGTTCACGGAAGTAGAGTATGTAGCAGTCAGTCAGTGTGGCAGTTATATGTGTTATTTTGCATTTCAGTACAAACAGAAAAATACATTCCCAGTTCACATTGGTGGCGGTTATATGTGTTGAAAGTGTTTAGTAGCCTATTTCAGTACAAACAGAAAAATGCATTCTCAGTTCACGTTGGTGGCGGTTAGATGTGTTGAAAGCGTTTAGTGGGCTATTTCAGCACAAACTGAAAAATGCATTCTCAGTTCACGTTGGCGGCTATATGTGTTGAAAGCATGGCTGGGATTCAACAGGAAGCAGTGGGAGGTCAGGAGCCAAACGCGTCCGGGGTAGAGCATCTGCTTCGCAGTAGCCTACCTACCTGGGAAGTAGCAGGGGTTCACGGAAGTAGCGGCGGTAGCAGTCAGTCCGTGCGGTGGTTATATGTGGTAAAATCTTTATTGAAGTATTTTGGTCGAAAAACTAAATTTATTCAGCGGTCAGCGCTGTGGTTATATGCGGTTAAATCTCCATGATAAATCTGCAGTCTTGGGGCCCCGTGTGGCTTCTACACACTTTTAAAATAATCCTTCAGAAGAGCGAATAGATGCTGGATGACCGGGATGCTCCATGACCTTCCCAGAAGCTGCTGTCGGGAGCTGCGGTTCATTTCTGAGACGTCCGTATAGTGTGGGGGGAATCCGAAGACCCTTTCCATCTCCGTGCTTCGTTATATGTGGTAAAATCTTTATTGAAGTATTTTGGTGAATAAAGAAATTTCATTCAGCATTCAGCTCTGCACTTATAAATCTTTTGTGACTTCTTTCAGTGAGAAAAAAAATGGTATTCAGCGTTAAGCGCTGCACTTATTTGTGGTAAAATCTTTTGTGACTTATTTCGGTGGAAAAAAACATTTCATGCAGTATTCAGTGCTGTACTTACTGTATATGCGGTAATATCTTTTGTGACTTATTTCGGTGGAAAAATAAATTGTATTCAGCAGTAAGCGCTGCACTTATATGTGGTAAAATATTTTGTGAATTATTTTGGAAACAGAAAAAATATCATGCAGCGTTCAGCGCTGCAGTTATATGTGGTAAAACCTTTTGTGACTTAAAAAAAATTAAAAAATTCTCACCGAAAGAAGTCACAAAAGATTTTACTGCATATAAGTGCAGAGCTGAATGCTGAATGAAATTTCTTTATTCACCAAAATACTTCAATAAAGATTTTACCACATATAAGGCTACTTTCACACTAGCGTTCGGGCGGATCCGTTCTGAACGGATCCGCTCATAATAATGCAGACGGAGGCTCCGTTCAGAACGGATCCGTCTGCATTAAAATGGCAAAAAAAAAGCTAAGTGTGAAAATAGCCTCGGACGGATCCGTCCAGACTTTCAATGTAAAGTCAATGGGGGACGGATCCGCTTGAAGATTGAGCCACATTGTGGCATCTTCAAACGGATCCGTCCCCATTGACTTACATTGTAAGTCTGGACGGATCCGCACGGATCCGCACGCCTCCGCACGGCCAGGCGGACACCCGAACGCTGCAAGCAGCGTTCAGCTGTCCGCCTGTCCGTGCGGAGGCGAGCGGAGCGGAGGCTGAACGCCGCCAGACTGATGCAGTCTGAGCGGATCCGCTCCATTCAGACTGCATCAGGGCTGGACGGCTGCGTTCGGGTCCGCTCGTGAGCTCCTTCAAACGGAGCTCACGAGCGGACCAGCGAACGCTAGTGTGAAAGGAGCCTAACAAAGCATGGAGATGGAAAGGGTTTTCGGGTTCCCCCCGCACTATACGGACGTCTCAGAAATTAACCGCAGATCCCGACAGCAGCTCCTGGGAAGGTCATGGAGCATCCCGGTCATCCAGCATCTACAATCGTGGCCAAAAGTTTTGAGAATGACACAAATATTAGTTTTCACAAAGTTTGCTGCTAAACTGCTTTTAGATCTTTGTTTCAGTTGTATCTGTGATGTAGTGAAATATAATTACACGCACTTCATACGTTTCAAAGGCTTTTATCAACAATTTCATTACATTTATGCAAAGAGTCATTTATTGCAGTGTTGGCCCTTCTTTTTCAGGACCTCTGCAATTCGACTGGGCATGCTCTCAATTAACTTCTGGGCCAATTCCTGACTGATATCAACCCATCCATTCATAATCACTTCTTGGAGTTTGTCAGAATTAGTCGGTTTTTGTTTGTCCACCCGCCTCTTGAGGATTGACCACAAGTTCTCAATGGGATTAAGATCTGGGGAGTTTCCAGGCCATGGACCCAAAATGTCAACATTTTGATCCCCGAGACACTTAGTTATCACTTTTGCCTTATGGCACGGTGCTGCGGCAAAATTGTGAGTGAGCCCACTCCCTTGGATGAAAAGCAACCTCACACATGAATGGTCTCAGGATGCTTTACTGTTGGCATGACACAGGACTGATGGTAGCACTCACCTTTTCTCCTCCGGACAAGACTTTTCCTGATGCCCCAAACAATCGGAAAGAGGCTTCATCGGAGAATATGACTTTGCCCCAGTCCTCAGCAGTCCATTCACCATATTTTCTGCAGAAGATCAATCTGTCCCTGATGTTTTTTTTGGAGAGAAGTGGCTTCTTTGCTGCCCTTCTTGACACCAGGCCATCTTCCAAAAGTCTTCGCCTCACTGTGCGTGCAGATGCGCTCACACCTGCCTGCTGCCATTCCTGAGCAAGCTCTGCACTGGTGGCACTCCGAACCCGCAGCTGAATCCTCTTTAGGAGACGATCCTGACGCTTGCTGGACTTTTTTGGACGCCCTGAAGCCTTCTTAACAAGAATTGAACCTCTTTCCTTGAAGTTCTTGATGATCCTATAAATTGTTCCTTGAGGTGCAATCTTAGTAGCCACAATATCCTTGCCTGTGAAGCCATTTTTATGCAACACAATAATGGCTGCACGCGTTTCTTTGCAGGTCACCATGGTTAACAATGGAAGAACAATGATTTCAAGCATCACCCTCCTTTTAATAGGTCAAGTCTGCCATTTTAACCCAATCAGCCTGACATAATGCTCGCCAGCCTTGTGCTCGTCAACCTTCTCACCTGAGTTAACAAGATGATTACTGAAATGATCTCAGCAGGTCCTTTAATGACAGCAATGAAATGTAGTGGAAAGTTTTTTGGGGGATTAAGTTAATTTTCATGGCAAAGAAGGACTATGCAATTCATCTGATCACTCTTCATAACATTCTGGAGTATATGCAAATTGCTATTATAAAAACTTAAGCAGCAACTTTTCCAATTTTCAATATTTATGTAATTCTCTAAACTTTTGGCCACGACTGTATTTGCTCGGCTGAGCGAAAAGACGCTGGATGACCGGGACGCTCCATGACCTTCCCAGGAATAGACAGAAAAAATATCATGCAGCGTCCAGCGCTGCAGTTATATGTGGTAAAACCTTTTGTGACTTAGTTTGGTGGAAAAAAATAATTGTATTCAGCGTTAAGCGCTGCACTTATATGCGATAAAATCTTTTGTGAATTATTTTGGTGGAAAAACAAATGTCTACCTCCTCTATTAACTTCCTCCTCTCTTCATTCTCATCCTCAAAACACACACTGACTTGACACCCTCCCCCCCAGCTATATATATAAGTGGTGCCACACCACCTAGGGGGCAAATAAAGGTAAATTACACTGCCAGCCTGTTAAATGGAATTACAGCATGATACCAGAATACATTTGATATGACATTTAGCAACAGTTTAAAGTGCCCACATATAGCACATAGTGGGACACTGCAGATTAATCAGGCGTGGATGCTGAATCCGCCACCTCTAGACTCTGTCATTTTGCCACTATGCACCCTTCTCCTGATGCTGCTGCTGCTTCATCCGCCACATCCAGACTCTGTCATTGTGCCACTCGGTGACTTTCTCCTGAAGCCACCACCTCCAGACTCGGTCATTATGCCATTTGGTGGCCTCCTCCTACTGCTGCTAACTCCAGACTCTGTCATTGTGCCACTCGGTGGCCTCCTTATACTGCTGCCAATTTCAGACCCTGTCATTGGGCCACTCTGTGGACTCCTTATGCTGCTCCCACCTCACCACAATGTCATAGATCCACTCTGTGGACTTGTCATGCTGTTCCCACTCTCCCCACTTCATGACTGGTCCACTATTTCGCCTTTCAGCCTTGCTGACATCATCATATATTTGACCTTTCTTCTGATCTGTCAGAAGGAATGAAAAATGAGATGCACAACGGATCCTGTCTGGTAAGGCCTGTATGGTCCCATATGGCTTGTGATTTTGTAGCCAAAAGCAGGACTCGGTAGAAAACACAGAAGACATGCAAATATTCCATTCATCTCTGTTTTACATCCACTCTTGTTTTTTTTGTCATTAGCAATACTGATGCATTATTGAGCAAATGCTGACCGAGTGAAGGTGTATGCTCCACAGACAGGATCCGTTTTTCGTGGGTTATTGTTCTGATGGTTTAGAGCAGGGGTGCACAACCTGCGGCCCGGGGGCCACATGCGGCCCTCAATACCATTCTATGCGGCCCCCAAACATCTGTCAGCAGACATGTATCTCTATGTCTTGTGGCTGCTCACATGAATCTTTCATGCATTGTCCCATTAGATGGGAGTACTAGAAGTGTAACTAGACCAGTGTTTCCCAACCAGTGTGCCTCCAGCTGTTGCAAAACTACAACTCCCAGCATTCCTGGACAGCCTTTGGCTGTGCGGGCATGCTGGGAGTTGTAGTTTAGCAACAGCTGGAGGCACACTGGTTGGGAAACACTGAACTAGACATTTATGATATATACTGTATGTTCAATATGCCATAAATATAGCATTTCACTTGGTAATACCCCTTTAAAGTTTATTTTCGGCCCTTGGAATTGGTTCAGGTTGACAATGTGGCCCCCAACCAGAAAAGGTTGTGCACCCCTGGTTTAGAGGAAGCACAAATGAATCAGTGACTCTGTCCGGGGGGCTCTACTTGTATATGCGTTTAATAGAACACGTTCTGATAACATCTATTTGGAATCAGCTGGCGACTGTGTAAAAGGAGTGTGCTTCTTCTTGGCACTAACATCGACCTGTAAGGCTGAGTTCATACTTGAGTATTTGGTCAGTTTTGGCCCTGTAACTGCCCTAATAAGTGAAGTATGCAGTGATTCTAAGAACGACTCCTGTCATCTGCATTTCATACTGACTCACAGTATTGTTTCACTACCAAAGGATACTCCCTATGCGTGTTACTACAAGGCACAGTGTTCTACACCACTAGAAAGGCTCTCTGTAGCCAGGAAATAGCAGTTTTTAACGCGATTCGCCACAAATTAATTTCAGAACGAAGCTAATTATTCTGAAAATTTCTGCGAACTGGCCGAATCAATTTTTTTTTTAATTCGCTGTTCTCCAGTTATAACCTCCCTCCTGTGTCATCTGATCACCACTCTGACTCTCCAAATGACACAACATCTTATTCAAGGACAGGAAGCCAGTTTCTCTATGTATTCCTATGGGAGCCTCAATGTCAATCTCATAAGACTGAATAAAGTAGTAACTGACTTCCTGCCTTGTGTCAGTTAGAGATCAGAGTCTTGGTCACATGACACAGCTGAGGATCAGAAGGGAGGTTATAAATCACAATTACAGTCACTGGTAAGAAGATTAACTCATCATGTTCCTTTGTAACAGGTCAGAGAATAAAATATTTTGTGGGACGGCTACTTTAAAGGGAGAAATACACCTAAAAATCTGGAAAACAGATAAAGCGGTACCCAATGTGGTTAATGAGTCACCCAAAAGAATGGCAAATCATATCCTAAAGGAGTATATAATATATTTACATAATCAAGAGCCTGATAATTGCTATAAATGGTAATAATGCATGAAATATGGCTGTTTACTATGCCTAATAATATAAATAGTATGAAATGTCAAAATGTCCCAACTGCTAAGTATGAACCTTACACAAAATGTATATCATTGGCTCTATAAATCTATTGAAGTCAACCCCAGAAACTACTAAATAGTAAATGCCGTCCATAACCAAAGATCAGAGGTTCAACCCAGGAGATATAAACCAATTAAATAAATAAATCTGCCACCTTAAAAACATATAAGACACACAAAATAAATAATATTATGCACAGTACAACCACATAATATCAGATACACCACATATAGTCTAGTAAAGATAGTGCAAATGCAATGTCTAAAAAATGTAGCAATATAGGGGGCCATTTATTAAGACCAGCATTTTGGATGCTGGTTTTAATAAGCTCCGGCACTGGCGGTGGATCCGCCGAGGTTATCTAAAGGTGCTGGGCTATGCCCGCTCCCTTGCTGGTGTAGATTTAGAACATTTTCTACCTGTAGAATTTTGACTCTTTTAAAAATGTGGAAAAAAAATTCTCAGATAACACCACATAGATACATACAGTACCTGTTTAAAAGAGGCTTGGGCAGAGAACTGGCCGATGAGGTGTAACACTGACAAATGTAAGGTTATGCACATGGGAAGGAATAATGCAAGTCACCAGTACATACTAAATGGTAAAACACTGGATAAGGGCTCATGCACACGACCATATGTATTTTGTGGTCCGCAAAAAACGGATCCGCAGAAAATACAGATGACATCCATGTGGATTCCGTATTTTGTGGAACGGAAGAGCTGGCCATAAATAGAACTGTACTATCCTTTTCCGTAATGCGGACTTGTAGAACGGAAATACGGACATATTAAAATGGAATGCACATGGAGTAACTTCTGTTTTTTTTTTTTGCAGACCCATTGAAGTGAATGATTCCGCATACGGTCAGCAAAATAATTTTTTTTACGGACACGGAAAAGGACTTGGAAATTTTAGTGAACAGCAAACTAACTTGCAGAAACCAGTGTCAGGCAGGCAGCTGCTACATCAAAAGGGTCATAGATACCCATGATGAGAACATAGTTCTACCACTTTACAAATCACTAGTCAGACCACACATTGAGTACTGTGTACAGTTCTGAGCTCCTGTGAACAAGGCAGACATAGCAGAGCTGGAGAGAATTCAGAGGAGGGCAACTAAAGTAATAACCGGAATGGGTGGACTACAGTACAGTACAGATGATTCTTTACGGTAAGAGTAGTGAGACTATGGAACTCTATGCCTGAGGAGGTGTTAATGGTGATTTCACTAAAAGAGTTCAAGAGGGGCCTGGATAAATTTCTGGAGTGTAACTCCAGGGAGTTATTCTGATTGCCTGATTGAAGTCAGGAAGGACATATGTATTTTCCAGCCTTACAAACTATGGAGGTCATTTATCAAATTGGTGTGAAGTAGAACTGGCTTAGTTGTTCCTTTGGAAAATGAAAGGAGAAATTTGATAGGTTGCTATGGGCAACTAAGCCAGTTCTACTTTACATCAGTTTGATAAATGACCCCCTATGTTACTATATAAATATAGTTTGTTGGGATTTTTTATTAACACTCATATTTTTTGTCTAATCTCAGATTTTCTTGCAGTTTCTCAATTGATTTTTTTTCTGCAAAAAAGGATGTTTATTATACCGTTGGCAATGAAAAAAGTTTGGTGATTACTGCTTTCTTATATGGCAACAGGATTTCTTGGGTTTCTTTTACACTATTAAACATTTGCTGCTTACTTTATAATACAGCATTGACGTTTGAACCATTAGCATATTGAAATCTAGTTCATTCACTTTGCTATATCTTTTAGTTTGCATTCAGCTCACTGGCTTGAGGCTCTGTGATCTATTATGACAAGAAGTAACAAGCCTTTGTCATACTGAAAGCCTGCATCCCTTGAGAAAGACAGTCTAAGAATATGTAATGTCCCAGTAGAATTGAGGTATTGATTATAATACTAATGGGAAGGTTTAAGGATTCAATCCAATGTACTCTGCTCAGACTTGAGTACATGAAAGGCATTGCAGATATCATCCACTTAGGTATGATGAGAGCTTTGAACTTCTATTGCAAATTGTTATTTGTGTTCAAAACTGCAACATGTTTTTAAAGGGCATGAAACTGGCATAAATAAAGCATTATTCACAATAGAAACAAGGAGAGTGTTGTTCAGCATACTGATGACCACAGCTCAAGTAACCTGGTGACCTTTAAGAAAAAAAACTGCCATCATTGGTGTCATTTTTTTGGCTGAAGATAAGAACAGTTATCCCCCTGAGCTTTGCAGTCACATTTGCTTATGATTTTGCATTGTGATGTTGTTGTGTCTTTCAAGTTTGGATCTTCCGACCCAAAACTACTTTGTCTAGAAGGAACATGAAAGCTTAGAAAGATTTCGGGATGTCGCTTTTGATTATGCTGTGTGCTGAGATATGTTTCTTTCTAAGCAAACAGTAGTTTCTTAGCAGAAAAATCATCGGTAGATAAGGATTAAACATAATAAAAGAATCATAGGTGTAAGTAATCCTATGATCTATACCAATTTTATAAAAAATGTTTTAGGGTTCTTGACGGATGGTTTTAATGGCAGTTTAGGCCTCTCATATGTTCATATTTTTTTTGCAGGAAAAAAAATTGTGGACTTTGAGATTGCTTCAAGTGGATTTTTGGTAAGATTACAACAACTTAAATATAGCAAAACTTTATTGTAAGAAATATTATACTATTGAAATGTTAATATACAGTAAATTGATCCCTTCCCAAACATTTCCACATGGCTTTCACATGAGATTTAATTTGGTAATCTTCCATTGTTTTCCTGACTGTAAAGTGGGAGTGTTTTAGAGATGAAGTTGATTTGGAACAAGTTCAACTGCCAGTGCATAATATATTCAAAATAAAAAGATCCAATCTATTTTGTAAAATTATTATTTTGAAAGTTGTTTAAAGAAAAAGCTAGAAAGTACAATTAGGCACTAAAATTTGTTTTTGAAGGGTACACACTTGCAAGCAAAGTAAACCATAATCTATGTGGGTAGGTTCATATTAAAAATTAAAAAATGTAAAGGGCAGTAGCATAGCTGCACATGTCAGACGTCCTATAATAAACAGTATCAAAAGCAAAATAAATTGGTGATAAATATACAGTAGAACACCAACCTGAAAACAGTATAAAATATCGTTTGCATTAGTTCATTAAAACCATTCCAGAAAAATACATATAATGAAATATGCAAACAATAAAACTAAAATTATAACCAACTATCTAGAGAGATGGAAATGACCAATAGTTTTGGCCAGTTCGCAGTGTTCGCCGATGAACACATGTCAGCTGCCATCTTTATTCCCAAGTCCTGCGATGCAGAGGTAAGTCCTTACTTGTGCCTGCGTCTCGAGCCGATGAAGGCTGTTCTCGGAACTGCCTGCTCCCGGTGACCGCATGTGTTTCAGAGCGGCTCGCGGCACAGGCACAAGTAAGGACTTACCTCTGCATTGCCGGACTTGGGAATAAAAATGGCAGATTGCATGTGTTTGTCGGCGAACACTGCAATCTGGCCATCACTGATGGCCAACACATATTGATCAAAGAAAAGGCTCAATACTAATGTGGCTTCAAGTGTAGTAAGTTAAAATGGAACTGCATATGATGATCACCTTGCTAGATGGGGCATCCCAGCATTTTTCATGCAAAATAACACTGGCCTCTCTGTATCGTGATCCACATGCAGCCACTCTCATCCATTCATGAAACACTGAGCATAGGAAATAATCATGACCAGGACCGTTTTTTTTTTTTTTTTTTTTTTTTTTTTTTTTACATTTCATCTGAAATGTGTAAGACTCTTGATATCTATTATGTCTATAGTTGGTTTATATGTTACTGTGCCTTTAAATTGACAGGCATTATCTAATGCCATTTCATACAGCCTGGAATATGCATGGTTTATTGTGTCCATTCTGCTATGCTGCTGCTTTGTGCCCAACCTGTAATTGTGTACATGCAGCAGGACCTTTTGGTCACTTGGCTTTGCTGTGAAGATCCTTGAGAAAGAAAGATATCAGGGCCTGTGTGAAAAATTGCAGAGAGTGCTTGGGCAGACAGAATAGGACTCCAATACATGTGGTGGAGCAGCCAAGCCATGACTATCCCTTGTAGTATTTTGGGAGTAGAAGCAGAATAATATCTCAGTCAGGGAACATAGACACACATGGAAGTAGTGATACAGAGGAGGAACCAGCCACAGTTCAGAGAAGCAACTGAGATGGAGTGTCAGCAATCTACTGGAAGGCTCAGCAATAACAAAAGACTTTGTGAGCCCTGAATCAGAACAGAGGGACAGTTGAGCACACTGGTGTTGTTTGGCACCCGGGACGGGTACTTTCTCTGGCACCCACCCCCCCACCCGCCATAATACTTTTTAAAAATTGTACTCCCTCACAGTAGTTTTGCCCTCAGTGTTCGCATCACATTTCCTGATGTACATGTTAAACCTGTCCATAGGCTTCCATTGCCAAACTGAGACCAAAAGAGTGTTCCTTTTCTCCTCCATCTGACTTGCAACAATTAGTATCCTATAAATAAAATGTATGAAATAGCATAGTTAAATGCACTATTCCAACCTTCATAAGTCCTGTAAAAAAAAATCCATTTTATAGATGCTATTATAGCTCATGAGTGATAGATGCCATTGTATGCCATTCAGCACTGCCCTCTATTAAATCGATATGTTCAGAGAGTTCCAGTGACAACACTACCTAAATATGGACAGTTATCAGGAGAGCTTCCCAGACAGCAGAGGGACTAATAAGGCCTTTTCTAAAATGGCTGATCTGTCTGCATAATCATCACCCCAGAGGTCCTGAGGCATTCTTTATTATAGCCTGCCCTGGAACTACAAGTCTTGGGTGTATAATGAAACTGCTGACAGTCACAGTGATTTCATCATACAGCTGTTTGCTCTTCTACTTACTAGACTGTTTAGGGTTTTCTACATTCTGTGATAGGTGTTCAAAGCTCAGAAATTCTACTGTCCTTGCCAGCTATATGTTTGCAGGGGTGGATGGTACTTATCTGCAGAAACTGGGGCTGGGGACCGAAAGAGCCTGAACATATTTCATGATCTCCGAGGCTCTGCTCTCTATGTTGGTGCTGTACCATTAAGAAATGACAAGTATAGAAGAAAGCTGCTGGATTCACATCCCACTGATGTGCAACCGAGTCTACGAGGAGAAGACAGAATGAGGCTTTACAGACCCTGCTAACAGAAGGAGTTGCTACAGGATGGTCATGGAACTCTATCCACTGCATGGTCTCTGAAAATACAACAACGTGGTTGAGCTATATTAGGTAGGTGACCATAACTGTTGCTGTAGAGAGGGGGAGGCGTGTATCTATGACGTTTCACACCATATGCCTATAGACTCAGAACGTGATGTAAACAGTTTTTTACATGCTTATGTAGACTGGCTTGACTTACCCAGATATATATATATATATATATATATATATATGTGTAAAATTTTAGAAGAGATTGCAAATAGTATTGATCGAGCACCATACTGCTTGGGGCTCGGGCCGAACACATCCGGATGCTCGGGTCCTCGTTATAGTATAATGGAAGTCAATGGGAGAACCTGAGCATTAAACCAGGCACCCCCTGCTCTGAACAGGGGAGGGGGCCTGTTTCATAGTAAATAGTCAGAAATTGATGGAAACATCACCAAAATTGTTCGGGAACAGCATGGGGAGGATGTCTGGATGTATTTTGGACTCCCAGGTCGCTGCTGGGAACGATGTTGTCCTAATAGTACGCCGCTTTTACAGACTGACAATAAAACACAAGTGCTGCCAAAAATTACAAGGAAGAGGCACTCTGATACAACCTGTATATCACATAAAGGAGGGCCTCATTGACATTGTGGTACACTTGTTCATGTAGTGGGACTCCTACACTCATAAAGCCTATGCACTAAGTTAAAGGGCTGCCAAAAATGACAGCACCCCAATACACCCTCTGTTACACATAAAGGAGGGCATCATACGCAGCCTTGAAAAATTATGATTGATAGCCTGCTGGTGACCCTCAAAAACATTTGGAGCAAGGGCCTGCTGATCTGACCATCTAAAACATTATGGGTGAGGGCCTGCTGCCGCTTTGGTGACCCTAGATAACCTGGGGGCGATCGCACTTCCCTGTGACTGCGACAATCTATTCGGATGTCTGCCCTATCAACTTTCAATGTTATTTTCAGTGCAAACCATGGTGACCACGGGGAATCATGGTTCGATTCCGGAGAGGTAGTCTGAGAAATGGCTACAGCTTCCACAGGTGCGCAAATTGCCTATTAGGTATAATTAGGTGAGGGCCTGCAGGTGAGCTGACCCTGTAAAAGACAATTTTCAGAGATAGTCTGAGAAATGGCTACAGCTTCCACATGTGCGCAAATTACCTATTAGGTATAATTAGGTGAGGGCCTGCAGGTGAGCTGACCCTGTAAAAGATTTTAGGTGCAGGCCTGCTGGTGAGCTGCCCCTGTAAAACTTTGTAAGGGCCTGCTGGCGAGCTGACCCTTTAAAAAGTTATATGCGAGGGCCTTCAGGTGAGCTGACCCTGTAAAAGATTGCAGGTGAAGGTCTGCTGGTGAGCTGACCCTGTAAAAGATTTTAGGTGCGAGCCTGCTGGTGAGCTGACCTTCTAAAACATTATATGCGAGGGCCTGCTGGTGAGCTGACCCAGTAAAACATTGCAGTTGAGGGCCTGCTGGTGAGCTGACCCTCTAAAAAATTATACGAGGGCCTGCAGCTGAGCTAACCTTGTAAAACATTATTTGCGAAGGGCATATATGCGAGGGCATACTATGCAACAAATAAGCCTGCTGATATGATGACAGAGGAGGAGGATGAGAAAAGGAAGATTCAATCATACCCTTGTTTGTGGTGGAAGGGGTGCATGGGAATACAGTGTATTCAGTACATTATAAACAACACATTTAAAGTGCCTTTATGTTCATCAGCTTTCCTCTGGTGGAGTTGAGAAGTCATGGTCAATCCTAAAGAAACTTAAAATTAGAATTAGTGAACATATTGGAAACATAAGAAGAGGTCTTGAAACTTATAGTGTATCTGCACATTTTAAAAAGTTCACCCCAAACATCCTGCAGGACTGAGATTTGTGGGGGTTGAACACGTACACAAGAACTGGAGAGGTGGGGATGCGGTGAAACAAATAAATAAGAGGGAAGCACAGTGGATTTATAAATTAAATACGCTACATCCCATAGGCCTCAACATTGAATGGGACATGAAAGCTGTCAGTATGGATTAATATAACAACATTCTATTAGGTTACCAGTATAGTATTCATAGGCTTCTTCCTTGAATGGTAGAGGGTGGGATAATAGATGGTATAAGGTAACGGGGATATATTAGGTGCTTTTAGGTAGCTGTAGGGGTTTTAGATTTAAATATCCTTCATATATATATATTTTAATATTCACACACGGCAAGTCATTGTACTGCCGACCGCCCGAACCTAAAGATTGGTATGCACTCTAGGTACAGGGCACCAACTGGCGGATCTACGATCATGCGGTCGCCTTAGGGCATGTGTATATGCCACGCGATGCCAGTATATTTTGTGTTAGTGAGTAGTGACAGGTGATTTCTGCATTTATCGCTGTAAGTGTTTGAATATATGCCGCATATTTTATTTTAATTTTTATATATGAGAACATTATGAGATTTTGTACTAACTTTTATTCTGGAAACCGGAAATGACATAGTACCCTAAGCTCATGAGATCAGAGTTTGGGTGGATTTGATTGTGACGCCCCAGACGAAGCGAAGGCAAAACCCGGGTCGGGCAAGTTTACACGCTATATGCAAGTTGTTTTATTGTAAGTACAATAAATTATACCTTTTAAAAAAGATTCGGGTATTGCACTATGATCTGTTCCTCTTGAAGGAAGTCGCTTTGCTGGTTGGTATCGAGACCATATGCCCGGGATGCATCTGTGAAGCTGCGAAATCTCTGTGAAGACTCCCTGTTTGTGAAACACTCCCCATTCAAGTTTAGCACGGACCCATATGTATGTACTCTTTTGGATTTTATTGGAGAAGGGACTCACTCCGACTTTTTGGGACTGCTGCTCATTTATCACACAGAAACTTTATTTGTGTCTTTTGGAGAGTGTTGCCCTGCCTCTGTTGGAACTGCTGTGTGTTCCCCTTGTCTCCCCTCCTTGTTTGGCCAAGGATTTTCTGGTATTGCACCGTTTTGCTCGTCCTCTCCACCAGAAGACAACGAGAGAAGGATGAACAACCAGTAATCCGTGTTGTCTAAAATGCGATAATGCGTGGGTCACTGGAAAGGCAGCCTATTGTGAAGTCAGTCATGTATGCAAGACTCCCAACAGGCAAGACTTTGCTGTCATCATCAGGAGGATAACTCTCAATCTCCTCATCGTCTTCCTCCTCTTCTTACCAACCACGCTGGATAGATGGAATTAAACTTCCATGGGTACTACCCTCTGTAGCGTAGGCAACAGTCTACTGATGCTCCTCCTCCTCCTCCTTTTATCGTCCAATTTGTGCTGAGAAGATAAAATGAGGGTGCTCTGGCTATCACCCTGTGTAATGTCTTCCACCTCTTCCACATGCAAAGCATCGTCCTTAATAGTGATGAGCGGAAGGGGTCATATTCGAATTTGCGATATTTCGTGAATATTTTGTAGAATATTCACAGAATATTCGTGAATTCGAATATTTGTTATATTCTAAGATTTTTTTACTAAAAAAATTGACAAGGTAATCGCGTAATATGCAAATTCTCGTAATGCGAATTTTCAAAATGCAAATTGTTATCGCAAATTTTTGAATTGCCGAGCAAAAAGATGATTCCTCCCTGCTTCTTGCTTGTGGGCCAATGAGTCATAGCACTATATCGAATATATTAGTTTTTTCAAATATTCGTAATATTCTAAAACAAAAATATATAGCAATATAGCGAATATTCGAGAAAAAAACCTAATATAGACAAATTTAGCTAATATAGTGCTATAATCTTTTTTTTCAATAGTAGAATTTTTTTTTCCAATCTGAATTTCAGATGAGAAAAAAATTACAACTATTAGACAAAGAAGATTATAGCGCTATATTAGCTAAATTGCTCTATATTAGTTTTTTTTCAAATATTCGCTATATTGCTATATATTCTTGTTTTAGAATATTACGAATATTAAAAAAAACTAATATATTTAATATTCGTAATGTTCTAAAACAAGAATATATAGCAATATAGCGAGTATTTTAGAAACAAAAACAAATATAGAGCAATTTAGCTAATATAATGCTATAATCTTTTTTTTCAATATTTGAATTTTTTTTCCAATCTGAACTCCAGATGATAAAAAAATTACAACTATTAGACAAAGAAGAATATAGCACTATATTAGCTAAATTGCGCTGTATTCGTTTTTTTAAATATTCACTATATTGCTATATATTACGAATATTCGAAAAAACTAATATATTCAATATAGTGCTATATATTTGTTTTTTAGAATATTCATAATTTTTCCCATTTAAAGTTATGATTCCTCCCTGCTTCTTGCTTGTGGGCCAATAAGTCATTTCGCAATTTCACATTACAAAAATTTGCAATAAAAAATCTTGAATAATCAAAATTACGAATGTAAATCACTATATTCTAAATATTCACAAATTTTCAAAGTACCTATATTCGCAATAAGAATTTGCAATTCGAATATTCGTGATCAACACTAGTCCTTAATTGTGAGCAGTGAGCATTTGAGTAGACCATGAAGTGGGATGGTTACACTGATAATAGCGTTATTGTCGCTCATCATCTGTGTTGATTCCTCAAAGTTTCTTAAAACCTCACAGAGGTCAGACATCCATGCCCACTCCTCGCTATTAACTAGCGCTTCCTTGTACCGATCTCGCTTCCGGCCTCCACAACATTCACCCAGTGTGCCGTCAGGGAATTGTGGATGCTCAGGAGTTCGGGAATCAGGGCACAACATCTGTCCCTCTTCATACATGCTTGGCAAAAGGGCCAAATCAAGGAATGGCGAGGAAAAGAGGTAATTGGGATATCCTAGTGTGAGACCACTTGTTTGAACAGACTGTCCATGGTGGGAGGAAGGTGTATCAAGACTGGACTTGGTGGAAGACAGGGTGGTGCTTAACAGACTGGAAGCAGTATCTGCTGCAATCCAACCGACCACCTGGTCGCACTGGTCTGACTTCAAGAGTGGTGTCCTACATGCCCTGCAAACTGGGACATGAAGCTAGGTATCGTGTACTCTGGCAGCAGGCACAGTTTCAACACGCCCAGGGTCATGGCCTCTGCGTGCACCATCAGCATCACGGCCACTTCCCTGTCCCTTACTGCTTGCCTTTTTCATTTTAAATGTGATATATGCTTGAAAGTATGTCACTTGTACAGTAGCGTAGGATTTGGAAGTGTATGCGCAAAAAAAAATGTAAAAAGGTATTTGGGAAGTGGAAACGTCACACAGGAGATATCCCTCAGATAATGTCATTGCTGTCACCAGTGGCAAAAAATATTATTGCGAATGTCACAGGTATTTAGGATGAGGAAACGTTATACAGGAGAGGTACCACCGGTAATGTCACTGTCCAAAGCGTGTACATAAAAAGTAATTTAACTGTCCGCAGCGGAAACCGTCTGCGGGAAAAGTACACTGATATTTTAGGGATACGCACACTCTAGACAGGAGATGTAGAGTGGATAATTTAAGTGTCCGCAGCTGACACCATCTACTGACAAAGTACACTGGATGTCACTGATATTTTAGGGGACGCGCACACTTTGCACAGGAGATGTGGCACGGATAATTTAACTGTCCACAGTGGCCTATTAGACACTATTTAGCGCAGGATGCACTAAAAATATATATTGCTGCTGTCACACACAATAATCCTTAAAAGGACTTTTGGGTCTCTGAAAAGTTTTTCTAATAAAAATCTTCCAAAAACACCCCTTACACTCTGTCCCTTCCTATGCACAGCTCTCCCTAAGACTGAGCAATTTAGCGCAGGTTGCGCTACAAACATATATTGCTGCTATAACACCCAATAGTCCTTAAAAGGACTT
This sequence comes from Bufo gargarizans, assembly GCF_014858855.1. Taxonomy (NCBI): domain Eukaryota; kingdom Metazoa; phylum Chordata; class Amphibia; order Anura; family Bufonidae; genus Bufo; species Bufo gargarizans. Next base: position 243,041,938 of record NC_058084.1, read on the forward strand.
TTGGGTCTCTGAAAAGTTTTTGTAGCAAAAATCTTCCAATAACACTCCCTACGTTGTCTTTCCCTTCCTATGCTCAGCTCTCCCTGACTAAGGTTGGGAACTTCAGAAAGTTTACTGAGAGTTTGCATGCCTGTGGGAGAAGGAACTTAGTAAGACAGGTGACCAAGAACCCAATGTCCACTCTATCTGAGCTCTAAAACTCTGTGTACATATGAGAGAAACTTTCAGAAGATTAACCATCATTGCAGCACTCCACCAATTTGGGATGTATGGCACAGTGGCCAGAAAGAAGCCTCTCCTTAGTTATGACAAGTGAAAAAAAAAAAACACCTAATGGACTGTGAGAAACAAATGAACTTTCTAGCCTCAGTTCTAAGCTTCATGTCTGGATGAAACCAGGCACCAGACACTACTTATCACTTAACCAATACCATCCCTACTTTGAAGCATGGTGGCAGCAGCATCATGCTGTGGGGGCCGTTTTCAGTGGATGGGACAGGGGGACTGGTCAGGGTTGAGAGAAAGTTGAATAAAGCAAAGTAGAGAGATATTATTATAATAAAAACCTGATCCAGAGTGCTCTGGAGAGACCTGAAAATGGCTAACCACTGATGGTTCACATCCAACCTGATAGAACTTGAGAGGATCTGCAGAGAAGAATGGGCAAAATTCCCCAAATCTACTGTACTGTAGGTGTACAAACCTTGTGGCATCATACAAAAACTATAATCGCTGTAAAAGGTGCTTAAACTAAGTGTAATGGGGCTGAATATTTATGTCAATGCAATATTTTAGATTTTTCTTTCCAATAAAATAGCAAAGATTTGTAACATCCTGTTTTTACTTTATTATTATAAGGTATTGAGTACAGAAAGATGGTGAAAAACTAGATTTTTTTAAAACTTATTTTAGCACAAGGCTGCAACATAACAAAATGTGAAAAAAGTGAAAGGGTCTGCTCTGTAAGTAGTTTATATCTAATTCCACAAGCCTGCCTCAATAAATGAAAGATTCATACTTACCTACTCTTCTTTGTTCCTGTGATGGCTCTAGTGTCTCCATCTTCAGGTCCCTGGCTTGTTTTCTTCCAGTGCAACATGGGCATGGTCCAAAGCTCCACTGCTAGCTTCAGTGGTGATGTGTCTACAAGCGGTACTTTACTTTACTGTTAAAGCCAGTTATTGACTGCAGGGGAGCATATAACCATTCCCATGCTGCATCAGAGGAAAGCAAGATGGGGACTGGAAGGTGGACATACCATAGCAATCGTGGAGCATCAATTATTCTAGGTACTCTTGCACTCTTTATTTTATTGAAGAACAATAAATAAATTACAGAGATAAATGGAACAGTCTGGAATGTCTGCATAGCATAGTTAAAGTCATCCATACAGCATAGAAATGGTATGAGCAATAATTAAGAAACATATTTAATACATTAGCTACACTAATGCATCAATAAGCTTTACCAGAAAGGCAATTTGTTTCCCCTGTCAGTTTTCTACTATTTTATCTATGTACAAGTGGCACTTTATGTAAAGGTCCCAAAGGACCCCTTAGATCCTCCGTGTGATACCAAGTAGTGTATAGGAAGGGTAACATGACTGTGGCTATTTCCTCTGGGTTCAGATCTGAGATAATTAATTGCTTCCAACGCTTGAAGAATTCTTTTCGTCAAGGTGTGTTCCTCTGCACACAGTTTTGAAGGTACTCAGCAGGAAGGTTGTTCCAATGATGTAGGAGAACTAACAACAGATGGTTTGTGGATGTAGGCTTTCTTGCTCTTCAAGTAATCACAGACAGACTCATTGATGCGTAGATTAGAACTCTGGGTGGACCATATCATCAGGACTCGAGGACTCCTTGTTCTTCTTTAGAGATATAGTTCTTAATGACTTTCGCTGTGTGTTTTGGGTCATTGTCCTGCTGCAGAATAAATTTGGAGCCACCCAGATGCCTTCCTGATGGTATTGCATGATAGACAAGTATCTGCCTCTATTTCTTAGCATTGAGGACACCATTAATCCTTCTCAAATCCCCATTTGTTTAAATCCCTCAAACTTGCAAGGAACCTCCATCGTGCTTCACTGTTGCCTGCAAGCACTCATTATTGTACCATTCTCCGGTCCTTTGGTGAAAAAACTGCCTTCTGTTACAGTCAAATATTTCAAATGTTGACTTTTCAGTCCAAAGCACCTGCTGTCATTTTCTGCACACTAGTTCCTATGTTTTCATGCATGGGTATCTGGTCTCTGCCACTTATGTGCAGAGGGCCTTGCTGGACATCTTCCAATTTTAAAAGGAAGTGTGTATATTTCATCTGCAGCAATAAGTTTCTTTGGCCTGCCCATTTCCTTTGTGTTTCTTCAAAATAAATATTTATCTATCATGCAGTACCATCAGGGAGGCATCTGATTGGCTTAAATTGTTTCTGCTACATTACAACAATCCTAAACATACAGACAATATCATTGAGAACTAGCTAAAACGTAAAGAAGAAATAGGGGTCCTGGAAGTGATCATATGATCCCCACAGTGCCGTGATCTCAACATCATACAGTCTGTCTGGGATTTCATGAAGAGACAGAAGGATTTGAGCAAACCTACATGCATAGAAAATCAGTGGTTAGTTCTCCAAGATGTTTGGAACCATCTCCCTGCCTAGTTCCTTTACAAACTAAATTAGAATTTAATTTAGATTTTCCTTTTGTTCATTCACTTTACATTTTATTCGCAAAAATAAACTATTAATAATTCTTAGCATTCTTATCGTGTAGTGTTTGGACCTAAAACTACCTAAAACTTTTCCACAGCACAGATAAAAAACGTGTGATGGCCAGGCCCGTATCGCGGCCCGCAAACACCGGGTCCGCAAAATACAAGCCCTGGCCGTTCTCGCACCCCATAACGGATGCGGACCCATTCACTTCTGGAAGATCGGTGTGGAATGTAGGCACAGAACCCCATAGAAGTACAACGGAGTGCTTCTGTGGGTTTTCTGTCTGTGCCTCCGCACCGCAAAAAAGTTGTGCATGCAGTGGCCCCACGGTCTGCAGCATGGGCCTGGCCAAAACACGGTCATGTGCATGAACCCTTACTCTGTGACAGTGTTGCTCTGAATCCAGCACTGGGGTGAGATAAAAAAAAAGTTACAGGTGGAAGAACCACCTCTGTGTGTTTATCTACCTCTCACTCTGCATATGCCCCCCTCCCCTCTTCATAGGGTAGCAGTAAACTGATCCCTCAGTGAGCTGATAGTCTTGACACAGATTTTAGCTGTATATTGAGGATGAAAAACCAGTTCAGCAGGCAGAGAGAAGAGAAGTGGAGAAAGAAACATTTTCTCTAATAAGATAGATGGCAATGTAGACTTGTAGATTCACTAGTACAATTGATTTAGGCAAGGTTTGTTGAAAGTAAAATGCTATGATATGTCTGCCATAAGTATATACAGCACTTTTTAGTGTATGCAGTGATACTAAAAAACGTAGTCAACTATATCATCAAAAAGAGTAAGCCTTTACCCCAGTAATCTGCATCCTTTGAGTCATACAATAAAAAGTTAAATTTCTGCTTAAAAAAACACAAACAGCAACATTAATATATATATATATATATATATATATATATATATATACACAGTTCCAAGAAAAAGTATGTGAACCCATTGGAATGATATGGATTTCTGCACAAATTGGTCATAAAATGTGATCTGATCTTCATCTAAGTTACAACAATAGACAATCACAGTCTGCTTAAACTAATAACACACAAAGAATTAAATGTTACCATGTTTTTTTATTGAACACACCATGTAAACATTCACAGTGCAGGTGGAAAAAGTATGTGAACACTTGGATTTAATAACTGGTTCAACCTCCTTTGGCAGCAATAACTTCAACCAAACGTTTCCTGTAGTTGCAGATCAGACATGCACAACGGTCAGGAGTAATTCTTGACCATTCATCTTTACAGAACTGTTTCAGTTCAGCAATATTCTTGGGATGTCTGGTGTGAATCGCTTTCTTGAGTTCATGCCACTCCATCTTAATCGGGTTGAGGTCAGGACTCTGACTGTCACTCCAGAAGGCATATTTTCTTCTGTTTAAGCCATTCTGTTGTTGATTTACTTCTATGCTTTGGGTCGTTGTCCTGTTGCAACACCCATCTTCTGTTGAGCTTCAGCTGGTGGACAGATGACCTTAAGTTCTCCTGCAAAATGTCTTTATAAACTTGGTAATTCATTTTTCCTTCAATGATAGCAATCCGACCATGCCCTGATGCAGCAAAGCAGCCCCAAACCATGATGCCCCACCACCATACTTCACAGTTGGGATGAGGTTTTGATGTTGGTGTGCTGTGCCTCTTTTTCTCCACACATAGTGTTGTGTGTTTCTTCTAAACAACTCAACTTTGGTTTCATCTATCCACAGAATATTTTGCCAGTACTGCTGTGGAACATCCAGGTGCTCTTGTGCAAACTGTAAACGTGCAGAATTTTTTATTTTTTTTGGACAGCAGTCGCTTCCTCTGTGGTATCCTCACATAAAATCCATTCTTGTTTAGTGTTTTACATACCGTAGATTCACTAACAGGGATGTTAGCATATGCCAGAGACTATTGTAAGTCTTAAGATGACTCTCTAGGATTCTTCTTCACCTCATTGAGCAGTCTGCGCTGTGCTCTTGCAGTCATCTTTACAGGACGGCCACTCCTAGGGAGAGTAGCAGCAGTGCTGAACTTTCTCCATTTATAGACAATTTGTCTTACCGTGAACTGATGAATAGCAAGGCTTTTGGATATACTTATATAACCCTTTCCAGCTTTATGCAAGTCAACAATTCTTAATTGTAGGTCTTCTGAGAGCTGTTTTTTGCGAGGCATCATTCACATCGGGCAATGCTTCTTGTTAAAAGCAAACCCAGAACTGGTGTGTGTTTTTTATAGGTCAGGACAGCTGTAACCAACACCTCCAATCTCATCTCATTGATTGGACTCCAGTTGGCTGACACCTCACTTCAATTAGCACATGGAGATGTCATTAGTTTAGGGGTTCACATACTTTTTCCACCTGCACTGTGAATGTTTACATGATGTGTTCAATAAAAACATGGTAACATTAAATTTTTTGTATGTTATTAGTTTAAGCAGACTGTGATTTTCTATTGTTGTGACTTAGATGAAGATCAGATCACATTTTATGACCAATTTGTGCAGAAACCCATATCATTCCAAAGGGTTCACATACTTTTTCTTGCAACTGTATATATATATATATATATATATATATAATTTTTTTTAAGTGCAACCCAATGTACCCGGAATTCTAAACATCACAGCACACAACATCCTCTGCTCTCCGGCAATGTGCGTGCATGGAAGAATGCCTTTCATCTTTTTAACCTTGATCCAATATTAAAGTGACAGAAAAATCCTATAAAATACATTTACATTTCATAATGAGATAAAAATCATCATCATCATTCACTTCTCACGCTTGGCATTTAATTAATCATATTCTGCATCAATCATAAAATATTATTCAAAATGTTGTCACTGGCATAACAGTTATTGTGCATCACTCAAGGTTGTCTGATGAAAACTAACAGAAAGCGATATACTGCACTCCAAATACGCAAAGATGTAAAAGTAGGATTTCACTCCAGGTACTGTCTTTATTTTATGGCAAGCAAGTGTAAGAGTGTGTAATGTTTCGGTCTAGAAACATGGCCCTTCCTCAGATACTATAAAATAATCACATTTGTGATGTAAGTACAAACATAAAGAACATAAAGTACAAAGTACGAACATTAAAAGGGTTGTCCGAGTTATTTTTTTGTATGCTTCTAACTAATCAAATTTAAGAGGTTTACAATTGACTTACTTTGTCTTCAGTGGCCACTTTCCTAGATTTCACTGAGGGTCACATGACCTGTCATGCTAGCTTCTCTCCCTGCTCTAATGATGTTTAGTGCACAAACCTGAGGAGCAGTTGTCTGTGCAGGCCATGTCCCCCTGCATTGGCCGAGCTGCTGTTGTCTGCTCTGTGTCTCCCTCTCACTGGATTATTGAGGAAAGATAACCACTTCTACCATCAACAGCACAGACCCAGGGCTGGAGGCTTTGATGAGCAGCTGCGGGCAGTGAAGAGACAAATACTCAGGATCTTTCCTTCTCATCCTGCATGGCGCCTATACCTCTTAGCGGTATTACCGCACGTTTACTCCTAACTGCGTCCACACCTATGTGACTTCCTCCTCCACCAGCGGCACTAGTCTGATGAAGGCACAGAGGTGCCGAACCGTCACTCCGCCGCAGCAACCATATAAACCAATAAAACAAGTTGCATCAAATACGACTTGGCTGGAGTCTTTGTATCTCTTCTCATCCTGCAGACATATTGCTGACAGACTAGAGGAGTTCTGCAGAGCATTACACAAGAACAGGTAGGGAGAAGATCCAGTGTGTATCAGCAGTGTCATTGTACAGCTGGAACTTGTAGTCCTACCCATACAACATGCTGCTAAGTATCCCAGCAGTCAGACATTTCACTCGGGGCAGCACTTTTATTCACTCTCTTTGTAGAGTAGTGGGAAGGGCGGTCTTTTTTGTTGCCCACAAATATTCGTGAGGAAAACCTCAGAGATTGTTGTTATTGCAGGTAAACAGAGGTAAGAAGAGAACCAGGAAAATGAGGAAATAGAATTTATTTTTTTGCCTAAAACTTGCTTAGCTTATGTATATATTGCTGACCATCAAATTTACAGTGCTTTACTTTTTACATAACTTGGACAAACCCTTTAAGTACAAACATAAAGGTACACATACAGTAAATATAATAAGTGTCATAAGAATATTATAATATAAGAAATTAGTAAAACTGCCAAAAGCACAGATAATTCAGAAGAATGGATAGGTTATCAAGAAATAGCCTAATCAACTTAAATCAGAAGTATAGTATGCACTGGACATGCAGCATATGCTGTATAAGCAATGCAATATGTTCCAGAGCTAAGTATCAAAATATGTGTGCTGGTTATATCAAGGATGGGGGCTGAAAACAGAAGGTAAGATAGTAAATATAAAAGACTGAGATATGGGACCACAATAACTAGCATAAAGTATGAGTTATGTTGAGAGAGTTAGCCACAGGAGACATATACAAACCGGATTCCAAAAAAGTTGGGACACTATACAAATCGTGAATAAAAACTGAATGCAATGATGTGGAGGTGCCAACTTCTAATATTTTATTCGGAATAGAACATAAATCACGGAACAAAAGTTTAAACTGAGAAAATGTACCATTTTAAGGGAAAAATATGTTGAATCAGAATTTCATGGTGTCAACAAATCCCCAAAAATCCCCTTCTTCTTACAACACTCAACAGACGTCTGGGGACCGAGGAGACCAGTTTCTCAAGTTTAGAAATAGGAATGCTCTCCCATTCTTGTCTAATACAGGCCTCTAACTGTTCAATCGTCTTGGGCCTTCTTTGTTGCACCTTCCTCTTTATGATGCACCAAATGTTCTCTATAGGTGAAAGATCTGGACTGCAGACTGGCCATTTCAGTACCCGGATCCTTCTCCTACGCAGCCATGATGTTGTGATTGATGCAGAATGTGGTCTGGCATTATCTTGTTGAAAAATGCAGGGTCTTCCCTGAAAGAGATGACGTCTGGATGGGAGTATATGTTGTTCTAGAACCTGAATATATTTTTCTGCATTGATGGTGCCTTTCCAGACAAGCAAGCTGCCCATGCCACACGCACTCATGCAACCCCATACCATCAGAGATGCAGGCTTCTGAACTGAGCGTTGATAACAACTTGGGTTGTCCTTGTCCTCTTTGGTCCGGATGACATGGCGTCCCAGATTTCCAAAAAGAACTTTGAATCGTGACTCGTCTGACCACAAAACAGTCTTCCATTTTGCCACACTCCATTTTAAATGATCCCTAGCCCAGTGAAAACGCCTGAGCTTGTGGATCTTGCTTAGAAATGGCTTCTTCTTTGCACTGTAGAGTTTCAGCTGGCAACGGCGGATGGCACGGTGGATTGTGTTCACTGACAATGGTTTCTGGAAGTATTGCTGAGCCCATTCTGTGATTTCCTTTACAGTAGCATTCCTGTTTGTGGTGCAGTGTCGTTTAAGGGCCTGGAGATCACGGGCATCCAGTATGGTTTTACGGCCTTGTCCCTTATGCACAGAGATTGTTCCAGATTCTCTGAATCTTCGGATGATGTTATGCACAGTTGATGATGATAGATGCAAAGTCTTTGCAATTTTTCACTGGGTAACACCTTTCTGATATTGCTCCACTATCTTTCTGCGCAACATTGTGGGAATTGGTGATCCTCTACCCATCTTGGCTTCTGAGAGACACTGCCACTCTGAGAAGCTCTTTTTATACCCAATCATGTTGCCAATTGACCTAATTAGTGTTAATTGGTCTTCCAGCTCTTCGTTATGCTCAAATTTACTTTTTCCAGCCTCTTATTGCTACTTGTCCCAACTTTTTTGGGATATGTTGACACCGTGAAAATTTGAATCAACGTATTTTTCCTTTAAAATGATACATTTACTCGGATTAAACGTTTGATCTGTCATCTACGTTCTATTACAAATAAAATATTGACATTTGCCATCTCCACATCATTGCATTCAGTTTTTATTCACAATTTGTTTAGTGTCCTAACTTTTTTGGAATCCGGTTTGTACATGATATAGATAATAAGAGGTTAATGGTAAAAACACATCTCAATATGTAACTAGCCAGAGGCTAAGCCGTGAATCATAAATGTGGAGAGCAGTGATGTCACCTATTGATGTCACAACAAATTGCAGAATGGAGTGAGATATGACGAGTACTGCAGCAGAGTCAAAGGGCATAAAGCCCTAGTCACACGACCGTGGAGCTGACATACCTTTATTGTACACCGCAAACTGCAGGTCCAAAAAACATAGAAACCAACCATGGGTCTGCAATCCACAAGATGCACTGAAAGATAGGAAACATTCTGTCTTTTGCGGTGCGGCATCATGGACCCAGAAGCACACGGAAGGCACCATGCTTTGAAGGGCTAGCTCACTCAATGTTAATCTCATAGAAATGCACAGAGAGACTGTTTATGGTGTACACAGAAAATGTTGTAGGATTCGGATAGATTTGGCTTCAAATGGTATAAGGGCAGAATGGAATCCAGAAAAACCACTAGCACTTTACAAGCTGACCAAAGGATAAAAATGATTCATGGGGGCGATTCTTTAGGGTTTCAGATTCCAAGTCTTGCTATTCATATGATTTATTATGACCTACTGTATGTGCAGCTCAGACCCATTCTCAGGCCTGGGATGCATTACCAGCATTGGGATGCTGTGAGTAGGCTACAGTAATTTGTCCCTTAAAAACAACAGATCAGTGGGATCCAAGAAATTGAGGATAGGTTGTTAATATTGTACTCTGGGAAAACTACTTTAATCTGCACTGGATGTCAGTATATACCATAGAATAAAATTACTTCAATCTCCAGAGCCAGTCTTAATGATAATATAGGATTATTTTCTGAACATTTCAAAAACACAATTTATGTTACATTAAATCTTTTAAATAAACTGTGGCTCCATAGGATTAATTATAATACCATCTATGTGCCTTCCCTTATCATCATAAATCATAACAATATTTTAATAGAAAGTAGTGCTCAACCCTCATTAGAGATGAGTAATCACTGGGTTGTACCAGTTATTTCAACTTAATGATGCACTAGTTACATTCATTCATTATGAAACCTGATTCATCTAATAAAACAGCTTATTAAATAGGGTTTGCTTAATCTAAAAGTATAACAGGAAAATACCTTTTTAGATTTCATTTAAAGGGGTTATCGTGGAAAAGATAATGATGACTTATCAGGTCATCAGTATCACATCAGCAAGGGTCTAAGCATCCCTGCCATCAGCTGTTTGAGGGACCTGCTGTGCTCATCGAAGATCTGGTTAACGATGAAGGGTCTCTGCAGCTTTCCAAGGATAGCGCTGTAAGCGTGTATAGTGGCAGTGCCTGGTATTGCATCCCAGCCCCATTAACTTGAATGGGACTGACCTGCAACTAGGCCATGTGACCAATGTACTGTGATATCACTGGCCTAGCAAGGCCTCTTCTAACAACTAATCTGCAGAGGTCACACCCACGCAGATCTGATACTGATGACCTATCCTGAGGATGAGACATAAATATCATTTCCTGGGTAGCCCTTTTTAGTTTTAAAAAATATGATGCTAGTAAAATATGTGAAGTGGCAGCAACTGAGCTTTTATGATATATTTTTTATAGATTGGTTTGTGTTGGTCATGTGATGATCACACTGGTGCTCAAGAGCTCTAATGACTGTACTCTAACTGTAAGGCCTCTTTCACATGTCGCATGTGAGGGCTGGGAAAATGCGCAATTTTTCAGTGCGAGTGCAAAGCGTTTTAATGCGTTCTGCACGCACGTGAGAAAAATCGGCATGTTTGGTACCCAGACCCGAACCCGGACTTCTTCACAGAAGTTCGGGTTTGGGATCAGTGTTGTTTGTTATTTTCCCTTATAACATGGTTATAAGGGAAAATAATAGCATTCTTAATACAGAATGCTTAGTAAAATGTCCATTGAGGGGTTAAAAATAATAAACAAATTTTACTCCATCCATTTGATCATGTAGCGGATCTCCTCTTCTTTCTACTTTCTTCAGGACCTGGCTAAAGGACCTTTGATGATGTCACTGTGCTCATCACATGGTCCATCACCACGGTGATGGGCCATGTGATGAGCACAGTGATGTCAAACATCCTTTAGCCAGGTCCTGAAGAAAGTAGAAAGAAGAAGAGATCCGCTATGCGATCAAGTGGATGGGGTGAGTAAATTTTGTTTATTATTTTTAACCCCTCAATGGACATTTTGTTTTAAGAATGCTATTATTTTCCCTTATAACCATGTTATAAGGGAAACTAATAAAGATCGGGTCCCTATCCCGATAGTAGTCTCCTAGCAACCATGCGTGTAAATCGCACCACACTTGCTTGCGGATGCTTGCGATTTTCACGCAGCCCCATTCACTTCTATGGGGCCTGTGTTGCGTGAGAAATGCACAATATAGAGCTTGCTGCGATTTTCACACAACGCACAAGTGATGCGTGAAAATCACCGCTCATTTGCACAGCCCGATTGAAGTGAATCGGTCCGGATTCAGTGCGGGTGCAATGCGTTCAGCTCACGCATTGCACTCGCGTGGAATTCTCACCCGTGTGAAAGGGGCCTAAGGGTCGGTTCACACATGGCGGTTATGCTAAAGGTTTTCAGTTGCAGAATTATGGGTGGGAAATCTTAAACATAATACAGCACCAAAAAGGTGGATGAGAATTTAGCTTATCCACACACAGTGGACAAAAAAAATCTGATTTCTCCCTGTGCAGTGCATAGGGTGAGATGTGCACAGATCATTAAAATAAGGGCGGTAGAAGGATTTTGCAAAGCAGTGTTTCTCTTCAGTTGCCCAATTTCCCCTTTTTCATCAGAAAACCGATATTGCCAAAGAAGGCTTTAAAAACTGTCTACTTGCTGTTTGTAGCTAACTAAAGATAAAAGTATTGTTGAAAAACTCTCAATACTGCATATACCATATTTTTCGCCCTATAAGATGCACTTTTTCCCCCCAAAGTGAGGGGAAATGTCAGTGCGTCTTATGGGGTTCTGTATTCACCGCTTCCTGGTTTTCCTCTGCCGGCTCTGTGCTGGCTTTCTGTGACCTCACACTGTGCAACATCAGGTTACAGCACAGTGCATGGCAGGAAGAGCCAGAGGAGCTCTGGACCCCCGGAGTGGCATTGGCATGCAGAGCAGGAGAGGTTGATTTATTGTTTTTATCTGATCTGAGGTCTGAACAGGGGTCTTCACATGGGTGTCCCATCCAAGTTTCTGAATGGGGGCCTTATTAACATGGGGGCCTGATCTGACTTTCTGAATGACAGTCTTATTAATATTGAGAGTCTGATCTGAGGTCTTATTGGGGGTCTTATTAATATTGAGAGTCTGATTTGAGGTCTGATTAACATTGGGGGTCTAAATGGGGTTCTGAGCTGAGGTCTGATGAAAAAAAAATATATTTTTATTGTCCTCCTCTAAAACGTAGCTGTGTTTCATGGGCCGCTGTATCTTATAGGACCAAAAATACGGCAGATATTTTAATATCAGTATAAGGAGAAACAATAAAGGGGAATTGATGGGGGGAGGGAGGATATTAATATATTCAAAACATCATTACACTCAACATTACACTCAGCATTACATAAGCTGGTAAAAATCAAGAGAATAGAAGATAAGATTAAAAACATGCACAATGGCTTGATATAGAACTGAGTCCAAAAACGACAGCCCCCAACTGGTCGACAGTCCCTATGCTGGGTAAATGCAGGTAGCTAGTCCAATCACCTGCAGTAAGAACTCCAGGGACTTATTCACACAGTCGGAACCCAAATATACCAAGAAGACATTACACAGGGACACAAGACCACACCAAAGACACAAAATCAGGATTAAAGCATAAACTGGAACCCATCCGGATCTGAATACACACAGGATGCATGGCGTTCGCAAGCAGAACAGGACATAACCAAATACGTGACAAAGACAAATCAGACATTGCAGATAAAAGCAACATGGATGAACAATCCGGCTGACGACACAAGTCAGGACAGAAGTACAAACACTGGGCCTCATTTATCAAAACTCTATAACAGGAAAACTATCTTTGTTGCCCATAGTAACCGATCAGAGATCACCTTTCATTTTTTCAGAACACTTTAAGAAATGAAAGGTGAGCTCTCATTGGTTGTTATGGGCAACTAAGACAATGTTCCTGTTAGGCCATCTGCATACAGGCACTGGTGAACACACATAAGATCCACTTAAATTTCTGTGCGCATTTATGTGCATTTCTGCAGCATATCCACACTAAAATAGACAATGTCTAAAAGTATGGTGCAGATTTGATGCAGATTTGATGCTGTTTTGCCACAGATATCATCCTTCAATTGAAAATGGTGAAATCTACAACGAAACCCGCAAACATAATTGATGTGCTATTTAATTTGAAATCCGCATGGCAAGTCAATTTCCGCAATAAAAAAACCTGCAAAGTGTACATAAAATGTATGCAATCTCACTGTAATATGCTGTTTTTTATCCCGCATGGGAATTCACGTGGAAAAACTGCTCATTACTGGGAGCAGCTACTGTCACATAATAATACCGAGGATAAATAGTAGAGCTTTAAATCCACACTGAGTAATTGCACTAAAAAATGTATTCCTTTAGGTAACAAGTATAAACGGCTAAATTGAACCCCCCTCCCCCCATGGCTTACAGCTACTGTAAAAAGTGTAAAAAGGGCATTTAAAAAATAATAATCTGAGAGGTCAGCTGTAGCGTTTGAATATTACAAAGGGCTTAATAAAATTTGTAAAAAGGAGATAAAATTTGCAAAAATACAAAACAAACAGCAGGAGGCAAGAGAGAGCAAAACAAATCCCCAAAAAATCTTTAAATATAAAAAAAAAACAAGGTCAGGGCAGGTAGCTGACCTAAATAATAGTAAAGGGGGTGTAGTCACGGAAGATAAGGAAAAGGCAGAGTTACTAAATGTTTTTTTTAGCTTTGCATATACAAAATATGAGAAAGGAGCTGATATCTGTGGTGCTGGGGCTGTTATACTTGTATACTTGTTATACAGTAATATACTCAATTGGCTAACTATAGATATTGTCCAAGACAAGGTAAATGTGAACAAGGCTCCGGGTCCAGATGGATTACACCCAAGAGTGCTTAAAAAGCTCTGTTCAGTCATTACTGTGCCCATGTTTATCATTTTTTAAGATTCTCTAGGTACTGGTACAGTGCCAAGTGATTGGTGCAAGGCAAATGTGGTGCCCATATTCAAAAAAGGTCCTTCACAGGACAGAAGTTGTCAGACTAACCTGATTAGTTTTTATGAGGATGTGAGTAGTAGCCTAGACAGAGGGGCGGCTGTGGATGTAGTGTTTCTGGATTTTGCAAAGGCTTTTGATTCTGTCCCTCATAGACGTTTAATAGGTAATGTAAGGTCTATAGGCTTGGAAAGTATAGTTTGTAATTGGATTGAAAAATAGCTGAAGGACCGTGTCCAGAGAGTTGTGGTCAAGATTCCTATTCAGAATGGTCCCGGGTTATAAGTGGTGTTACCCCAAGGTTCAGTGCTGGACCCTCTATTATTTAATTTATTTATTAAAGTTATCGAGGACGGGATTAGTAGCACCATTTCTATTTTTGCAGATTACACCAAGCTAGGTAGCACTGTGCAGTCTATGGAAGATGTCCATAAAATACCAGCTGACTTGAACACTCTGAGTGATTGGGCATCAACTTGGCAAATGAGGTTCAATGTAGATAAATGTAAAGTTATGCATTTTGGTAGTAATAATCTCCATGCTTCATATGTCCTAAGTGATGTAACACTGGGAGAGTCACTTATAGAGAAGGATTTGGGTGTCCTTGTAGATTGTAGATTAAATAACAGAATACAATGTCAATCAGCTGCTTCTAAGGTCATCAGGAATTTAATTTATTTAGTCTTGAGAAGAGACGTTTGAGGGGGGACATGATTAACCTATACAAATATATAAATGGGCCATACAAAAAATATGGTGAAAAACAGTTCCATGTAAAATGCCCTCAAAAGACAAGGGGCACTGCCTTCGATTAGAGAGGAAAAAGTTCAGTCTCTAGAAGTGTCAAAGCTTCTTTACTGTAAGAACTGTGAAGCTGTGGAATAGACTTCCTCAGGACGTGGTCACAGCAGGAACAGTGGACAATTTTAAAAAGGGTTTAGATGAATTCTTAAAAATAAACAACATTAATACTTATGAAAACGTGTAGAAATCTGAGTCTCAATTTCTTCTGGGATTCAGGTCCCCACCTATCCCTTTGTTAACTATATACTGTATAACTATGATAATGCTCTTTGCCTCTCTGTGATCTTTTTATTACAAAATCACAGTGACAACTTTATCTCACTATGATTTTGTAGTAAAAAGATCACAGAGAGGCATGTAGCATTATTAATCATGTTAATGCTCCGTGTCTCTGCTGTCCGGAACGGGGCTTGGCTCACCTTCACGCAGCAGATTACCTGCACGGCATCCGCTCGTGTGAAAGAGCCTTTGTTCACACAGTCAGTGGGGCCCATTTACTAATGGACTTGCAACACTTTTAGATGTAAAAAGTGTTTCAGGTCCCCTTTTCTGTCCATCCGTATGGCACAATCTTGGCACACTGCCGCTTTTGCACCTTGTACGCCAGTTTGGCATGATGGGGTGTGTTGTACTTCAGCCCCAGCAAATTTACTGACATTTTCACTTAGAAACAGGAGCAAATGTTAGCTAAAAACAACGCCAGCCATTAGCTGGCATCGTTTTTACTACAGGTGCACAGACTGTCACAGATGCACCTAATTTATGACGAGGCGCACACCTCATCATAAGTTAGACATGTCTAGTGGCAGCGCAGAGGGGGACTCTAAGAGAGGCGAAAAAGCTGATCTTAGTAAATGTGCCCCAGTGTTCGATCAGTGATTTCCATCAGTGATAGTGAGCCAAAACCAGGCCCGGCTCTAAACAAAGAACAGGTGCAGATTTTCCCCTTAGGGCTCATGCACATGAACATGTTCCACCTGTTCCATGCATTTGGGATTGCAAATTGCGTGCACCACCCATGTGGCTGGCGCAGACAGATGCAGACTAATTCAGCTTGAATAGGTATGTGATACATCTGCACCACAAAAAAAAACACAGAAGCACTCCGCACCTTCCACATTGCGCACCTATTTAAGTGAATGCCCTCATCATGTCCATAGGTGGCTAATGCCACAATGTCTGAGGTAGAGAGCATATAGCTCTTGATAAATCCCCCCATTATATACATAGCTCTGCAGTATGATTTAGATTCAGTTTTCTGGTGGAATTATTCATTACAACTTTAAATAGCCAAAGTGTTGGCTTTCATATTTATTGATTGTTTATAAACAAATGTATGAACTTTATTATTATTCATGTTACCTTTTGATATATTTTATTGTGAATTTTTGTATGGACCACAACATATACCATATACAAGCGCTGTATATGTCTTTCTTGTTCTATGGAAGTTCCCATTCAGGGGTACATGTCTTTGGAACAGCTTGGCATAAGTATTTTCTCATTACTGCTGGTATTATTACTTTGAATATTTTTTTTTCTATCATGTAGTATTATTTTTAATAAAGTTTTTTTTATATTTTTATAATAAATATCAAATATTTTGTAGGCAATTTTGTCAAGTGAATGTAACTTTGCTATTGTTAGAGGAGGTTGTTTGTTGGTTTGTGTCACAGACCCATTGAAGTCAATGGGTCCACAAAAAAAAGAATGTATTATGCATGTCAAATGTATGTCATCCGTATTTTGTGGATCTGCGTTTTGAGAACCGTAAAATACATATGGTCATGTGCATGAGGCACTAGGGGGATTTCACATCACCGCTAGGTATTTCCATTGTCCTGCTCTGTTATAGCTGGACAGACTCATTGACTTCAATCGAGTTTATTCAGTTTCAGTTTGTGAAACAGTTTTTTCACTGGACAAAAAAAGTCCTGCATGCATGCAGGGCTTTTTTGTTCTGTCTTTTTGATGGACTCTGCGACAGAGGCCCATAACAGAGCTTTCAACAGAGATGTAGACAAGTCATTACATGTTTTTTGGTAGTATAAGCATTTGTACCTTATTATGTTTACCTGTAGTTGGAACTCAGTGGTTTATTGCACCTCGGTGCATGTTTTCCGCTTTTCTTTTCTTGATTTTTACAGTTTGATTTTATGTAGTGTTTATTTTAATAGAGCTTAAACTAATAGCATCCTTTTGCACGGAGTTCCCTTTTTTGTAGGAATTGCTAACTGTGCATCTTGGCACATAGCTACAATATATTGTTAATCATATGCTGCCCACGACAAAGAATTAAAACACACATACTAATGTATTCTGTACTTTTGCGGTTTTAGAGGTGTTTTTGCATGTGGGTATTTTGATGCAATTTTTGCTATAGAAACACAAGCTCCAGATATTAGCTGAGAGTCTATAAAAAATATGAAATGCAGAGCGCACAAGCATTTTTTTTGCATAGTGGCATTTTGTACAAATTGGTTGCATTGTCTTTCTTTCATTTTTTTCAAAAATGGAGCATTTTGTGTAGCATGTTGAAACTTTTGGTGCTTTTGGTCTTTTTTCATCCCTGTCACTATAGGGGAAAAAAATAACAGAACACAAAATGCCATTCACACATTTGTTTTGCAAAAAAATGACACTAGAAAAATGCTTGTGATATGAAAGAAAAAGACAAAGCAGTTTCAATTGTTTTTCCAGTGGGCAAAATGCCAGAACAAATAAATGGGTGTTTGGGCCCTTACTGTTATATTCTATTGTAAAATATCCCTATTTTTATGAACCTGACATAAAATTGGACAGACAATGGCAGAATGTATGCGCTTTATTCTTTGGTTGAGTTGGGTTTTTCCTTAATATTTACAGCATTCATAAAATCTGTACAGATTGTAGCATACAGAATTTTAAACGTGAATTCACCTGTTTACGGTAATTGTTAATTTTTAACAACATGATAATTTTTTCTGGTTTGTAAACTAAGAAAAATAAAAACAATAAAATAAAAGTCAAATCTAGAAATGAGTGAAACAATTCTAAACAAATCAAATTTGTCCAGAATTTTGTAAAAAAATTAGATTCCAGTTGAAACAGAGAAAATCTTTTGAAAGTGTTGGGCGAATTGCAATATCCGAAGTAGACTTCGATACAAATTCCAGAGAGAATTTGATTAGTCGCGGAGCCGAATTTCTTTGTGCTTTGTGGTAACAAATCAATTTTCGCTGAAATAGCATTAAAAAGAAAAAAGCTTACCCACCTCATCTGAGTGCAAAAAGGCCACCGTGGTAAATTTGATTGAAGATCCCATGCAAAATCTCATGCACGGTGATGTAGCACATGAGCGATTTTGCACAGGATCTTTGATCAAGATGGCCACGGTGGCCTTTTTGCACTCAAATGGATGAGGTGAGTATAATTATTATAATTTTTTTTAACTGATTAACCCCTGAAAGCCTTCATTTTTCATCTCAGATGCTGAGATTGGCGGCATCTGAGGGGGTTCAATGACGGCTTCCCATCATTGCTCCCCCTACTTACAAAGAAATGCGCTTTGTGACAAAGAAATTTATCACAAAGCAAATTTATTTGTGAAATTCAGCGAAGCAACCAAATAAATTTTTGTAAGCTTCACTCATCTCTACAGAAGACATTACTAATGCTTTCTTGGCATTAAGGAGCATGAAAGGGAAAGTCATTCCTTAATCTAATCGGCCGATTAGTTAGAAACCGACTTGTTAGAATTGGCCCCGAAATGAACTTTGTGAAATTCTCTAGTCAAATTCTGTATAGTCTTCCTTCTGCCACATTATAAAATACATGGGCCAGAGAGATTTTATAATAATTACATTTGCTTATAACGTATTTACTAGAGAATTTGCTCTTTAGAAATCACAGTGCAGTTATTTCATGTATTTAGATCGTAACAAACTTAACATATACATTATATCCAAATCTATCTGGCGGCTAGTTTCATCTGCATTTCTTTTAATGACACACTTTACAGTATACTTGTCATTTTCCTTATACATCATTTTATTTCACAGTTTTTCCAATTAATCTTTTTTCATTTCTTTGCAGATGAGTGGATATGTGTGTCTAGATGGAAAATTCAGGAACATATAAAGAAAGGGTAGTTGAAAACATGTCCTTAAACAAATTTGCCTACAGCATATAAAACACATGATGATTACTATTGTTGATCACAAATATTCTATTTTTGCAAATTTTTATTGCGAATATCGGCACTTCGAGAATTTGCGAAGATGTAGAATATAGTGCTATATATTCGTAATTAGGGATGAGCGAACTCGAACTGTATAGTTCGGGTTCGTACCGAATTTTGGGGTGTCCGTGACACGGACCCGAACCCGGACATTTTCGTAAAAGTCCGGGTTCGGGTTCGGTGTTCGTCGCTTTCTTCGCGCTTTTGTGACGCTTTCTTGGCGCTTTTTGAAAGGCTGCAAAGCAGCCAATCAACAAGCGTCATACTACTTGCCCCAAGAGGCCATCACAGCCATGCCTACTATTGGCATGGCTGTGATTGGCCAGAGCACCATGTGACCCAGCCTCTATTTAAGCTGGAGTCACATAGCGCCGCCCGTCACTCTGCTCTGATTAGCGTAGGGAGAGGTTGCGGCTGCGACAGTAGGGCGAGATTAGGCAGATTAACTCCTCCAAAGGACTTGATTAACTGATCGATCTGCAGCTGTGGATCATTGAGCTGCTGATCCTCAATTGCTCACTGTTTTTAGGCTGCACAGACCGTTTGTCAGTCACATTTTTCTGGGGTGATCGGCGGCCATTTTGTGTCTTGTGGTGCGCCAGCACAAGCTGCGACCAAGTGCATTTAACCCTCAATGGTGTGGTTGTTTTTTGGCTAAAGCCTACATCAGGGTGAAGCTGTCACACCAAGTGCATTTAACCAGCAATAGTCTGTTCATTTTTTGGCCATATACAAAATCAGGGGCAAGCTGCGCCTGTCACCAAGTGCATTTAACCCTCAATGGTGTGGTTGTTTTTTGGCTAAAGCCTACATCAGGGTGAAGCTGTCACACCAAGTGCATTTAACCAGCAATAGTCTGTTCATTTTTTGGCCATATACTAAATCAGGGGCAAGCTGCGCCTGTCACCAAGTGCATTTAACCCTCAATGGTGTGGTTGTTTTTTGGCTAAAGCCTACATCAGGGTGAAGCTGTCACACCAAGTGCATTTAACCAGCAATAGTCTGTTTATTTTTTGGCCATATCCCAGTCTAATTCTGTCACTAAATCCATACCGGTCACCCAGCGCCTAAATACTAGGCCTCAAATTTATATCCAGCTAAATCTGTCCCTAGTGCTGTAGCTGGGCGAGTTATTTAGTGTCCGTTCAAGCACATTTCTTGTTCTGGGTTGAAATACAATTCCCAATTTAGCAATTTCATAATTTAGTGGTTTCTGCTATATCAGAGCTATTTGAAATCTATCCCTAAAAGGGTATATAATATTCAAGGTGCACATTGGGTCATTCAGAATAACTTCACACACACCCGCTACTGTGTATTTCCAAGTCTAATTCTGTCACTAAACCCATACCTGTCACGCAGCGCCTAAATACTAGGCCTCAAATTTATATCCAGCTAAATCTGTCCCTAGTGCTGTAGCTGGGCGAGTTATTTAGTGTCCGTTCAAGCACATTTCTTGTTCTGGGTTGAAATACAATTCCCAATTTAGCAATTTCATAATTTAGTGGTTTCTGCTATATCAGAGCTATTTGAAATCTATCCCTAAAAGGGTATATAATATTCAAGGTGCACATTGGGTCATTCAGAATAACTTCACACACACCCGCTACTGTGTATTTCCAAGTCTAATTCTGGCACTAAACCCATACCTGTCACCCAGCGCCTAAATACTAGGCCTCAAATTTATATCCCGCTAAATCTGTCCTTAGTGCTGTAGCTGGGCGAGTTATTTAGTGTCCGTTCAAGCACATTTCTTGTTCTGGGTTGAAATACAATTCCCAATTTAGCAATTTCATAATTTAGTGGTTTCTGCTATATCAGAGCTATTTGAAATCTATCCCTAAAAGGGTATATAATATTCAAGGTGCACATTGGGTCATTCAGAATAACTTCACACACACCCGCTACTGTGTATTTCCAAGTCTAATTCTGGCACTAAACCCATACCTGTCACCCAGCGCCTAAATACTAGGTCTCAAATTTATATCCCGCTAAATCTGTCCTTAGTGCTGTAGCTGGGCGAGTTATTTAGTGTCCGTTCAAGCACATTTCTTGTTCTGGGTTGAAATACAATTCCCAATTTAGCAATTTCATAATTTAGTGGTTTCTGCTATATCAGAGCTATTTGAAATCTATCCCTAAAAGGGTATATAATATTCAAGGTGCACATTGGGTCATTCAGAATAACTTCACACACACCCGCTACTGTGTATTTCCAAGTCTAATTCTGGCACTAAACCCATACCTGTCACCCAGCGCCTAAATACTAGGCCTCAAATTTATATCCCGCTAAATCTGTCCTTAGTGCTGTAGCTGGGCGAGTTATTTAGTGTCCGTTCAAGCACATTTCTTGTTCTGGGTTGAAATACAATTCCCAATTTAGCAATTTCATAATTTAGTGGTTTCTGCTATATCAGAGCTATTTGAAATCTATCCCTAAAAGGGTATATAATATTCAAGGTGCACATAGGGTCATTCAGAATAACTTCACACACACGCTTCTGTGCATTTCCAAGTCTAATTCTGTCACTAAATCCATACCGGTCACCCAGCGCCTAAATACTAGGCCTCAAATTTATATCCAGCTAAATCTGTCCCTAGTTCTGTAGCTGGGCGAGTTATTTAGTGTCCGTTCAAGCACATTTCTTGTTCTGGGTTGAAATACAATTCCCAATTTAGCAATTTCATAATTTAGTGGTTTCTGCTATATCAGAGCTATTTGAAATCTATCCCTAAAAGGGTATATAATATTCAAGGTGCACATTGGGTCATTCAGAATAACTTCACACACACCCGCTACTGTGTATTTCCAAGTCTAATTCTGGCACTAAACCCATACCTGTCACCCAGCGCCTAAATACTAGGCCTCAAATTTATATCCCGCTAAATCTGTCCTTAGTGCTGTAGCTGGGCGAGTTATTTAGTGTCCGTTCAAGCACATTTCTTGTTCTGGGTTGAAATACAATTCCCAATTTAGCAATTTCATAATTTAGTGGTTTCTGCTATATCAGAGCTATTTGAAATCTATCCCTAAAAGGGTATATAATATTCAAGGTGCACATTGGGTCATTCAGAATAACTTCACACACACCCGCTACTGTGTATTTCCAAGTCTAATTCTGGCACTAAACCCATACCTGTCACCCAGCGCCTAAATACTAGGCCTCAAATTTATATTCCGCTAAATCTGTCCTTAGTGCTGTAGCTGGGCGAGTTATTTAGTGTCCGTTCAAGCACATTTCTTGTTCTGGGTTGAAATACAATTCCCAATTTAGCAATTTCATAATTTAGTGGTTTCTGCTATATCAGAGCTATTTGAAATCTATCCCTAAAAGGGTATATAATATTCAAGGTGCACATAGGGTCATTCAGAATAACTTCACACACCCGCTACTGTGCATTTCCAAATCTAATTCTGTCACTAAACCCATACCTGTCACCCAGCGCCTAAATACTAGGCCTCAAATTTATATCCCGCTAAATCTCTCGTTACCGCTGTCCTGTTGTGGCTGGGAAAGTTATTTAGTGTCCGTCAAAGCACATTTTTTGTTCTGGGTTGAAATACAATTCCCAATTTAGCAATTTCATAATTTAGTCGTTTCTGCTATATCAGAGCTATTTGAAATCTATCCCTAAAAGGGTAGATCATATTGAAGGTGCACATAGGGTCATTCAGAATAACTTCACACACACGCTTCTGTGCATTTCCAAGTCTAATTCTGTCACTAAATCCATACCGGTCACCCAGCGCCTAAATACTAGGCCTCAAATTTATATCCCGCTGAATTTGAATACAATACATTGGGCCAAATAATATATTTGTTGTTGTGGTGAACCATAACAATGAGAAAAACATCTAGTAAGGGACGCGGACGTGGACATGGTCGTGGTGGTGTTAGTGGACCCTCTGGTGCTGGGAGAGGACGTGGCCGTTCTGCCACATCCACACGTCCTAGTGTACCAACTACCTCAGGTCCCAGTAGCCGCCAGAATTTACAGCGATATATGGTGGGGCCCAATGCCGTTCTAAGGATGGTAAGGCCTGAGCAGGTACAGGCATTAGTCAATTGGGTGGCCGACAGTGGATCCAGCACGTTCACATTATCTCCCACCCAGTCTTCTGCAGAAAGCGCACAGATGGCGCCTGAAAACCAACCCCATCAGTCTGTCACATCACCCCCATGCATACCAGGGAAACTGTCTCAGCCTCAAGTTATGCAGCAGTCTCTTATGCTGTTTGAAGACTCCGCTGGCAGGGTTTCCCAAGGGCATCCACCTAGCCCTTCCCCAGCGGTGAAAGACATAGAATGCACTGACGCACAACCACTTATGTTTCCTGATGATGAGGACATGGGAATACCACCTCAGCATGTCTCTGATGATGACGAAACACAGGTGCCAACTGCTGCGTCTTTCTGCAGTGTGCAGACTGAACAGGAGGTCAGGGATCAAGACTGGGTGGAAGACGATGCAGGGGACGATGAGGTCCTAGACCCCACATGGAATGAAGGTCGTGCCACTGACTTTCACAGTTCGGAGGAAGAGGCAGTGGTGAGACCGAGCCAACAGCGTAGCAAAAGAGGGAGCAGTGGGCAAAAGCAGAACACCCGCCGCCAAGAGACTCCGCCTGCTACTGACCGCCGCCATCTGGGACCGAGCACCCCAAAGGCAGCTTCAAGGAGTTCCCTGGCATGGCACTTCTTCAAACAATGTGCTGACGACAAGACCCGAGTGGTTTGCACGCTGTGCCATCAGAGCCTGAAGCGAGGCATTAACGTTCTGAACCTGAGCACAACCTGCATGACCAGGCACCTGCATGCAAAGCATGAACTGCAGTGGAGTAAACACCTTAAAACCAAGGAAGTCACTCAGGCTCCCCCTGCTACCTCTTCTGCTGCTGCCGCCTCGGCCTATTCTGCTGCTGCCGCCTCGGCCTCTTCCTCCGCCTCTGGAGGAACGTTGGCACCTGCCGCCCAGCAAACAGGGGATGTACCACCAACACCACCACCACCACCTCCGTCACCAAGCGTCTCAACCATGTCACACGCCAGCGTTCAGCTCTCCATCTCACAAACATTTGATAGAAAGCGTAAATTCCCACCTAGCCACCCTCGATCCCTGGCCCTGAATGCCAGCATTTCTAAACTACTGGCCTATGAAATGCTGTCATTTAGGCTGGTGGACACAGACAGCTTCAAACAGCTCATGTCGCTTGCTGTCCCACAGTATGTTGTTCCCAGCCGGCACTACTTCTCCAAGAGAGCCGTGCCTTCCCTGCACAACCAAGTATCCCATAAAATCAAGTGTGCACTGCGCAACGCCATCTGTGGCAAGGTCCACCTAACCACAGATACGTGGACCAGTAAGCACGGCCAGGGACGCTATATCTCCCTAACTGCACACTGGGTAAATGTAGTGGCAGCTGGGCCCCAGGCGGAGAGCTGTTTGGCGCACGTCCTTCCGCCGCCAAGGATCGCAGGGCAACATTCTTTGCCTCCTGTTGCCACCTCCTCCTTCTCGGCTTCCTCCTCCTCTTCTTCCACCTGCTCATCCAGTCAGCCACACACCTTCACCACCAACTTCAGCACAGCCCGGGGTAAACGTCAGCAGGCCATTCTGAAACTCATATGTTTGGGGGACAGGCCCCACACCGCACAGGAGTTGTGGCGGGGTATAGAACAACAGACCGACGAGTGGTTGCTGCCGGTGAGCCTCAAGCCCGGCCTGGTGGTGTGTGATAATGGGCGAAATCTCGTTGCAGCTCTGGGACTAGCCAATTTGACGCACATCCCTTGCTTGGCGCATGTGCTGAATTTGGTAATGCAGAAGTTCATTCACAACTACCCCGACATGTCAGAGCTGCTGCATAAAGTGCGGGCCGTCTGTTCGCGCTTCCGGCGTTCACATCCTGCTGCTGCTCGCCTGTCTGCGCTACAGCGTAACTTCGGCCTTCCCGCTCACCGCCTCATATGCGACGTGCCCACCAGGTGGAACTCCACCTTGCACATGCTGGACAGACTGTGCGAGCAGCAGCAGGCCATAGTGGAGTTTCAGCTGCAGCACGCACGGGTCAGTCGCACTACAGAACAGCACCACTTCACCACCAATGACTGGGCCTCCATGCGAGACCTGTGTGCCCTGTTGCGCTGTTTCGAGTACTCCACCAACATGGCCAGTGGCGATGACACCGTTATCAGCGTTACAATACCACTTCTATGTCTCCTTGAGAAAACACTTAGGGCGATGATGGAAGAGGAGGTGGCCCAGGAGGAGGAGGAGGAGGAGGAGGAAGAGGGGTCATTTTTAGCACTTTCAGGCCAGTCTCTTCGAAGTGACTCAGAGGGAGGTTTTTGGCAACAGCAGAGGCCAGGTACAAATGTGGCCAGCCAGGGCCCACTACTGGAGGACGAGGAGGACGAGGATGAGGAGGAGGTGGAGGAGGATGAGGATGAAGCATGGTCACAGCGGGGTGGCACCCAACGCAGCTCGGGTCCATCACTGGTGCGTGGCTGGGGGGAAAGGCAGGACGATGACGATACGCCTCCCACAGAGGACAGCTTGTCCTTATCCCTGGGCAGCCTGGCACACATGAGCGACTACATGCTGCAGTGCCTGCGCAACGACAGCAGAGTTGCCCACATTTTAACCTGTGCGGACTACTGGGTTGCCACCCTGCTGGATCCACGCTACAAAGACAATGTGCCCACCTTACTTCCTGCACTGGAGCGTGATAGGAAGATGCGCGAGTACAAGCGCACGTTGGTAGACGCGCTACTGAGAGCATTCCCAAATGTCACAGGGGAACAAGTGGAAGCCCAAGGCCAAGGCAGAGGAGGAGCAAGAGGTCGCCAAGGCAGCTGTGTCACGGCCAGCTCCTCTGAGGGCAGGGTTAGCATGGCAGAGATGTGAAAAACTTTTGTCAACACGCCACAGCTAACTGCACCACCACCTGATACGCAACGTGTTAGCAGGAGGCAACATTTCACTAACATGGTGGAACAGTACGTGTGCACACCCCTCCACGTACTGACTGATGGTTCGGCCCCATTCAACTTCTGGGTCTCTAAATTGTCCACGTGGCCAGAGCTAGCCTTTTATGCCTTGGAGGTGCTGGCCTGCCCGGCAGCCAGCGTTTTGTCTGAACGTGTATTCAGCACGGCAGGGGGCGTCATTACAGACAAACGCAGCCGCCTGTCTACAGCCAATGTGGACAAGCTGACGTTCATAAAAATGAACCAGGCATGGATCCCACAGGACCTGTCCGTCCCTTGTCCAGATTAGACATTAACTACCTCCCCATAACCATATATTATTGGACTCCAGGGCACTTCCTCATTCAATCCTATTTTTATTTTCATTTTACCATTATATTGCGATGCTACCCAAAGTTGAATGAACCTCTCCTCTGCCTGTGTGCTAGGCCTAAATATATGCCAATGGACTGTTGCAGTGGTGGGTGACGTGAAGCCTCATTCTCTGCTATGACATGCAGACTAATTCTCTGCTGACATGAAGCCAGATTGTCTGTTACGGGACCTCTCTCCTCTGCCTGTGTGTGTGCTGGGCCTAAATATATGCCAATGGACTGTTGCAGTGGTGGCTGACGTGAAGCCTCATTCTCTGCTATGACATGCAGACTAATTCTCTGCTGACATGAAGACAGATTCTCTGTTACGGGACCTCTCTCCTCTGCCTGTGTGTGTGCTGGGCCTAAATATATGCCAATGGACTGTTGCAGTGGTGGCTGACGTGAAGCCTCATTCTCTGCTATGACATGCAGACTAATTCTCTGCTGACATGAAGACAGATTCTCTGTTACGGGACCTCCCTCCTCTGCCTGGGTGCTGGGCCTAAATATATGCCAATGGACTGTTGCAGTGGTGGGTGACGTGAAGCCTGATTCTCTGCTATGACATGCAGACTAATTCTCTGCTGACATGAAGACAGATTCTCTGTTACGGGACCTCTCTCCTCTGCCTGTGTGTGTGCTGGGCCTAAATATATGCCAATGGACTGTTGCAGTGGTGGCTGACGTGAAGCCTCATTCTCTGCTATGACATGCAGACTAATTCTCTGCTGACATGAAGACAGATTCTCTGTTACGGGACCTCCCTCCTCTGCCTGGGTGCTGGGCCTAAATATATGCCAATGGACTGTTGCAGTGGTGGCTGACGTGAAGCCTCATTCTCTGCTATGACATGCAGACTGATTCTCTGCTGACATGAAGCCAGATCGTCTGTTACGGGACCTCTCTGCTCTGCCTGTGTGCTAGGCCTAAATATATGCCAATGGACTGTTGCAGTGGTGGGTGACGTGAAGCCTCATTCTCTGCTATGACATGCAGACTGATTCTCTGCTGTCATGAAGCCAGATTGTCTGTTACGGGACCTCTCTGCTCTGCCTGTGTGCTAGGCCTAAATATATGCCAATGGACTGTTGCAGTGGTGGGTGACGTGAAGCCTCATTCTCTGCTATGACATGCAGACTGATTCTCTGCTGTCATGAAGCCAGATTGTCTGTTACGGGACCTCTCTGCTCTGCCTGTGTGCTAGGCCTAAATATATGCCAATGGACTGTTGCAGTGGTGGGTGACGTGAAGCCTCATTCTCTGCTATGACATGCAGACTGATTCTCTGCTGACATGAAGCCAGATTGTCTGTTACGGGACCTCTCTCCTCTGCCTGTGTGCTAGGCCTAAATATATGCCAATGGACTGTTGCAGTGGTGGCTGACGTGAAGCCTCATTCTCTGCTATGACATGCAGACTAATTCTCTGCTGACATGAAGCCAGATTGTCTGTTACGGGACCTCTCTCCTCTGCCTGGGTGCTGGGCCTAAATTTATGACAATGGACTGTTGCAGTGGTGGCTGACGTGAAGCCTGATTCTCTGCTATGACATGCAGACTGATTCTCTGCTGACATGAAGCCAGATCCTCTGTTACGGGACCTCTCTCCTCTGCCTGTGTGTGTGCTGGGCCTAAATATATGCCAATGGACTGTTGCAGTGGTGGCTGACGTGAAGCCTCATTCTCTGCTATGACATGCAGACTGATTCTCTGCTGACATGAAGCCAGATTCTCTGTTACGGGACCTCTCTCCTCTGCCTGTGTGTGTGCTGGGCCTAAATATATGCCAATGGACTGTTGCAGTGGTGGCTGACGTGAAGCCTCATTCTCTGCTATGACATGCAGACTAATTCTCTGCTGACATGAAGACAGATTCTCTGTTACGGGACCTCCCTCCTCTGCCTGGGTGCTGGGCCTAAATATATGCCAATGGACTGTTGCAGTGGTGGCTGACGTGAAGCCTCATTCTCTGCTATGACATGCAGACTAATTCTCTGCTGACATGAAGACAGATTCTCTGTTACGGGACCTCTCTCCTCTGCCTGGGTGCCGGGGCCTAAATATCTGAGAATGGACTGTTCCAGTGGTGGGTGACGGGAAGCCAGATTCTCTGCTATGGAACCTCTCTCCAATTGATTTTGGTTAATTTTTATTTATTTAATTTTTAATTTAATTCATTTCCCTATCCACATTTGTTTGCAGGGGATTTACCTACATGTTGCTGCCTTTTGCAGCCCTCTAGCTCTTTCCTGGGCTGTTTTACAGCCTTTTTAGTGCCGAAAAGTTCGGGTCCCCATTGACTTCAATGGGGTTCGGGTTCGGGACGAAGTTCGGATCGGGTTCGGATCCCGAACCCGAACATTTCCGGGATGTTCGGCCGAACTTCTCGAACCCGAACATCCAGGTGTTCGCTCAACTCTATTCGTAATCACAAATATTCTAGATTTTTTTCATCAGTAACCTCTCTTCTTGCTTGTGGGCCAATGAGAAGGCTGCAATATATTTGTCAGAGCTTAGCAACATCCCTAGCAACCAATAGAAAAGTTGCCTACCCTTTTACTATAAAAGAAACTCCCCAGCAGCCATTTTCTGCCTTTTTTTTTTTTTTTGCAGTTCTGCGAGAGAGAGAGCAGTGACATTGCTGTGCTCTGTGCTTTTATCTGGATCCTAGTCCTTATCCAATTACATTAGATAGTTAGTTCATATATATAATACAGATAGTTAGTGGGTGTCATGGTCTTACCTTCTTACTGTTCTCCTTCGTTTGACATGTGCTGGCGGCCATCTTGGTTTCTGGGTTTCTTGTAGCCTCCCACCCTGCGGCTTCTCCTTCCCACTGGGAGGAGCTGGATGCCTAGCTCATATATATAGGAGGTCTGTGGCTTCAGTTCCTTGCTTGGTCCTCCTGTGTTCACATGCTTCTAAGACTGCTGCTGCTTCTGGTTCCTGATCCTGGCCTCGTCTGACTACCCCGTTGGTTCCTGATCCTGGCTTCGTCTGACTACCCCGTTGGTTCCTGATCCTGGCTTCGTCTGACTACCCTGCTGGTTCCTGATCCAGGCTTCGTCTGACTACCCTTCTGGTTCCTGACCTCTGTCTACGCAAGACCCTGCTTCGGTTTAGCCATCCGTTTGGACTTTTGCTTACGGCTTGCTTTTCAATAAAGCCTTCTTATTTTCCACTTATCTCTTGTTGTACGTCTGGTTCATGGTTCCATGACATTAGGACCAAGCCATGAATTCTGACGGTACAGGGCCATCCTCGCTACCTACGCTGGTTGCCAGACTTGATCAGCAGGATCACCTGTTGGGTCGGTTCGCTGTGGCGTTGCAAACCCTGCTTGAACGCACGGCTCATTTCGCTTCCGTTGCCGATGGGTCGGTTGTCGCTCCTGGGCCCGTTCCTACTGCCGCTCCGGTTGTTGCGCCAGAGTCTACCCCGACACCTGTTGCTGCGCCTGCGGTGTCTCGGGGTATGACCGGTTCTGCCCCCCTTCCACAGCGCTTTGGGGGAGAGCCAACTCAGTGCCGAGGTTTCCTTAACCAGGTGGGCATTTATTTTGAGTTGCTGCCACATGCCTTTCCTACTGAGAGATCAAAGGTGGGCTTCTTGATCTCGCTGCTCTCGGACAAGGCCTTGGCCTGGGCCAGCCCTTTATGGGAGAACAACAATCCGGTGGTTGCCGAGTTTTCCGGTTTTGTTGCTTCTCTTCGGAAGGTATTCGATGTGCCGGCTCGTGCTGCCTCTGCTGCGAAGCTCCTTATGTCCATCAGACAGGGTTCACGATCCGTAGCTGAATACGCCATTGAGTTTCGTACCCTGGCAGCAGAGGTGGGCTGGAATAATGAGGCTCTGGTCGCTGCTTTCTCTCATGGTCTTTCGGATGCCTTGAAGGATGAGGTTGCAGCTAAGGACCTACCAGTGGAGCTCGAGTCTCTTATTTCTTTCCTGATTTTGATTGACACCAGACTCAGGGAGAGACCTTCCTTTAAGGAGAGCCTGCGGAGGTCTTCTAACAGATTGGCGCCTACGTTTGCTGTCCCACCCGTGCCTCCCTCTCCTCCCACGCCTCCTGGGGATGACTTGTCTGGGGGTGAACCCATGCAGCTGGGGTTTGCTCGCCTGTCCGAGGGGGAGAGGGTACTCCGGAGACGCGAGGGCCAATGCATGTACTGTGGTCTCGGTGGGCATTTTCGGTTATCATGTCCGAACCGTCCGGGAAACGCTCGCACCTGAGATCCTGTCGGGGGCAGATCTTGGGTGGAGTCTCCTCGTCCCCGGTTTCCCGTGTTGACAAACCACTGATCACTGTTGTTCTCTCCTGGGTCGGGGGCTCGGTGACGACCCAGGCGTTGGTGGACTCTGGTGCTGGTGGTTTGTTCATTGATAGTGTGTTCGCTGCCGCCAATTCCATTCCTCTGCAGCCTCGAGGTTCCCCACTGGCTCTTGAGGCGATAGACGGCAGACCCCTTCTGCCGCCACACGTGACTCATGAGACCCTTCCAGTGGGGATAGCCATTGGTGCCGTTCACAGAGAGTCGGTCTGTTTCCAGGTGATTTCGTCTCCACACTACTCGGTGGTCTTGGGGTACCCCTGGCTCCAGAAGCATAATCCGACTTTCGATTGGAGATCGGCCGAGATCCTCTCGTGGTCACCGCAGTGTGGGGCTAGTTGCATCCATGGGCCTGTCAAGTTGCTGTGTACTTCCTCGGACTCTCTGTTGCCTCCTGAATACGAAGAGTACCGGGATGTATTCGATAAGGTGCGCGCGGTTGCCCTACCTCCGCACCGCCCATACGATTGTGCCATAGAGTTACAATCTGGTTCCGTTCCTCCTCGTGGCAAAGTCTATCCACTGTCGGTAGCGGAGAATGAGGCCATGGAGGAGTACGTGAGGGAGGCGCTTTCACGCGGATACATTCGCAAATCCTCGTCCCCGGCAGGGGCTGGATTTTTCTTTGTGAAAAAGAAGGGCGGTGAGTTGAGGCCTTGCATCGATTACAGGGGTCTCAATCGCATCACGATCAAGAACGCTTACCCGATACCCTTGATTTCCGAGCTGTTCGATCGCCTCAAAGGGGCCACGGTCTTTACCAAACTCGACCTGAGGGCGGCATATAACCTGGTAAGGATCAAGGCGGGCGATGAGTGGAAGACCGCGTTTAACACCAGGACCGGTCATTATGAATCCTTGGTTATGCCCTTTGGGTTGTGCAATGCGCCCGCAGTCTTCCAGGAATTCATCAACGATGTTTTCCGTGACCTGTTGCAGCAGTGTGTGGTGGTCTATTTGGATGACATCTTGGTATATTCTGAATCCATGGAGGCCCACATTATGGATGTCAGACGAGTGTTGCAACGGTTACGAGAGAACAGGCTGTTCGGTAAGCTTGAGAAATGCGAATTTCACCGATCCCAGGTAACCTTCTTAGGTTACATCATTTCCGCTGAGGGGTTCTCCATGGATCCTGAGAAGGTTTCGGCTGTCTTACAGTGGCCCCAGCCCAGTGGTCTCCGTGCCCTGCAGCGCTTTTTGGGCTTCGCCAATTATTATCGGAAGTTCATCAGGGACTTTTCTATGCTAGCCAAGCCGCTCACGGATCTGACCAGGAAGGGCAGTAATTTCCAGGTCTGGCCGCTCGAGGCCATCCGAGCGTTTGAGGCTCTAAAGTCCGCCTTTGTGTCGGCTCCGATTCTGTCGCATCCCAACCCTGGGTTGCCCTTTGTCCTCGAGGTGGACGCGTCTGAGACGGGAGTAGGTGCCCTCCTGTCTCAGCGTAGAACACCAGAGGGTCCTCTGCTTCCTTGTGGGTTTTACTCCCGGAAACTGTCTTCCGCGGAGTGCAACTATCAGATTGGTGACAGGGAGTTATTGGCCATCGTGCAGGCCCTTAAAGAATGGAGGCACTTGCTCGAGGGTTCGGTGGTTCCGGTTCTCATCCTGACAGACCACAAGAATCTGACCTACCTTTCTGAGGCCAAGAGATTGACACCACGTCAGGCCAGATGGGCTCTGTTCTTGTCACGTTTTAATTACGTGGTCTCCTACCTACCCGGTTCCAAGAACATCAGAGCGGATGCCTTATCACGGCAGTACTCCGAGCTGTCCGGGGAGGAGTCGATTCCGACTTCGGTCATACCTCCGAATCAGATCCTGGCCGCCATTCGCACCAGCCTGACCTCTCCCCTGGGTAAGCAGATTTTGGCGGCTCAATCTGGTGCTCCCTCTGGGAGACCCAACGGCAGGTGTTTTGTGCCTGAGGAGTTGCGCATTCGGTTGTTGCGAACCTACCATAACTCCAAGGCCGCGGGGAATCCTGGAAAGAATCAGCTGTCCTGGGCTGTTTCACGTCTGTTCTGGTGGCCTTCTCTACGTTCCGACATCGCCGCATATGTAGCGGCATGCTCCGTTTGTGCCCAGAGTAAGTCCCCTCGGCACCTTCCGTTGGGCCTTTTGCAACCCATAGCCACCGGGGAGCGCCCATGGTCACACCTGGGGATGGATTTCATTGTGGACCTCCCTGCATCCCGAGGCCATACGGTCATTCTCATGATTGTGGATCGGTTTTCCAAAATGTGCCACTGTGTTCCTCTCAAGAAGTTACCCTCTGCACAAGAGTTGGCCACGATTTTCACCAGGGAGGTCTTCCGGTTGCACGGTTTGCCCAAGGAGATTGTGTCGGATCGGGGGAGTCAGTTTGTGTCCAGGTTCTGGCGCGCCTTTTGCTCCCAGTTGGGGATTCATCTCTCTTTCTCCTCGGCCTACCACCCTCAGTCCAA